>NC_047056.1:62541853-62860649 GCF_000738735.6 Corvus cornix cornix | reverse complement strand
AAGACTTTATGAAAAATGTTTGACTTCCAGTGAGAATAAGGATTTTTACTTTTGACTAAAGTGGCATTTCCTGGTGCTGTGTGAATATTTTTTTTTTTTTTAAATTTTCTCTTTGAAGTTCTGAGAGAGCTCAGCAACTATCATAAACTGAGGATGTATCCTACTGGGCAATTGTACTTGCTTTTAAATTCACATAGCTGAAGGGGTTTTAGTTTGTTTATTTGTTTGCTTTTTCCCCTAGGGGGTGACACTCATAGTTACATTCTGCTGTCTTTAGAAAAGCTTCAGTTGGCCTTCAATATGGCTCTAGTGCATACAGCCAAGCTCTTTAGCATCTGAGACGGACAGTCTTAGGGTATCTGAGAATACCTCTGTAGGATATAGTTTTCCTCCTAATCTCCCTTTTCCTCTATAGACGCCCTTTCAGGAAGCTTCTTATATCTGTAATTAACAAAAAAATGACAAAGCGGAGTAAAAAATTAGCATACTTGATTTGCCATGCCATACAAAATGAAAATACTCTTTTAGGGCCTAGGGTTGTATTCCATGGACACACATGAAATGGCAAGGCACTGGCCCATGGGCTTTCTCTGTTCAACAGAAAGCCAGGCCTGGTTCATGGTGGTGGTTGGTAGCAGAGTGATATGGGCTCATGGAAATATACTACAGTGCTAATGGCTTATTGCCATCTTTCAGAAAGATTAAATAATACTGGCAATGACATTCATACTTTGGGTTGTGTCTGTTTGGATGAAATGAATCAGTTTCTACTTTTTGTTATCATACATGTTTGTTCTTGTCTCAACTACTGCAAACCTCAAGCACAAAAGTGTAATTCTTTACTGACAGAAAATAGGCATGGTAATCTAGTAACTTTTGTCTCATTCAGAGGCTTAAAAATGAGGCTAAGTGGTTCTTTTATGGTGGTAGTGATTATAGTGTTTCAGCTTACTCTTCTTATATTGCATTTAATTCACTTTTAAGAACTCAGAATTGATACAATACAACTTTCAAAATAACTAAACCAAGATCAGGGTTGCTACACAAATTACTTTCCCTTTTTGCCTGTTTCTCCCCACCCAATATGTAAATAGTATGTAAAACATGTTGGCATTGTAGCGGGGATGGGTCCCTGGAGCAGGGGAATCCAGCCAGAGTCACAACACGAACACTGATACGATTTTACGATTTGAGCATCGTGCTCCCGTCTTATTATTCGGTACACCAAGTTATACTTTTCCCAAAGTTCACGCCCCTTTCCCATGAGAAAGCCTCTAAGCAGCGGGGGAGCTGACCAGTGTATACCTTTTCCCAAGGCTGTTCAAGGCTGCCAGCTAGCAGGTGCCTTGCAAGCCTGTTTTCAGCCTGAGGCCCCATCAGGGGTACTTCTGCAACATCCCTGGGATGCCCAAGCTCTCCTGGGGTATCCTATATTCCACAAGGAATCCCTCTACAGGCATTGTCATGAAAACCCAGTGTGTGCCTGTGTTCTGTTTATCTCATTGCAAATGCAATAGAAGACAACGTTTAGCCAGCGAGGGCTCTCCTTTCTATAGATATCTAGATACACACAAGGAATATGGAACAATATTATTGCTAATTCCTCCAACAACTGGCAGTACTGGCAGATGGCTCCCTCTGCCAGGCCCACTCAGCCAGAGGGAACTGCTTCTCTCCACACCTGACAATGATGTGAGGTGGGATAAAATAACGTCCAAGCCATGCACCCTCCTGGCTGCTGCAAAAATGAACCCTGTCCTGGCCAGAACCAGGACACAGATAAACCAAAGAATTATTGCATAAATACAAGGAAATAACTTTTTTTAAAGCACATTTTGGCTGGTCATTCATTATCTATCTTGTTTAGATATGGTGAAAGGCTAATTCTCCACACCTTCCTGCCCTGATCTGTTAGTTACATTAGAAATGCTACTTTTGTAGTGTGTAAAGCACCATAAGATTAATAGATTTGCATTACAGTATAATTCTAAAAGTGTTTAGAGAACTCTAAGGAAACTTTATTGCATGGTCAAAATAATAACTCTAATTTATATGTGTGCCTGTAAACTTGCTGGGAAAAGTCTCTGCTTATAGGTAAATAACTTGCCTTTCTAGGCTTGGATGAATAATAGAAGATGCCGTGACTGTGAATAAAATTAAACAAAGATGTTCATTAACACATGGAAGATAGGGAGCAAAAGTAATTCATCTAGGTCATAAAGGAGATAACCATATGTGGAGAACAGTAAGAATGCTAAGACCAGTAGCCTGATTTTACTTGTGAGTCAAGTAGTGTCATAAAAACTAGCAGAGCATTTAGTGCATGGACATGAGAAATATTCAGTTTAAAGCAGTGTGAGGTGCTTCATTTATGGAGGGAACAAACCCTTAAAAATCTACTCACATTTTTCTCCTACTAGAGCAAGACTGTGAAATCTTGATGAAAAAGTACTTTGGTAAAATAATCCAACACTGAACCATGGTAATGTGAATTACTACAAGACTGACGTAGTGATGTAACAGTAGCTCTAAAAGAGAGAGATTTAAATTTTTTCTTCTAGATATTATACAAAGCTAGTAAATTTTCCAGTAACCGTAGATTTTACTGATATTATCCGCATTTTGCTTATTGGTTTGATGATAGCCCAGACAACAGTAAAGGAAAATAGATGATGCCTATTAGGCAGCCTTTGTGTCCTTAAAAATGAAACAAAGACAAACAAAAAACACCACACCAAAACCACAAACAAACAAATCTAAAACCCTCTAAAATTATCGTTTTGAGGGGTTTTTTACTAGAAATTAGTATCTTATCATTCTTCAATACAAATTAGACATATCACTTCACTGTAGATTGAATGTCATTCTGGGCAGTAAAAATACTTCTGAATGAAGACTAACTATAAAATTGTAATAAGTGAACCAGTAGCCTTACTTTCCAGGTCCTGCAGAGCTCTGAGTCCAAAACAGGTTCTGGTAAATAGCTGGGAAATGCGCACACTTTAATAGTTTTGGTAGGGGTTGAGCTTTTAAATATATTTTTAATGATTCCGTAGTACTGGCCATGCATTTGTGAATTTACTAATTCTTAGAAATTTGGGACAATGGCAGCGATTAATATGTTTGTGCAATTGTAATTTCTGTTTGGGTCTAGGAAAAGAGAGCATACAGTGTCTCTTTTTGAGACATACCTCTTCTGAGTATGTGAGATTATTTTTAAGAAGGAATCTTAAATGTTAGTCATCAAGAGGACAACACAGAAGAAGTGTTTTCTGTCAAAGGTGTTAAAAGGTCTTTTTTTTTTGGTCATATTTGAATTGTGTTCAGAAGACATGATGCTGGTTAGTTTTATGAAAGTTCTAAAGCATAGAGACTTTATTTTGGCATGTATATGTAGAGAAACTTCAGGTTTTACTTTCTACTAATACATTGAAACTACTGGATGAAATGGAAATTAAGCAATGACTTCCAGGTCATTAAGTAGAGAATATTAGATGTATTAACAAGTATATGCTATTCTGTCCTCATTTTCCAAGCAGATCACTCTTTAGTGGTATCACCTTGACTGTTCCACAAGCATAGCTGCCATCAGTCTTTGGGCTCTGTACATTTGTGGTATTCAGGTGACAATGAACAACCAAAGATTTTTTTATTCTACACAATGAGTGTGGTAAAGGAGGTTTGTGTGCATATACAAAACAGCTGCTGAGGTGGGCTTCTTAGGTATTAACACAGATAAACAACGTTAAATATGACTCATCTAGTGGAGGTGTAGGACCCCTGAGTGTGACCCCTGACAAAGCAACAGGGCACTGAGATCAGAAATAGAAAGAGGTAATTTCATACATTTTTTTAAAAACTGAAATACAGAATATTTCATTCCACTTGCAAATTTCTATAAACACTACAGGTGAAAGAATCTTTGTAAGGGATAGATGTCAATAGTAATAGCAACACCAGCAACATAGGTGTAACTCTGTGCCTGTAGGGAAATTCTCTGAAACAGCAAGCTGATACATGACTGTACTTCATTCAGTATTTCCACAGACTTTAGTGGTTTCTGGATGCAGCCCTCTATACCTGCTTTAAGCTTTGCATTGAATTAATTTCCAATTTTTCTAATTATCTTAACTTTCTTCATTTCAGAAGGGCAGTTCACCTTGGACTTCATGAAGCAATGGTTTTGTTATGGATCAAATTAACATTTCCTGTCACATAGCTCGCTTGCTGAAAAAGGAAAAGATCTTCTAGGATGAATAAGATCAAGTGTCCATCTAACCAAATTTATGGTCAGAAATCTCCTATCCTCAGGCGCACTGAAGCTCTTACAATATTTCTGGACCTTAATTATTTCCCTTTGCATGGGTATGGTATATTTAAGCAACATGCCTTTAGTATTTCTCAGCTTACAGTTCATGTGCTAGATAGAAATTGACATTTAAATACTGAAAACTTTGCATAGCCTCTCTCACATGAAGTTCAGCTGGGTAGTCAGCAGATCCATATGGATTCCTATAAGGAACACTGATCATACTTCATATTATGGAGTAAGCTCAGTTTGTTGTGCATTCAGAAAATGTATTTGGGTGAAAAGGTAGACTGTAAATGTATAATAAGCCATTTGTGCATGTCAGCAATCCATACAGAAAATATATGTGGTCACTCTCTCAGACAGCTTTTGCTCCCAGGATCTCGTGGCTTTTTGCATTGCATGAGACTTTTTCCACCCCATGGTCAGGGCTCGGTGACAACACTGCTGACACCCCAGAAAAGCACACTTTAGTTCTGTTGCCTTTATCTGAGGGTACCTGTCTTCTCCAGGTTATGTACAGTTAGGATCTGTCCCTCTGTGTGTGTTGGGGTGAAAGAAAGATCAGAAAATCCTGCTGCTTGCAAAATTTTAATCCATTAAAGACATAATACAGAATTCTTTTTCTTTCAGCTCAGAATGTGCTGTGTCTAACACAGGCAAATAATAACTGTGTATCATTAATCATTAATAGGCCAGTAGCAAAATACAGAATCAACTTAATCCTTTTGGACATTGATAAGTGCACACTGCCACTTTAAATAATGGCATAAAAGGCATCATTGCTACCCAATATGGATTTACCATAGTAAATGAGTTTGAGTTACTGTATATATTTTGTACTCCATACCCTGTTATCAATAATAGTCCTCACGCTTCACAAAGGGCAACATGAGCAGGAAAAGAATAATTGCCATTCTGCATGGAGGCAGTTTATTGATGAGGTGGACAGAAGTAATATTTTTAGCCTGCTGGGTGTCCATCTGTAAGCAGTTTCCTGGAGCTGCCACTTCTCTTTTCTCTGGAAACTGTTACGGCTTTTTCTGTCCAATGAAAATAATGAGATCCATCTATCAAACAGAGAACAAACAATAAACTCTATACCTTCCAATTAATTTGTTTTTCACCTCTGTTTACCAATGTGCATGCAGTTAACTATCCATCGTATTATATGCATGTGAAGAATACATTTCTCAAAAGGTTGAATCTATTAACCCTTTTGCTAGCAAAATATATCTGCATGCCCTCCAGCTAAACAGGAGACTTGGAAAAAAAAAATCAATCCTTTTGAAGTGCCAGAACATAACAACATAGTGTGCTATAAAATCATACCATCCAATCTAAAGTCTGTATCATCTGTTATGTTCATAACTTATAGTCCATAAAAAACCTTTTCTTGGCAAAAAAAATAAGGTATTTCAGTCAAAATATGCAGTAGTGAGTCATTTCAGGATATAGTATGTTTACATTAAATGTAGAGATTCCTCAAAAATGCATGGAGCTGGTACTTGAAGCTGGATTGGCTTCTCACGACATTATAGTACTTTATTTTGTCCTAGCTATATGTCCCTCTCTTAGATGGTTTTCCACTGTTTTTGCACAGGGATTTTCAAAGACTGTGGGATTGGCTTTACCACATGATGACCAAGCTGTATACTCTTTTTGGCCACTGATGTGGTAATTGTGTTGTTTTTGTTGGTGTGTTGTTTGGTTTTGGGTTTATTTTCAGAACATTGCTCTGTTATGAGGCTTTACTCTTGTCTACAGCATTTCCATTTGTATCATTAAGAAGCACTTGAATCTGGGTGTTATTCATCTCCTTGAACAGGTTTGTGTGCTATTTCTGTGTCTAAAACATGTGAGTTCAGTTTATCAGGACACAGATGGCACATCAAAAAGACCTAAGAAGCCAACCAGACAGAAACACTGGTTTGTCTACCACCACACAAGCGTACACACTCACACACAAAACAACTGAGGAAATCAGCTCCAAGGTGCCAATTTGTTCGCGCCTAAAAGCCTTGAACAATGAAGATGACTCAGAACACTACAGTCATCCTTCTGAGACTGTGTCTGAGGAAATTCTTAGTGCTAGAAAAGGAGTCATCTTTAGATCTTGGGAACCTGGCTGGCTGACTACAAATAATGTTCTGTGAATGGCTTAAGTACTGTATTATTGCCATTAGCCATTCTGAAATACAGTAAAATTCCACTGGGGAAGAACCTGCTTGCTTTTTAAAAGGGAGAGGAATCTTTTGTGAAGGAAAGGGTTAACAGGCTTCAAATTTTTTGTGGCAAGAGGAAAACAAGATGAGAAAGAAATAAAGCCAAGAAGAAAATGTCTTTCTATGTATTTCTCTATAATCAAATCAATTTCTAGCTGCCCTAAGTTAAACAATTGGTAGATGACATTTTATGCAGATGAATCAATGTGTTCCCAATTATAGTTGTATATACAATATCTAACACGCAGTCAGCATCTTAAATAGTATTTTTTGTTGAGCTGCTCTGAGCTCACCCACAAATATGTCATAGAGAGAAGTTTGTATTTTCTGGGTAAATGGGAAGATAGAAAGTAGAGAGGCACATGTATAACCTGGAAAAACATGTAGATTCATCTTTCTTAAAAATGGATGCATTCAGCATTGGCTATGCTGATCAAGATTGTTCTTTGCACCACAAGCCATCATCAGCCTGATAATAATTCAGAAATGAGCTCAGGTTCACTAAGAGATCGTGTGTCTAACTGGTCCTGGCCTCACCTGTTGGAATTGGTGCATCTTGAAGGAAGGGATGTCTGATCTGGTGCTCTTCTGTTATTTCTTTCTTGATATTGGGCAGCCACATATACTCAGCTAGTATAAACTGGCACAGCTCCATTCAATTTAATGCTTTTTTAATGATATACATTTAAAAAAAAAACTACAAGCAAAAAAAAGAAAATAAAAGAAACCAACCAAATGGAAAAAAACAATGCTCTACAGCACAGAACATGTATTAGTCACGAATATGTTATTGAACATCTGATTTATGAAAAGTTCTCCTGCACTTCCTTGCATTTTTGGCTTTTTTTTCTCTTGTCTGGTTGTATGGCTGTGGTTTTAACTTCTATAATTTACTAATGGATTGGTAACTACTGTCACTATGCCTTTTTCTCTGAGCAACATAAAGCTGCTACAACAGTCCTGGACCCCAATGTAGTTCATTCAGTCTGAATTTCAGCACAGTTCCTTTAAAAGGAAAAATCCATATAAAATCCTTTCCAGTAGGATCACACTTATTTCAGTAGGGCTGGAATTGTTTGATGATGTTGATGTGTACGTACCACTTCACTGTGCTGTCTCCCATACATTGCAATGTAGGTAATGTGCCACAGAGGATTTTAACTATTGCTGTTGTTTTTATAATATCTGCCTGGGTAAAGGTTGCTGGTAACACAAAGTACATGAATACTCTAGACTGACAAAAGGCTATTAAGCTCACTAAGACTGCCGTGGAAAGTTGTATTTTCAAGGAATAGGTTTGGAGGTTCCAAGTACTCGAGTCCGAGCATTTCAGTGTCAAATGCGGGGATGTAATTTACTGAATTTGCTTGTATAAATTTTATATAACATGTGAGTTCTCATAAAATGAAACCTAGAAAGTAAATGTTGATGGGACTCTTTTGCTCATATAAAAGACTACGGCTGAATTAGATAAATCTTGTTAAAAATCTTGTTCAAAGGAAAAGGATTTTAAGACCCAGTTGTTATCTGGAATAACTCTGAAGAGCTTTACTGAAGGCTGCAGAAGATACACGAATTTATACTTTCCTGGAGTATGGACTACCTTTTATAAAGGCTCAGAATATAACCTGGTGAAATAAGAATTTGGCTAAAAGACATTTCTAGAAGATCAATATATTTCATATGGTCAGCCTCTTTAAAGACAAATTTGATTTTTTAACAGTTTGATTATCTTAGTATTTATAGTTCACTTCAGACCATGGGCCACCAAGACAGGAATTTTTTCTCGAGTTACTCTGAACTGACTATGGTCGCCAAGATATTAAAGGGTTTATGGAACTTGGTGACATGATTTTACTCATGATTTTAAAATGGTGTTTTATATCCACTACTCCAGAGTCTGACTAAATTTGCATGCATCTACTGTTGAGATGTAAAATTGTGAGTACTAGATATACGCTGCCACAAAGAAAAGAATATTTAGCGTGATTTGATTGTTTGTTTGGTTTTTTTTAATTCAAAATAATTTAAACAAATAGTGATTAATAGGGCAGAAGTGCTTCACTGCTGCCTAGAGACAATATGTAAAAGCACAGTATTTGTGTAAGGGATCTCTGAGGGGAGAAATGCATTAGTTTGAGGAATTGATGATTGTTTCTGCAAGATTATTATGGTAAAGGCTTTGCAGAGAATTTTAATATGTGTCACATGCTTTCCAAAAGGAGGCAAACTCTGATAAACAGGAATAGCTTGGTGTCTCCAGGTAATATTATGCTATGGTTTTTTGTTTGCTTTTTTCCCCCAAGTGCTTCAAATATTTCATAATTGAATAATACAGCTGATAATCTTCAGCAAGTAAATGTGTAAAAGGAAGGTTTTCAAACAGGATGCAGATCCTTCAAGTTGTGCAGGAGATAAGCTGCCCGGACACAGTCCACTAAGGCACTTACGGATGCTGCTTTATACACCTAGCAGTTCCCTCACCTCATGTTTTAGGTACGAAATCACTTGCATCAGGAGGACTACTTGGGTACTTAACTTTATTAACAAGCTTAAGTTGTTTGCTAGATTGGGATAAGTTTAAGGAACCAAGCCCAAAAAAGTGCTTTGTTTAGGGAGAGTGTTCTCCACTTCCAGAGGGTTATGACCACGTATTGATCATTTGTCTTTAAAATGAAGTAGAAATTTTCTGTGGATGCTACAGCAAGAATTTCTGTAGGAAAAACAGATCAAATGTTAAAAAATGGATGTATGGATGTGCCTGCTGTTTTTATTTTAGTTTGGTCCTTTTATATTTTTGATTAGTTGCTCCAAAGGATACCTTAAAAATGTGTTATGAACAATCCTTAAGCAATATCTGTCCACTGTTGCATGATGAATACATTTCTAAGCTAGAAGATTAGATGTGGTATTCAATGTGTGATGAACTGTGAATTGTCGGGAGAGACTTTTAATATTAAAAATGCAAAAAAGAGCATAATTTTGATATGAATAATATTCAGATCTGTTTCAGATAATATCATACCCCACAACACATGGTATATTAAGAAAAAAATGGAAGTATAACCATCTTCAGTGACTTTCTTTCTTTTCAAGTTTGTTTCTTAGAAATGGAAGATAGTAATCTATTGGAGAAGTGCTTTCATTGACAAAACAGATTCTTCTATGAGCACGGAATCTAATTCTTATCTCCCTTTTAGTGATGGTAATTGTAAAATGCTTTACCCAAGTGTGGACTGTGAAGAGACACTGGAGAGCCATGGTCCACAGCATATTGGCAGGAAACTGAGGAAGTCTAGTGAAAAACACAATAATTAGATAAAATGTTTTGCTTAGTGGAGAAAAGCTTTTAATATTTTGTAAAAATATGTAGATATGTTTAAAGTACAAATTTTAGGAGATGGGAAAAAGTTCAGACATCAGGTAAGATGGTAACAAGATAGGCATTGCATGATGGAAGAAAATCCGCCATGTTTTTGTAGTGTTTTGTAGTGCTTTGAGGTTGATATGTCTGGGAAACAAAATCCAAAGTAGAGAGTACTTGTAAAGAAAAAAAAGTACTTTAAACCTTTTACTAACCCTGGTACTATGTATATGACTTAAGAAACCAGGTCAGTAATGGAATTAAGCATTATTACACACCTACATACCTCTACTTCTGGGTTTACATACTAAATCTCTATTCAAACCACATAAAAAATCATAAAGTGCAAGTGCTCACAAAAGGATATGTGAGCATATGTAAGTATAGAACCTGAAATTCACACTTTGCTGATACAACTTTTTGTCAGGTAGACAAGCCCTGGCTAACTTTGTAGTAGATGTTAAAATGACATGGTGGGACAAGATTTGTAGCTGTAATTTCATCACAATTTAAGCAATAGAGGTTATTTCCAAATCAGTCCAAGCTGATACAGAATGGTTAGCTCATTCTAAGAAAAAGTCACAGGAAAAATGACGATGCTTAGCGGACAAGTGGGAAGTAAGAGGTCATAAATGCACAGACAAAGGAACATGTATTTTGTTAAGGACATTAGAAGCAGGAGGGCAAGGAGGAATGCTGCTTAAAAGCTCTGCAGTGTCCTTACTTTTTGTACTTCATTTTTACATTTTGGAGTAGCCAAGGCTGCATGTTACTGGTGATCATTCACAAGTATGTCTAAAGAAGTTGGTCACAAGGAATTAAGAAAGTAAAGTGCTGTAAAAATCAGTCCCTAGTGACAGTTTCCTGCCTTACTTAAATGGTCAGAAGGTGCTACATGTTGCACATCTTTTAAATTTTTTCTTAGACATTAACAGTTAACCTAGGAATTAGGTTGTTTTGAAGTTTCCTTCTGTATTTTTGAAAGTGTTAGGGAAAAAAAAGGCCAAAACATGATTTTAATAAGAGGAGAGCTAAGTTCTTGAGTAATGGAACTACAATGTATAAAAATTACCCTGTTCAGATTAATTTAAGGCAAGTGTATTTATCCAAAGTACACTTAAAAAGAAATCATGATGTGCATATGACCAATAGTCGCTGCAATAATTTCTGTCAAGGAGAGCAGAACCAAAACAATTCTGTACTTAAAGTTGAAAACACAAGTGCATAACTTCCTGTGAGGGAGATCAGGTCTAGTTTCTGCAGCAGTTGTCCACAGATGTGAAAATAAACAGAGCTCGGTGTACATGCATAACATTTGTATTCTTGAAAGAACATATAAATCAAATTTTTCCTTTGGAGGTATTGAACTTGGCTGCTTGGTTAACAAAAGTGAATTCCCCTGCTATTCCCACCTGGGCTCAGGCTCCTGCTAGTCGCCTCTTAAAGTAATTAGAGTAATTTCTCACATTTTCAACTGAGACCTCATCTGAGATGAATTTCTCCTTGCAACATCCCTGTTGAGATCTGGTGATCCAGACCTGAGTTGACACCCAAATCATTTTAAATGTTGTTGATCTGCAGGAGCCCTGAGAGACTAATCCTCTCTTCCTGCATAGAGGACTCACACTGCTTTTCTTGCCTGTTAGGTTTTATGCATGAGAAATAGGGCGAATTTTACCCATAGGGTTTGCCTTTTTACATTTCAGAAAAGATGAAAACTTGTTACTGAGCATATTTTAAAGTCATTCTTGTATCCTTTTTCTAAGGTAGGTTTTTCCTGTACAAAGCAAGGGGTAATAAAAATTTTATTTTGAAAGAAAGAATGCTATAGATGTGAAACAGTGCCAATAATGTCAGTGTGGTGTTATAGGGTTTTGAAAAATGAAATAACATACTCAAAGCAATTAACAAACATCAGATTTTCATTCTAGATGCTGAATGTGATTAGAAACTGTAAATGAATAATTCTTCATTCCAGCTGTTCTGGGAGCAGGTTTTCATGCACCATAGCCATACTACTTTACTGCTATTTGTTTGCACAGCCCATCAAAACAGCATTTTGATTAATAGGCTTTACTCTGCTAGAGAATCACACAGTTATAAACCATGGGTCTCTTTATTAAAACAGAGAAGTCTAAGTCTAATGTATGGTAACAGCTCTAGTGATTCTGTTTGAACCAAAAAAAAGTCTTTGGACAAAATTCTTATTAAGGCTCTATTTAGCAATATTGTTTCAAGGTGAATTTTCGTACTTTGTTTCATGGCATAGACAGGTTTTATGTGTATTGTTTGCAGTGGTAATTGCAACAGGAGCTAAAGTTTATTGCCTTCCGATTCTCTAGCGTAGTGTGTTTTCACTCATTTAAAAGTGGTTTGTTTATTGTTTGGGGTTTTTTGTTTTCTTTTCTTTTATATCAGTTTCATACCCCACTAAAAGAAAAAAGAAAATCTTCTGGCATGGTTTTTTTTCATGGTGGAGAGTCTCTGCTGATAGTACACTGAAGAAACTGTTTTTATTAGGAAAGTGAGGAATTTAGCAGTCTTACAAAAAAAAAAAAAAAAAAAAAGAGAATCATGGACAAGCTCTTGGCATTGCCTGAGATATTTCAGGTTTTAGTGCTAATCTACTGGGAACCCTTTTCAATTAATCACTAGTCATAGCCAAGTGATAAAGTCATGGTAGTTTTTTGCGCTGTTTTCCTTCCTATTGATTATGTGATCCTTAAACTACCAAAAACTATATTCCCATTTAAAGTAATGCTGTCAGTTTGGAGATGGGAATTAAAGGTTTTACACAGAATTTTTTCTCCGTGTACTTTTTCTTCATGTTAACTGTATAAAAGAGTTTTTGTGTGAATGTGCTTCTAGGGCTTTAATCATTCATGTGCTTGCTTGGAAGCAGCAGCCTCTCACTTGATCATGTATTATCCAAGTGACATTAAGTAATTTCCATATTAACTTTCCCATTTGCTTACGATAATATTATGAATTACTGTTGTGTTGATTCTTCCCTATTCCTTCTTTCCCTTCTCCCAACCCTTCTTTTCTTTATGCACAGAGGTTAGCTGAGAGCCTGCCTCCTAACACACTTGTGCTCCTCCTAGAAAGCTAGGGCTTCCCTTGTCATGGAAGCGAAAGTTTTATGTCATTAACTGTTTCTGCTCATTGATAGATGCAATGAGTAGAGAGTTGCAAATGTGTTGGGATATCTGCATCCCTTTGTGCTTTGTACTAGGTCTTTATTCTTTGTTGTTTCCTTTGTCGTCTGTTGCATCACTGCAAATAGAAAAGATGTACCATACAAATGGAAAAAGTCTTCTTTAGATGTGTAAAGTCATAGAAAAAGGGGTGATTGATGCTCATCTAGTCAATCATTCTGTCCCTGGAAATCATCATATCTTCATCTGTCTCACTTGCAGGATCTTGAAAGCCTCTGATGTCAGAGACCATGTAACATTTCCAGGCAAGCTGTTACAGTACTTCAGTGTGTTTGTCAGCAGGACATACACACATGTATCTATATACATATGAGTATGACCATACATCCAGGCAACTTAAAACTCCTTCACAGCATTTGAAGGCCTCCTTGCTACTTGTCTGCAGTGGATTAAGAAAGCAGTTAATTCACCTGATTGATGCAGCCTTTTTACATATTTAAATCTGTTATACCTTCAATTGACATCTTATGTACCGGCCAGCCCCTCTCCTTCATATAATTTTATCACAAAGATGGAAACACCAGGGCATATTAGGTTTCAAACTGTGAGGTTTGTTTTTGTTTTAATTACTATTATCACAAAGCGGGGAGGAGTCACCAGTCCCCCAGAGGGCTATGAAGGCCTTCAGGAGGACCTTGACAGGTTGGACAGATGAGCAGAGAGGAACTGTTTGAAGTTCAGTAAAGGCAAATATGGGGTCCTGCACCTTAGGATGAATAATCCCAGGCACCAGTACAGGCTGGAGCTGACCTCCTGGAAAGCAACTCTGGTGAGAAGGACCTGGGGATCCTGTGACAACAAGCTGTCCATGAGCTAGCAGTGTGTCCTTGTGGCCAAGAAGGTCAATGGTATCCTGGGGTGCACTGAAAGAGCATTCCCAGCAGGTTGAGGGAGGTGATCCTGCCGCCCTACTCAGCCCTGGAAGAGCTTGCCCTAAGAGATTGTGGAGTCTCTATCTCCACAACTGGAGATATTCAGAACTGCCTGAACACAATCCTGTGCAATGAGCTCTAGAATGACCCTGCCTGGGCAGGGAGATTGGACCAAATGACTCACTGTGGTGGTTCCTTCCAACCTGACCCATTCTGTGACTATATTAGTACTCATTCTCTAAAAGCAGTTCAATGTTGTAATAATTTGTTTATTATTAAAGTATTGACAAGCTGTTTGTAAAATTTGACTTCAGAAGTAACAATATACAGGTTAATCTCATTGACCAACAATCTTGGGGTTTCTTTAAGAGATTCTGCTTGACTTGGTTATTGTAATTATAATTGCAAAAATTAGAATTTTAGCACAGAGAATAATGATGTGTTTCTTGGCATTTATTTATGCATGCACACATACATACAATGTGGTGTATATTGCTTCATTTTCATATTGAGTTGGACAATTAGTGAGTCTGAAAAGAGAGAAGTATAATCTATGTGCTCTCCTTTCTCCAAAAGTAGATTATATTATTAAATGCTGGCTCCTTGTTCCAGTGGTGTCTTGAGTGAGTGCAGCAGATGAGGCACCAGGCACTTCATGGACGTGGGGTTTCTGAGCTCATTTACAGCACCTGGTTTCCTTATCAGGCCCCTGCTTCTACTGAACTTCCTGGCTGCCCTGTGTCTGAAAGCCAACAGCACCATTCAAAGGGAGGGGCTGTCAGTGGTGCTGGGGAACCATGTCTGGGAGATGGAGAAACATAGCACAGGCACATCACTGCTGTGTTTGTACACCTCAGCACCCACCTTCCCCAGATGACATCCTCTCACTGTACGAAGAATTATTCTTTAGAGGCTTGCCTTTCTTATGCTAATCAACAGAGCTGATGTTATATTCTCCCCTTTTTGCTTTTATCATCATCCACTTAGCTTATTTTCCTCTAGCATCAAACTCTCTCCAGCTTTAATTCTTCTCTCACACAGATAAATCGAAAGCTGCAATTATTTACGGTGTGAGAGGAGGAGGGAGGAAGCACATTAATTTATAAATCATTTTAAATTTACTATTCGTTAAAGGTGGAGTATGAAGAGCTCTGGCCTCCATCCACTCAGCATGGCCAGAAAACAACAGACCTGTTTAGTCAGCAGTGCCAACTATTCCAATCTCTTACAGCAGCCTTGTTCTGCAGGGACCACCTGAAAGATGAGGTCTGCCTTTCCCTGACCCTGCACACTTTGTGGCTTTGCTGCTGGAAAAGTCAATATCCATTCTAGTTCTTACACTGAGGCTTTTTTCTATCTAGGGGCCTGGGTTGTGACTGTCACTGTGTTTTGCCTAGATCAGAGAATCCTCTCAGTGTTGCTTTTGGGAATGATAGTCTGGGGAGCGGTGGCCAGGAGGCACATTGGAATATTTTTTATAGGGTATTGAGACTGCCAGTGGGGTTGTTCAGTGGAACTGGGAGGTGGGGGGAAGAAATTAGCACATGTTCTTAAACTATATGCCATCAAATTATAGAAGACCAGATGAGCAATTTTCTGAGATAAGCAATGTGTAATGAACATGTGTGGAAGGGAGAACATGTGAGTACTAGCAAGGCTGTGATTAAGATATGAACCAAGGAGCACAGTGGTAGGAATGGTTACTGAAAATATTTGTTAATAGCAGATGGAAGAATTACTTCAAAATTAAAAGTGGGCAAATTTCCTTGTGTTGGGTTTGTGTGGCAAGGTTTTAGTAGTGGGAGGGCTACAGGGTTGGATTCTGTGAGAAGCTGCCAGAAGCTTCTCCTGTGATTGACAGAGACAATACCAAGCTCCAAGGTGGACCCACTGCTGGTCAAGACTCAGCAACAGCTAGAGTTCTTCAGGGTCAGGGAAGAAGGAGGGCGAGGAGGTGCTCCAGACACCAGAGCAGGGATTGCCCTGCTGGCTGTGGTGCAAACCATGGTGAGTCACCTGTTCCCCTGCAGCCATGGAGGTCCATGGGGGAGCAGAGATCCACCTGCAGCCCATGGAGGACCCCACCCCAGATCAAGTGGATGCTCAAAGATACTGTGACCCAGTAGAAGTCCATGGGTCAGGATCTGTGGGCCCATGGAGAGAGGACTCCACACTGGAGCAGGTTTGCTGGCAGGACTTGTGACCCCAAGAAGAACCTACGCTGGAGCAGTTTGTGACAAACTGCAGCCTGTGGAAATGACTCACACTGAAGAAGCTGGTGGAGGACTAGCTCATCTATTAGGGACCCCATGCTGGAGTGAGAGAAGCATGTGAGGAGTCCTCCCACTGAGGAGGAAGGAGCACCAGAGACAACATGTGATAAACTGACTGCAGCCCCCATTCCCATCCCTCTGCATGACTGGTGGGGAGGAGGTATTGAATCAGCAGTGAGGTTGAGCCTAGGAAGAAAGAAGGGGTGGAGGCAAGGTGTTTTATGATTTAGTTTTTATTTTTCATTTTCCTACTCAGGTTTGATTGGTAATAAATTAATTTCCCCTAGCTGAGTCTGTTTTGCCCATGATGGTAACTGCTGAGTGATCTTCCCCTGTTCTTATCTTGCCCCATGAACCTTTCTTTTTACTTTCCTCTCCCTTGTCCAGCTGAGGAGGGCAGTGATAAGCAGCTTTGGTGTTCACCTGGCATCCAGCTGGGGTAAACCTACCACAGTCCTGTAACATATGGAATAAAATTAGGAGTATATAGTTTGCATGTGTAAGGAGCATAGGTGGATTAAGTGAACAGCTATTTTCCACCTGGATTTCACATAAATCCCAGAAGACATTAAGAAAGACATAGCAGAAGTAATCATCAGCCTTGGCATATGCAGTATATTTATATCTAGATAGTGTTGTGGGCTTGTGCAAAAGATTGAAGACGTGCATGCCACTTTGAGAGAAAATGCCAGGAACCTGTGCCCTTTTGGCAGCTTTCTTAGAATGGGTCCTTGTTCTGGCAGCAGCTGGTGGCAGCGGCAGGGAGATGTCTGCCAGCCCCGCACCCCTGTGTGAGCACATGCTGTGTAGTCAAATTGCAACCTTGAAACATGAAAATGCATGATAACAGCTCTGGTGTTGCTCATGCTGGTGATCACTGTGACACTCTGGTTCCTTCTTCCCACCTTTAGGTCTGTGCCAAAAGGAGTTTTAATTATTGTATTTGCTTTGGGGTAGTCTCTTCAATGGCAATATGCCAGAATCTAGGCTACCAATGCCTATCCAGTTTTCCAGGCCTTTTCTTAAATGATTCTTCTCTGTCCCAGCCTTTCATGTAGGTGATGGTGAGGGATGGCCACGGCCATGCTCTGTGGCAGTTAAAGCTAATTTTTAAATTACTTGGATTTGCAACATTTCATCTCTAAAGAAGCTTAGAAATTAATACAGGGACAGGTGCAGTCTTCCAAATTCAGCTGTGTTCACTGCAGACAATACCTCTGAACTGCTGGTTGATGCTGAGTGCCTTTTACCACCCTTGGAGCTCTACAGTTTAAAATTAGTTGTGCTGGTTCATTTGTGTCTGCTGATAAAGTAAATGAGGAGTGCTGGTGAGATTTCTCCCTGCAGAGTTGTGAGCTGCATAAAGGACCTCTAGAGAGAAGATAAACATGAAAGAACACCTTCTCCCTCTTAAGTCCACATGCACTTATGGTCTCCCACTCAGACGTGGCTCTTGGTAAGCAGGGATTTCTTGTTGAATAACAGAGGGATGTTACACATTTGTGCCATGTGGTTCTGAAACTGGTCCTTTTTGTACTGCCTAGAAGGTGTGTAGAAGCCTTTGGGAAAAGCAGTGTAAAATGGAGATCATCTCAATGCTGAGATATAGTGAATCAGTTCTATGAAAATGAATTTCTGTGGTATATTCATTACAAGAGCCTACTTTGCAACTATACTTTAATAACTGTTCTGCTCTCTCCCCATCAACAAGAACAAATTATGTAAATAATGCTCTGGAAAATGCAGCAGTGGATTCTGTGGGAGTTTTAAGCCTAGATATCTAGTGCAGGAAGAGAGCTTTGCAACTCAAACAGTGCACCACACTTTTCTAGATGGGTCCCTGTAGTGTCATAATAGGAAAAGAATGACCTGCAGTGGACAGCAGGGGTTTTCCATGAGGTTTAAGTACTGCAACCTATAACTACTGGTATTTTTAGAATACTGTTGACCTCGGTGAGAACATTTGTACGCTTGAAGTACAGAATACTCTTAAATATTTTGCAAGAGAAAAAGGGTAGTATGCTCAGCATTCAGTAATTTCAAATCTTGGATCAGTACTAATATTACACAAATCCTTTTGTTTGGTTTGAGTATTTTGAGTTCCAGACTATTTCTTTGAGGATATGAACAGAAAATAGTTTTCAGCCTATATTTTGGGAATTGTGCATTTGTTTTAGTAACATGAATACTGAGGTGCAAAAGCAGTCATTTAGAAATAAGTGAGTAGACTTTTGGGGGAAGTCAGGGTATTTTCTTAATTAAAGTGAAGTTTTATGGTGCAAACATGTAGTTAATAAACAGCTAATTCTGAGCTGACAAGATGAAAATTTCTATAGAAAAATGTGCCTTAGAGGGTATATTAGACTGTAGCTTTGCAGCATCTTATTTTAAAACTAAATTTTTTTATGCTGGTCGTCTTATAAATGCTGTTGGAGAATTGGTGTCGAAGTATTATTATTACTATTTTTTTCTTTTAGATGTTAGGTAATCTAAATACAACAAATTATCAGCCATAGTCCCCATTAGAGGCAGTAAAAGTGGGGGAGGTAACTAATTTCATGTACTGAATGGGCTTTAAAAGTTACTATATTAGTTCTCATTTTAGCTAGTTCATTTAGACCTGGAACTTATTTATGCCAACACACATAATTGATCTTATAAGTATGTAGTGCCTCTGGACCAAAAGCTGGAGTGTTCTTTTCCATTGTGAGGAAAGGACTTCTTATTGTTTTATATAAAATTTGAAAATCTGATAAGATGACAAATGTGAATATTTTGTATTTTATAACTAATTTTACTGGAAACATCAGTTGTATGGAAGTATACTGACAGAAATCACTGTCTGTGCTGATAGAAAACAAATTATAAATGTTTTAAATGTCATGAAATTCAAAGCAGAAATCTAATTGACAGCCAACAGCAGAAACTTCAGTTTTAAAACATTGAACTATAAACTCTGAAGAAAATTAATTTATATGGAAACAAAATTGTTTACTACAGGAACTAATACAGAGAGTGTGTCTTACAAGATTTGCCCATTACTGCCAGTTTTTTATCAGTTCTACATTCAATTTCCACAAACTGACCATAGATAAGTGCAAATAGTAAATTTTCACCATCCAAAACTACCCAAGTTTTAAAAGAAATCATTAGAAATAAACTATGTTTTTAAAGGTGGTATTTTAATAATGTTCTCTAAAGGTTTTGTCAAATCAGGACTTTTAACTTACCATTTTGCTTATGCAGGCAAAACCAACAAATCTCTTCCAGAGTGGATGTTAGCCACTAAAACTGATTTAATATAACAGTTCAAGACTACTTAAGGGGCAGGTGAAGCTTCTGTCTCCCACTGCCTCAATCTTATACCTTGTGGACTTCCCCTTGTTTGCTCTGGAACTTATCTTTGGCTTTACTGGGTGCAGTTCAGCTCACTAACTTTTTTCAGTTTTTCTGATCAATATAATTACTAGATGATCTTTAAAGTTTTGTTTCAATGCAAACCATTCTGTGATCCTACGAAATTCTGTATTTTAAGAAGCTGTATTTTGGGGTCTTGCCTTTACTTGTTCCCTCTGCCTTTCTTTATTCTTTTACCCTTTCTTTGCTACTCCTGTACAGGTCCCTAACTGTAAGTGCTGCTGTCTGCAGTACAACTCCTTGGTCTTCTGAAGCATCTCAGAATTTGAGGCACCAACCTATATTCCTTCTGTAGGCTTCCTTGACCTACTGTTGCTGTTGTGTTTTAATCTGATGAGCATAAATAGCATTTGGAAGAGCATCTCTGAATTTTGAGACTCATTCCTGAGGAACATAAACTTCGTGTAATACCCCTTTTCATTGAAGGGTTTCATGAAACACTGATCTGGCACTAGCTCACATGTTGCTCAGCTGATTGAATGACTGGCTGCCAACAGAAGAAAGAAATTTCTCTTCCCAGTCTTGTCTGAGCTGTCCTACCCAGTGGGCTGCGCAGGTCCCAAAGGAAAAGCAGCAGAAATTCGCCCGAGGATATGTGGCAAATTTCGAGGGTAGATGGATACATAGAATTCAAGCACTTTATTAAAAAATAATAGATAAAAGCAAGTCTCAGTAAACAACAAAATCTGTTGAGGTATAAGGGTATAAGGAGTAGAGTGGGGACAAAAAGGCAGGTGAAAACCAGTCACGGAAGGTTTCCATGATGTAGAGCCATTAGCTCAACTTCAGGAGACACTACAGCTGAAGAGAATCTCTGTGCTCTTGCATCTCCAAAGCAGCATTTTGCAAGGTAGAGTGCTCACTATAGCAGGAGGCAAAGAGATCCAAGAAATAGCAAAAAAAGAAAATCCTGCAAATTAAATCTTTCCTCTATGTTTACTACTCTGACGCATTCATAGTAATACTTTTTTCAGTGTTTGCAGATACTCACTCTCCAGTCTTCCTATTCATGCATCATGTGCCCTGTCTGTACAATGCTCTCTGTGTAGAACTTGTACTTCAAGTACTAAAAAGATATTCCTTTTGGTTATTATCTTTTCTGAATATCTCACTAGCTATGGGGACTTATTTTAGTAAAAGTATGAAGAAATAGCTGGGAGTATTTGTGCGCTCATTTTATATTCCTGTTAACTCTCTATATTTCCTCTTTTAAAAAAAAAATATGATGATCATCTACTGCTTTAAGCTCATTCACATAGCCAAGATTTATATGGATTGTGCTGTCCCACTGTTAATATTTTTCTTACTTGAAAATGTAACCATTCTGGTGAATCATGTCCACTTTTCTGTCTTGGGAGACAATGGAGCACAAGATATTTTGAAATTTGGGGAATGAAATAATGGCAACAGAGACCCTTGAAATCGAGGCAAAATTCAGAAATAAAAACAGAGTTGGCAATTTTATTTTATATGCATATACATACATTTCTGTGTGTATGTATGTATAATTTGTGTTTACACGTATACACGAATTTTTAAAAGTTATAGACACGAGCACCATACATGTAGACACAGGACTGCTAATTTGTGACAAACCTTAATGACCTGACGTGGTCAGCAGCTCTGAATGTTATCTCCAAATCACATGTGCTTACTTTCTGACCTTGCTCTTCAAGTAAAACAAAGAAGAGCATGTTTAGAATAGAAGGCTACTATTTTCAAAGGAGCTTTGGATGAGCAGTACCTCTGAAATTTAGAGACTGGAATAATTTATGCTTTTCTAATTATAGATTTGAATTAGTTTAGGTATTTGAATTGGAATATTTGTCTTAGTGTTCCTTTATCTCTTCAAGATATATGCTAGCACATTTTTCAATTAAAAAGAAGGACTCTTGGGCTGAATTGCTAAATTTCAGTGTAAATTTTTATTCTGAAATTTTAAGCCCCCAAAAATGGCAAGGGGAAAGATTATAACTATCCGAAACTACCTTATCTGTATAGCTGAGAACAGCATCACTACAATAAAAGAAGATAGCAATGTCTCCCATTGATTGTTGTTTGATGAATGTAAAGCAATTTACTGGAATACAATTAGCATTTGCAATCGCATTACCGTGGGGAATTTTTTTTATGCTGGCTCTGAATTGAAAAATCTATACATTTTCTGTCCATGAGTCACTTTTTAGGAAGCTTGCTTTCTTGTTTCTTTTTTTTTCTTTGGGTTTTTCATTTTTTTTCCCCCGTGTTTCAGAGCTATAATTTGTGAAATGCCGAAAGGAAGTAAACCTAGAATTGTTATGTTTAAAATATGCCAAAGGACAAATTGTACAGTATATCTACTGCAGTAGATGACTTGGATTAAAATTTGTAAGGCTGTGCATTGCTGTGGAATTAGTTTTTCAAGGGTCTTATAGGAAGAAATGCATCTCTTGGAAAACAAATGGCTTCTGAATAGGAATATCTTAGCAACCTTGAAGTAATTTTATAAACGTATGAATTAAGAAGCTTGAAGTACAAAGATTAAATAATCAAAGTGGTGTGCTGAATCAATAAGACCTGTGTATGATGATAGAGTAACAATAGTGCTAAAAGTAACAATGCTACCTTTTAACAAACATTCAGATTGCCAACAAGAAATGTGTGTGCATGCAGGTGCTCAGTTAGACACAGTGTTCTGTCTGCACTTTAAATGGGTGTAAATTTAATTATTTTTACATCACACAAAGCGTATAGAGATTTTAGAAAAAAACCCACACAAATGTGTTGGTTTGCAGTTTGGATTTTCTGTGGACGTGTAAGTGGATGGTTGTCAGTGCTCCGGGAGAAATCAATCCCAGCTGATATGGAGAGGGTATCAATGAAAAATGTATGTGTGCTGAAAGGGGTAGTCAACATCCTGCTGATGTTGACACATGCATACAATAGCAAATATGGTCTGTATGGTGCTTTTTGATGATTTCTGTGTGTTATGGACCAAGTGCTGCCATCCTAACTTAAAGACAGCCATAAGGAATTATTTCTATAGAGATCTAGCTGGGAATGTCTCTTGCTTTAAAAACGCAATTTTTAACACTATCAGCTAAAGTCACCTTCCTAAGAGTGTACCTTAAGCACTTCAGGAGAAGCTTCTCTCTTATGTGTTTGACCTTAGAGGTCTTACAAGGTTTCATTGTCTATTGCATCTTGTATACCTTAATCTCTGTGAGGCCTAGGAGGAATTGCCCCTGAATTCCTGGAGACTATATTAGCTTTACCAGTGGGACAGTATCTTATGAGCTTTCTAAGAATTTTTATTCATTTTTAAATGAAAACCTTGAAAGAAAGCAGAAACTTCTTTGTTCCTATTCCTTTTATGTCTTTATACCTATAATAAAATGCTAGACCCTGTCAGTTCTTTCTTTCTGCTGAAAACTTCCTTCAATATTAATGGGCACATTGGTGTTTTTAAATGAGGTTGGCATTAATATTTTAGTGGAGTTGGAATTGTTTGTGTGCCCTGTCGCTACTTGGTTTAGGAAAAAAGAGCTGTTATCCCCATTTATCCACATTCACTGCTGTGATCAGACTGTGCACTGGCATGTCTGCCATCCTAAGGAGAGGCTGGAGGTTTTGGGACACATCTTGTGCTTGTAATAAGCAAAGCACTGCATTTCCATGCTTCACTGGGGAGGCAATGCAGTGCCCACTTCCTTCAGATTTAACTCTGCTGCACTTTCATTTAGCATCAATAATCAGTTAATTACTTCATATTTTCACATTTTGTCCTTGAGGAAAAAGACTAGATACTTTTGCCATGTTGACACTACCTCAAGTTTTCTGTTATTTTTATGAAGACCTAAATCAACCAGTATGAAGTGCAAGATGCAAGGAACGAGATAAAATTTTGACTGTATAAACAGAAGTCTTAATCATTTTCTAAAAATAATTTTAAAATAGATTTTCTGTTTCTCTGGCTGAAATACCAGAGACTTTGTGTTGCTGAATTTCAAGGCTGGATATGTTCTTAAGATAATTATTAGTTTTCCTGAGGAGGGAGATTTGTATTCTTTATATATTAACTTCTGAAGTTAACCTCTTTATGCCTCTCCTCTTCTGTATTGCAGTCTTCAGATTGCATTGCTGTACCCTTGATTGGCCATCCAAAGAGCTAAGGCTAAAAGCAGGTAGTGGCTTTGTCCAATATGGGGCAAAATGTTGTTCTTAAGTGTTGTTTTGCATTTGTAAGACTGGTCTGGCACCTTCGAATGTATTCATCTAAATTCTGCCAGTATTCACGTGCCATTCTTCTGGAACACAAATATTTCCTGGGCTTTAGCAGAGTTCAGTGTTTGATCAAGAAACTGCTGAGACTGCACTGTGTGTAATACTGGTAATTTAGTGCTGGGTGGTATCTACCCAGTTTCCAGACTGAGGAAGATGCTATGCCACTGTTTTTGCTATTCTATAAGCGGTGACACATCATGACAAGAGTGTTCCAGGCAGCTCTTGAAGTTGAAGCTCCTGTGGGATCAGTGCCTCCTGTCTCCTAATAACTTTGACTTAAAAGGAACCAGTGCACCACAGGAGCTAGGAGCCACTGTTTGTTGTGATATTGATTATTTGATAACTGTTGTCTCCTTAAAAGCAGCAATTCCTGTTCCATGAAAGGATGGGACTTGTGGCTTCATACAGAGCCTTCTCACTGTGGCTGGTCTCTCGCACTGTATGCAAGTTCACTGACATTTTGGGAGCCCCTGGCTGTCTTGAAGGAAGTCATTTATCAGTGGAAGCCCAGAGCCATTGTTCCACGTGGAGGCAAGAGTATAAAAGATCATATGGGAGGGAATATGACAGGCAATTGCTCCTATGCATGCAGGAGGAAGGAGATCCTTCATGGTAGAATTTAGGTGACTCCAGGAGCTCATAAAATGTCTTCCCTCTTCCATGCAAGGCAGGCATCCTAACTTACGAGGTTTAGTGCCACTTTCCTTCCACCCATCCCATGCTCTTGATTCATTGTGTACGAGGATCCTTTTGACTTTTTTGGTTTTAAATCTTTTTAAGGACCTTTGCTAGAGGTTAAAGCGTGACAGCTTGCAGTGCCTTTGTAAGAAAGAAAGTGGGCTGAGACAAGGCAAGCTCTGTGCAGTGTTTTGATTTAATTTTGACTCTGGTTTTAAAATCGTTGGAAATTACTCAGAGGAAGGAATGGATTTTGGAGATCTTACCCTCTCTACCAATTATGGCATCCTGTTCAAGACAGGGAAGACTATTATACAAGCAGTTACCTGACCAGAGGTATTTCATGTGTAAGCTGGAAGACTTTCATTCAAAGTGATAAGTGCTCAAAACAGGTCAGTGAGTTTGGGTGTTTTAAGAAAAGATTGCAGCTAGCGACGTTGGATTTGATAAAATATGCAAGCAAGACATTTAAAATATAGTTGGAAAATTATTAATTGTTTACCTTTCTGGGGTTAAAAGACCAAGTTTTATGTGTTTTCACGTGCAAATAGTAGTAGACAGGAGGAATAATCATAATAGGTTGCAGCTCCTTAGAAATTGTAAACTAAAACCATTTCAACTTGTTTTTAAAGCAGATTCTGAAAAAAAGGAGGTAGCCCAGCCCCTCTAAAAGCTTTTTATTATCTCTGTGGAAACTGGGATTTATTTATAAAAATAAATAAACAAACTGCTGCACAGATTGCCGTTACCCATCAGGAGGACAGAGCAAACATTAGCAGTTCAACTCGTTGAATCAAATGTGCAATTTGAAAAAGGGACACTGAGAAAGAGATCATGGAAACTTCAGTCACAGCATTTTGTTCATAATTGAGTCTTGGGAGTAACTTGGAAGGGAAATCTGAGCTCCATCTGTGAAAAGTCATGCATAACTTGAGGTCTTATTTGTCTTTTTTCCTAATAATGAACTTTACAGCTATCAAGAACATGAGGCCAAAGAACCACCTCAGGATTTATTAATTAAAAGTCCTGAATGGGAGCAGTAAGTGCAGTTTGTTTCAGAACTACATTCACACCTTGTGTGTGCTTCCTCTTTTTCTGTCAACTGTTTTCTTTAGTGCTATTGGAATTACAAAAATATAGTGTTAATTCACAGATGAAACATGATTTTAGAAACTTGGTGTTAACACATTTGAAAGATACAAAGCAGAATAATAACATAAGATGGAGAACAAAGTGGAGGCAGGAAAGTGGTGTCCTTTAAAATCAGTGTGTGCTAAAGTCACATCAGAAACTGAAGCAGCAGGAGTTTTTCTCAAGGGGAGAAGTGTCTCAAAGCGTCTTTTATGAATGAGGTGAATGAAATAATGGCCACAGTTGAAGAAATTAGGCCATGAATGCAGAAATTAACATATTCAAGTTAGTTATCCAAACACGTGAGGAGAAATCTGGAAACAAGAAACTGGACTTTTTAAGGAGATGCTGATGAAACACATTCAGAGTTGGAGAAAAAAGACCAGGCCTGCTGTTACTGTGGAAAGAGGACCTCGAAAGAACTGTTCTGAAGGGGAATGCCAATCCCTCAGAATCTGAGTCATGTTGAGTGCCTTGCAAAGAAAATTGCTAGGTAGAGGGACATATCTGACATTTAAGTTATAAGGAATAGTATGTACTTAGCTGTTGAATAAGAAGTAAATTATAGATAGGCAAGATCTCAAATGATTGATAAAATGGTACTTTCCTGTTGATTTTTTGAGAATTCTTATTAGAGCACATATTCTTCATAAAGGATGGACTGAAGTCATCTTTCGTTTAGAAACAATGACAGTGTGACGGTTTCTGTGGTACACATTAAAGGAAGTTAGATGGTTAGATATACAAAGCTGCCTTAAGGACAGGGAAGTTAGGAGTGGCCCTCTGGGAAGACTGGTCTTCCTAATCTGCTTTATGTTCCCCAAATTCACATCTCCATTGCATCATTTTATATTCCATCTAAAGAGCCTGCTGCAGTGTGAACAAGGTGAAAAACAGCTGCTCACTTGGTACTGGTAATACTAGTAATTTTTACAGTGTTTCCCAGCTGTGGTTTTTCTTCTGTGCTTCCTTTTTGCTGCTTTTGGAAAAATACATAAAGCATATCTGACAATTTGTCAGAGAATGAACTGCAGCTAAAAAGTACTAACAGTTTGATTTTGGAAGGCTGAATTTCTGTGCCTAAGTTACACTGACAGATGTCACTCCTAACTCCACAGTTCTTCACCATTTACGGCCACAATAACCTGCTAACCTATGTTTTCACTTACGCAAGGTTGAATGTTATAGCATCCTAGTGGGTAGAAGAGTTACTTTATCTGCAACTTTGATAGTATATTTGGTTTGCATAGCCAGGCTTTGGTAGCCGGGGGGCTACAAGGGTGGCTTCTGTTAGAATCTCCTAGAAGCTTCTCTGTCTGACACAGCCAATGCCAGCTGGCTTCAAGGTGCACCTGCCAATGCCAACCTCAACATCCATCTGAGGAGGTTGTGCCTCGGGGGAAAAACATTACAGAGGGGGGAAGAGTTACTGTATGGCAGCATGGGCAGTTGGAGAGAGGACTGACAATACGTGGGAGGAACAACCCCTCAGATCCTTCGTTCAGTGAAAAAGGACGAGAAGTAAGTGCACCAGGTGCAGGAGCTCAGATTCCCCTGCAGGCCCTGGTGCAGACCATGGTGAGGCAGCTGTGCCCCTGCAGCCCATGGAGGTCCATGGGGGAGCAGAGATCCACCAGCAGCCCCTGGAGGACCCCACGGCAGAGCAGGTGGGTGCCCATAGGAGGCCCTGCCCCTGTGGGAAGCCTGTGCTGGAACAGGCTCCTGGCAGGATCTGTGGACCCGTGGAGAGAGGAGCCCACACCAGAGCAGGTTTGCTGGCAAGACTTGTGACCCCGTGGGGGACACCCGCTGGAGCAGGCTGTTCCTGAAGGACTGCGGCCCAAGGAAGGGACCCAACCTGGAGCAGTTTGTGAATGGCTGCAGCCCGTGGGAAGGACTCACACTGAAGAAGTTGGTGAGGGATTGTCTTCTGTGGGAAGGAACCCATGCAGGAGCAGGGAAAGTGTGTGGAGTGTCCTCCCTCTGTGGAGGAAGGAGCAGCAAAGATAATGCACGATGAACTGGCCATGACCCTCATTACCCAAAAGAGAAGGATACATGCCTGAATTGTCATCTCCTAAAGGATCGTGGAACAGGTGGAAATCTGTTGAATGTCAAAGTAAGCAGAAATGCTAGAACAATATTGCACAGACACGAAGGGGAGGAAGGGGCATAGCAGAGTGCTGCAACTGTATTTAGTCTTTACACAGTAGGTGTCTGCAGAGGGACATGGAAGGAGACTCGAGGTGTGCTCCAAGAAATTAAGGTATTTTTTTAGGAAATGAGTTGCACCACTGAGACTTCCTTGAATTCTTGTATTTGGTTATAAAACCAATGAAATCAGTAGTATCCCCTCCTTCTCTGAAAAAAGCTGCATGTTTGCTAGATATTTCTAATGAATTATCTGTAAGCATGGAAAGATGCACTAGTACGAACATAAATAAAGGCTCTTGAAAGGGATATAGTTTCAGAGGTTTTAAGATTGAAGATCAGCAATACTAAAGGATGACTGAGATCATATTTGATGTAGTACTGGTTTTCTGATGGTTTCCAGGGTAAAAGGTCACAATAAAAATAAAGTAGTGAAAAGACCAATATAATCAGTTGGTCGTAGTTGAACTTGAAAATATGCTTAATTCTCAGCTTGTGTTGGGTTTGGTTTCTTGTTTGTTTTTGCTGGGGTTTTTTTATATATCAAAAGCTTTTCACAGCTTCAAAGGTTTTAGGATTTAATTTTGTTTATTGTAAGGGTTACTGCTTTAATTCCAGTTTGAGCTGTATTTCATATTTAATGGCTGAAAAGACATGTGCCTTAGTTGTCCTTGGTCTGAGTAATATGAATCATATGAATATGTAATATGAATATCATATGAATTTCAGTAATAAGAAAATATACATATCATTATCCAATATGTAATAAGATTGATCACTGTGTAGCAAAGAAATGCAAAACGTGCTTTAGTGTCCAGGTTCTTGAGCTTCTAGATAGCTTAAAAAAATAATTTCTACCTTGATTACAAACTAGAAAATTCTGGTTCCTTTGGGGTTTTATATTTCATTAAATGTAATCTACTGCTGCAAGAGTATAAGGTCACACCACTTGAATTGTGTTTGAGTCTTGGTTTTGTTTGGGGTTTTTTTCTGTAGTATTAAAATTGTGTTTCAGTTTGGGGTTGTTTTGAGGGTTGTTTTGAGGGTTTTTAAATTTTTTTAAATTTTGTTTCCTGTTTGTTGTTGTTGTTTTGGGGTTTTTTTGTTGTTGGTTATATTTAGAAAAAAAAAAATCTTTGTTCCCAGGAGAAAAATACATGGGCTTTTAAAGAAAATGTTTAACATGTGGAAACTTTTCTGCATGCAAAAGGTGCTATAAAGCTATTTAGTGATTTGGAATGTAAAAATATCTCTCATGGGAATGAGTGAATGAATGAGGAGTTGATTTTATCAGGCAGGTTGGAGACAAAAATTGTACAGATGTGGTTAATTATTCTAAATGCACCCATATTCTCAAGCATCTACTATCTTATTATTGCCTCTTCTTGTGAATTTGCACTCTATTGTGTAAGAACATCTACATATTTTACTGAACATCCCTTCTTCCGTAAGAGCAGTTTGAGAAGCATTCAGTCTGTCAGTATACGGGAAACAGCTGTTAAGAACTTAAATTTTATTCTCTTCCTTTTGGAAAAAGAGTAGGAAGTGATCAGATTTTTCAGCAAGCTGCTTTGCATTAAACATCAAATTCAGGAGTTCCCAGGGGTGCTGTTAGATGTGCTATGATAATGGCTGCTGTACTATTAGAAATAGCAGTTGGTGAAGCTGCAGCGTGTACGCAGCAGTGTGAATGTTCCTGTTTGTGTGAGCTGCTGCACATTCATACCCATGTATGAGCATTTGTTAAATCGCTGTTCGTCCTTTGATCAGATCACTTTCACGGGTCGTTTGTGAACCACGCAAGATCATTTGTAGGAGCTGGAAAGGCTTAGTTTAGAAAACACAAAAGAAAAAGGAACACCATCACCTGTGCCACTCTGACCTGCCCTGTTGGGGTCCCGCCCCCAAAAAAATCAAAACCAACCACAAACCAAAACAAAAACATAATGAAGTAAGCAAAGATGTTTGCATGAATAAGTCATTGTTCTGTCTATCTGTTTAACTGATTGACAGAGGAAATGAAAGTGATGCACTAGAGTTGCAGCATTCCTCCTACCTCTGGTGTCTTACAGTACTCTAGTGTCTTACAGCCTTGCATTAGATCATGATGGCTTGTAATACTGTCTTTGCAAACTCTGTAGCTCTTTGCAAGGTTTCCCAGGCTGGACTTAAACAAATTAGGATACAGAAAGTGATAAGCAACTTTGTAGCCACACCTGCCTGTTTATTCAATTAAAAAAAAAAAAAATCCTGATGGCTCGGCAAACAGCTCATGCTAGCCTACATTCACAGCTAGTTTTTTAATGGAAAGTTACTTTATGCTAATTGTCCTGGTATAGGAGAGGCCAAGCCAGTTGTTTATTTTACTGTAGAACATACTGTTGTTCCTTTTTCTATGAGCTTATGTGTATGGTGTATGTTTTCTCTGTCGTTCATGATTGCACCATTGAATCAAGAAGAATGTCCCACCAGTGATACATTTGCTCAACTTTTTTTTTTTTTTTTTTTTTTTTTTAGTTTCTAGACTGTAGCAAAATTAACAGGTACTTAAGATCCATAAGAACACTTTTCCTAAGCATCATGGGGATACTTTCTGACATGGACAGAGATTAAATGGTCATCTTCACATGCATCCTTGAAGATGGGAGAAAATCGAGAAGTATAAGTGCAAAGCACAGTTCCCTTGGCCTAGACAAAGGACAGTTTTCCTACCCAATTTCTACTGCATGTATATTTTTTGAGGTTCTGTAAATCCTTTCAGTGAAGGAAAAACATGTGAGCTTTTAATAAGTGGATACTGACCAGCAGTGTATGACGTTTATCAAAGGCTTTTATGACAATCAAACATAAACTTTCATGCTTGTTAAGTATAAAATGAAAGGGCATCAATCCATTTAAATCTGATAGATGATTGTCTAAGTATTCTGAGTGTTTAGAAAGACAAAGGTGCTTCTAGACAACTTTATCATGTCTTATTTCAAGACAACTTTGCCTAGGTATAAAGAATTCTTTTGGATTTTGCAAAATATTCTTGAGTTGGCTACAGGCTGGGAATGGAAGCACCTGGCTTGGTTTCACGGAAAGCAAGCTGAAAGACACCAAAACTCTCCCAAGTCTTCAAAATTGTTCCGTCAAAGAGAAATAAACTTGTAGCTAGATCATAAGTCATTCAATGTACTGGCTTGCTGTGTGCTAATTGAGATCTATTGAAAACAAAGCCTTACCCATCCTTTCTGCTTCCAGCTCATTTTCCAGTTGATCCAGGCTCCCTTGCTTTCTGTCCATTCTCAGCGCCAGCTCACTGCTGCAGGAAACCTTTTACTCCTCAGAGCAGTATTCCAGCTGTGACAGCACAGCAGGTTGCCTGCCTCCTTTTCCCTTCTTATCAACAGCCCCATCAGCTGTCCAGAAGTTTCTCCCAGTCAGACATGCTCAGTTTCCTTCAGAAAAGAGGTGTTTTCTCTCTCCCACTGGGAATGTCGATCTAGCAAGGAGAGATGAGAACAAGGTAAAAAGATGGCTGCACTGCCTTGTTGCATTGTTTCAAACACTATATAGCCAATCAAGCACTTGTAAATTTTGAACTGGAAATGAAACAAATTTATTTTGTACCAAATTTGAGCTAGGTGCAGTGAACATGTTATTGTTTCTTACGTGGCCATCTTTATCACACATCTGCTGTTCTTGGTGGTGATGTTCAAAATCCATTGACACCTCCTTTGGCCTACTGTGTTCTGAGAATAGCACGTTTTACAGTGGTAGCATGATCTTGTTCCTTTTTCTATGTCATGCATATCTACATCAAATAGAGGCCATCACAATCATTACAGTGTACTATGTGGTGCAGGGTTTCTGGAAAGAGTCAGTGGTTTTAGCCTTACTTCCTATTTCATGCCCATTTTATATGCCACCTAATTTGTCGTTTTTGTTTTCCCATCTGCAGTTGAATTTTTTTACCTTCATACACTTTGCAAACATGTCATTATCTTATTGTAATAATTGTTTGAATAGTTAACCTATAACTGATCTGTTCTTCAAAGTATCTGAGGTTTTCATGCTAGTTTCTTCTAGATATAATCAGAGAATCACAGAATGGTTTGGGTTGAAAGAGACCTTAAAGATCATCTAATTCCAGCCTTCCACTAGAACAGTTTGCTCTAAGCCAATTGGCCTTGAATATTTCCAGGCATGGGACATCCACAACTGGAAAAGAAAGTTTATGTATTTCTTAAAAAAGGAGATGAACATGGTGCTTCTTCTCTTAATCTGCACAAGCTGCAGATGAGATGTGGTATCACTCCATAATCCATCCTCTCAGTTGTGCTGATTTGGCATTCTCTCTCACCATATTGGGATCGCACCAGCAGTGGCTGTAGAGTCTGCAAGCAGCAGGCAAACCAAGTCTCTGTGCTGATAACTCCAGTTCCAGCATATATATTCTGTGCTGCACATCTTAGTCTCGCTCATGTTTTCTTGGTATGGCAACTGTCTGATTAGTATAATTAGTGAGTCAAATTTGAAATTATAAACACTGTATCATTGAAGGGAGTTTTCATTTTCAGGTAACGGGGTTACCTTTGAGGTGTCTGTGGTGGTTGAAGTGGCTGTAACAACCCCTGACAGCCTGCCTTGCTCAGTTCTTTCCCTGGAGCAACAGCTACGCTGCTGCTGTCATTCTCAATGAGGGGGCAGGTTTTTTGTGCTGATTGAAGATCTGTTTTTGCAAAGAAAATGCACTAAAAATCTGAAAGCTGTTTGTCTCTCTTCTGCACCTGGTGTTTCAGACTTCCACTGAGTAAATTGCAACCTTTTTTTGCTATGTCATTTTTTTTTCCTCCAAAGGCTTAGCCTTTTGAATTTGAATAATAAAAATCACAGAACCAATTTGTCAGTGTCAGAAAAAAATTGTACACTCTACAGAATATCTGTATTCCCTATAAGTCACCTGTAATTGTATAAATTAAAATGAGCATTACTACTGGTAGTTATACTAGTAAAACAGTCATTTTGCTATCGTTAAATTACTATTTTGAATATTTGAGAGTTGTGTTGTCTTTCAAGTTAACTCTGGAGGATATTAATACTTTAATATTGATCTATATTTAAAGAGTAGTACCTATAATAATTACTATAGATTCATAGCCAGATTCTCTGCAGTTTCAGAGATTAGAAGAAGGCATCACTGTACTTTGACAAGTTTCAGTGAAAAACCCATGCTCCTCCTGTTTCAACAAGGAACAAAAATAATCTAAGGGACTCCAATCCTATACTTAATCTTTACATTATCCTTGAAGATTACAGTAAAAGGTTAGTTTTCATCTGGCCTACACAATTTTTCTCAGATATCCTACATCCTTCATAAGTAATACAAAAACACTCCCTGATTTCTGTGTAGAGTTGCTCCCTGCCTGTAACAGTTGTGCTTTGGTTTTGTTTTTTTGATAACACAAACCTGTGATCCTAGCAAAGTAACAGAGATGCAGTGAAATCTGTGAGCAACTGGAAATTCTGAGTGAGTTCATTTGTACTTTTCAGAAACTACTTTTACAACTAGTGCTTTTGTCACTTATTTAAATTATGGTCCATAAGTTTATTTGGGGAATGTTTTAGTGACGAGAAAGCTTTTCTACCTGCTCCGGAGATGGTACTGCACTAATATGATTTCATGGAGCCTCCAATTGGATAAAGAAAATGCAATCATGTAATTACACCAACAGAATTTCAGCTGTGATGAAGTTTTGAGAAAAGGGAAAAAAAGCCTCTTTCACCCTAGGCATTCAAGTGGTTGAAAATGTTGGCATAAATAATTGCTAGAGTATGAAAAGCATGATATACTAGAGCCATCAAAGAATGGACATCTGAACAGATGAGGAGAAAGAGTAAATGTCACTGAAATAGAACAGATAATGGCTTTTTGCTGCCACATAAATGCTGAGGACATGAGGTGAACCAGAAGAAATTTCAAAACAGGCATCATTGATCCTGTGATAACAGTCCCATTACCATGATTTCATTTCTATGACATTGCTTGATTGATACAGATGCAATCATTTAATTTCCCATTTGCTGGTGCAACAGAAGGGTATTTCCTTATTGTGTGCACAGTACCCCTTTCCTTGCACAGTCAAAGCTCCCACTCCTATCTCTGCACCAAGGATAACACAGCAGGACACGGCCTGATGAAAGAATTCATCTGTATTTTGCTTTGAGGCAACCATGTGTAACTGTGTGTTGTGGTTTTATTGCATATTTTTGTGGCCAACCTAGATGCTTCCTGAAGTTTCATAATCCTTAAGTTGCACTATTAGTAAATTATGGATGTGCATCTACCAGTATGATAAGTCATAAATACTGAAACTGCTAACAAATATAAAGCAGTCATTTTGTCAAAGCCAAACTCAAAAAGGAATGAAGAAACAGTTTTCAAATGGAGGAAGCTGGTTAAAATGAGAGAATTCACACCAAGCTATTATACTTCATAAAAAAAAAGTGTTTGGGGGATATTTTATTTTTATATTTTATCTTAAGAAGTCCAAAAGAAAGTATTTTCTTTCTAAGAAATGTTATTGTTCATCATGAAAGCAATAATTAAACATCTGACTAACATTTTAAGGAAACGTGGATTGTGGATGTGTTAATGTTTTTTTATGGAGTGAATAATGACTGTATAGCTGTGATTCTTTAATGATGTAAGTAGGGAAATGCCTGTATGGAATCTGTATTTTATTAGAGCAGCTGATATAGCTGGAGGAGGGAATCAGACAAGATTCCCGGCATACAAACCCTTTTTCCTGCATATGTTTCTTCTGTCATTCAGAAGTGTGGTTCAGAGACTAAAAAATATGCCAAAGTGTTTATAGTTTTTCTTTAAATTTTATTTTTCTAGATTTTAATAATATTTCAACTTCTGAAGACATTTGAAGTATGAAGTCTTAAAAGACTTTATTTCATATTTTGACTTATCAAAATGACTAGTCACTATTAGAAAAAAAATACTGCACTTGTGCAATTATTTTGAAGCTCCTGTTCATGTAGTAGTATTTCTTGAATATGTTTCTCCAGATACTCTTGCTGGTACTGCACTGGAACAGGAATAAGAGCTCATCTTTTTTGCTTTAGTATAACTCAGATATAATTCTTATGTCCCTGGATGGCATCTTAGGACCAATGAAATCATTACTCAAGAGACTCAAGACCTGGCTTGATAGGTACAAAATCAGAATAAATAATGAAAGAGTGCGAACCACTAACTTACAGGTGATGTTAAGTGTACCTAGTTGTCCACACTTCCTTTATTACAAATAAAGAAAGGCACTGGACAATTAGACCTCTATATTTTTTCTCTTTTTTTCCCTTGCAGTGGGGAAATGCTAAACTGCTGCATCAAAGGTATTGTCTGGATTAATTAGTTAGTGATTATTCAGTGCTATAAAGAGTATTATTGATAGTAATCAAGCGTGGGATTGAAGTTTTTTATCGTTTCTGTTCACTAGAACATTTACAGAGAGAATTTATTGTGCACACATATGTTCACTTTGGGTTAGTTCTCATTCATTCTGGACAAACCAATCAATGAATGGAAGATTTAGGCATTTGACATGTCAGAAATTTTGTTGATGCTTTCACACAGGAAAGTTGAATCTAAATCACAGTCTGGATTTTGATGTCCACCTGTTCTGGTGGGCATCTCAAGGACTATCTACGTCTCAGTATATTACTGGAATTCTTATAATAGAGAAGGCATTTTTGCTGTTTAGGAAATGCTTACATCATGGTTTTAAATTCATGTGAGGCCTCTCTTGCTCTTGTCCTTTTGCATATCCTTCTTTGATACCTAAACTTTACTTCTTTTTTATTATAAATGCCAATCTGACCTCAAAATAAATATGATATCTTGAAGATAGTCCGCATTACTTTCTCACCTACTAGGCCATCCCTGTTTACTTTATACAGATTTATATAAACCACTGACCAAACACTAAATTGCAACGTCGTTGAATGTAGACCTTTGTGCCACCATCTTCCCTCCTTGCTTTTTTCTCTTTTTTTTTTCCTGTTCTCCACTACGTTTTTGTAGCTTATTAGAAAGAACATTTTCTTTTATTCTACCTCCCTCAAATCCTTTCCTTCCTTGAATAAGACTCCTTCCATCAATACAGATCCTCTAATAATTAGGGGGCATGTGCAGTTGCCCAAACCAAAGCAACAAGGGTGGGGTTTTTTCCACAAGTTGTTCTGGCTGCCCTCAATTCTTCCAAATTTTATCTTTTCCCTCCATCTGCGTCTAGTGCCCTAATCCCATTCAAGACTGTGTATAGTCACTGAAATGTTACTCCCATTTAATTATCACCTTCCACAGTCTCATTAGTGACAGTGTGAGTGAAGTGGGGACAAATCTTGCAGCCTTGAAGCTCTGCCCATTGCTTATGGTCACTTGCATGGAAGAGCATTTGAGGTTTGGCCCTATCTGAAATAGCTGAATTAGATACACCGGCTGAAATTATTGGTTGTGAAGTTTGTTTTTCTCCCTGTTCAGTAACAGACATTTTACTTAAAAGTTGGTTAAGATTTGCCATATAATTACTATGTATTAAAGAAAGACACTAACAAGAAAATGAAATTAAAATAAGGCATCTCTTTTTGCTTCCTATCATAATCAAAAAGCTGGTTTTCTTTAGTTGAGCTGAAGATTATTATGGCATTCTACAGTAAGCATGCTACCTACAAAAAACCTGTTCCAGATTCACTTTTCATTGAAACTGACTTTGTAGTGTTTTGTTTTAGTTACACTTTTGGAATTCAGTTTAGTAACAACCTCAAAACAAATTCACTGTAGATTGTGGGAGGGAAAAATCTGAAATACTTTAGCTGAATCTACCACAACAAATCAATTAAAAAGACATGTAGCATCCTGCAATTTGCATCTTTTAAAAGACATAGTCAAACAATTAAAATTCACGTTCTCAGTTTTTCTTCTGGTGGAATCCTGAATTTATCCTTCATCTAACTGAAATTTTGAATAGGTTCTGAAGCATGCTTCTCAAGACCGCCATGTCCTAAAATGGTCTCTGCACCATTGTTGCTATGGCATTTCAGGGGCTGACATTAAGTCATTTTGCAGAAGTTACTAGAGCACATTTATAAAAGGCACTTTATACAGTTAAGAACAGTGTATAGTGTTGAATTGGGTACACATTTTCAAAAACATTGTTCCTGTTTTCTAGAAATAAAAGGTAATATTAGTTATTTGCAGCATACTCTTAGGAAAATCACTGAATTCACAGATACTGTTCTAGAAAATTCCTATCACCATTTTCATAGAAACACAGAAGTCATGTACCTGTTGCTTTAAAATTTGCATAAAATATGTGATTATTTTCACTAATATTAATGGCAATTATAAAGAGCAAACACCTACATTACTTGGAGATAAGCCTCTAAACATAATGCACGACCTGCAGGCTTAGAGTTAATGAAGTATGTACATCTGTATGGTGCACTACATAAACTGAATGTGATAAAGAACTTTCTGAGGTTTTATCTAATCAACAGAAGTAGTTTTGGAAGGAGATGAAGCTTTGAACTAATATCAGAGTGTGTTCTGCATGCTTTACTAAAGATGGTTAAAAAGAACATGAAAAGAAAACGTTTCTGAGGTATAATAAACCAAAGGTATTTCTGGTTTTAATATCTTCCAGTATATTTTCAGCCTGATTTTTAAGACTGATGTTGTGTTTTAGCAGATGACAAGCAAAACAGATATTTTGCAGAGCATGGTTGCTTATTACAGAAAAGAATGAAAAATGTGTTGCCAGGACTGCTATTATTTGAGATAACTCTCCTATATGAGATTTGAATTTTCCCCTGACCCTAGCCTCATATGCTGCTCAAATACATAATAAATAGAATGAAGGAAAAATCACCAAATTTATGGTATCTCAGTAGCAAAGCTGTTTCAACTTCTAGGCCATTGTTTCATGAAAACAAATACAGTGGGGAAATAGGCAATAATTTTCTCATAACTGGAATATTTCAGAGAACTGGTAATGCCTAATTTTTTTTGCCTGTTTATGACAGTCTGAGGACGAAGAAGTCACAGTCGAACTAGTAGAGAAATCAGTCTTAAGGCAGCCATCATGGCAAGACTGCACATGGATGCTAAGGGTGAAGGTCATTGGAATGAAACCTGCACCTCCTCAATCTCACGGTGTTTTATTTGCAGTAGTCTCTGAGAAGAATTTTTAATACTGTTTTGTAGTTTTAGTAGTAGTAGTAATGAAATCTTAAAAATAATTAACTCGTTTAAGTAAAGGATTAAAGTTTTCAACAGTGCAAGTAATTTTTCCCACTAGTGATCATAGTACTGTATTTAACAAGGATATATAAAATAATTTTTATGCTGAATGTGTTGTACTAGGCCTTGATTAGGGTGTTATACAAGATCCCAGTTCTGCAGATATTTTTCCTTTTAAAATGTGGCCTGTTCCACTGGTTAAGAGCTCAGGTTGACAGGTTCCTTTATTTTTTTGATGATACCAGGTTTTTAAGTTAGTATTTATATGGGTTGCACTAAATGGGTGTAAATGCAAATCCAAATAACTAATGAGGCATGCATATATTCTTCTTTATAATCTATATTTAAGGTCTCCTTCATGGAGGCAGGTTGCTGTATTGCTATTTATAGTGGGGTTGAAAACCTATAAATATTCATAACATTTAATATGTCTGATATCTGATTATTGTGAAAGAAGTGCAGTTCCCGTAAATAAATATTTAAATAAGCAGATGAACAGCAATAGAAATAAAATGCATATCAGTGTTCTCTAAATAGCAGTGAAGCAGGCACTTCTAGTGAAGTATAAACCTCTGAACAAAACAACTTTTGTTTTTACACATCTTTTATTTTCTGAAAAGGAAAGGAATACATCATATAGAGATGAGTGTGACCTGTCTAATTGAAAGGTGAACATAGAAAAGTAGTCTAGAATCACATAAATAGAAAGAACACAGGTATTTCCTGAAAAGCCCTAAACTTGTTTTGTTAATAATCTGTATTCATCATAATCTCTATTCTGCTTCAAGCTGTGTCATAGTTTATATCATAAAGAGGAGTTACATAAATTTTGTGTACCTTAATAGGTCCTAAATGCAAAAATTCAAGACTGAGTGAGAGATGATCTCTGGGACCATAAATTGAAAGTAGATGAATGTTTTGAAGTCACAAATAAAAATAAAAGGAACTACGTATATGGTTCTCCCATTCCAATTGAAAAGAAAAATGGATCTCGAAAAGCTGAATAAAGCAATTACATTCTGGTTCTGACTTCTTAGGGTTCTAGTAGTGCACTGCAAATTCAGCTTAAATATAGTTCCTATAAATGCTTTCAGATCATACAAACCTGAACTAATGGAAACTGCAAGTTATTTTCAAAATTCTTTTGGTAATAACTGTGCACACCACACTTAAAATACAGAAATTTTTCTCCTTCTCGGTACTTACTTGAAAGGAGTGTTTGGAAAAAGTCATGGTTTGATTTTTTTCTTCCAGTGAACTAAGCAGAGTTACATTCCTTTTTGCTCTAATGACTGCAGAATGAAGCAGCTGCAGCAACTCTAAGTGTTTGGGGTGTGGGGTTTTTTTTGTTTGTTTTTTTTTGTTTTTTTAAGGGAAGGAGATCATTTTTTTAGCTATGTTTCTTACCCATTACATCTGGTGAATGAGATTAGCACCAGGGATGCCCATGTCTGAATTCTCACAAATACTTTACTGAGGAGGAGCAATTTTGTAGTTATCTGTATTGAGTTTGTGCTGTAATACTCCTGAAATAACAATCTGTTGCACATTTCTGCTGAAGGTGATAAGAGGAAACTAGACAGTCTGGGGATAGATACCCACCCAGCCGCTGCCTTGACAGCTCCTGTGGTCACTGCACTCTTCCAACATCTCTTTCCCGCTGGGAAGCAAAGTGCTTCTTTCTTGACTTGGGGAGTTAGAGTACTTGTAGGACAATTGCTAGGAGTCCTCCTGTCTCTGTCTTACTTGACCCAGCACTTTGTGAGCCTCAAGCAGACACCATCTCTGCAACTACCAGTTCAGAGTGCTTAGTGCACATTCTGAGCAAAAGCTGTAGATATGTACAAAAATAAATTGAACGAGTTAGTTTTTGGAAAAATCCTTGCTACTGCTGGCTAGATTGGGCTATTGGCTGATGTGACATCTACTTGAATCTTCTTTTACTGTTAGCTTGACACAATTTACCTAGCATCAATTTAAATACTTCTGCCAAGTATAATAAAAAAAAAATATCAAAAAACTGTATAGTGGGATCCTATTTCAGGAAAACAATATTTTTTTTTTATATTCAGAGTAGCTAAAGGACTTGTTTGTTAATTTGAGAGGCAATAATTTTCAATACAAGTTTCAGGCAGGTTTTATGAGAAAAGTATTCTGCAATGGAAGAAGTCATCACTGAACTTGTGATGCCAATAAAAGGATTAGTTTCTTCGTTCATCTCTCCTGCTCTATTGCTGCTCTCTGGCTTTGTTTTGTTCAAGTCTAGGTCCTTGATTTCTTCAAGAAAATTCAGCAAATATATTTCAGGATCATATGAAACAACACACTGCCTTGTGTCTTCTCTGAAAATGTTCCAGATAGATTCACTTATCTGACCTTTAAAAAGAACCCCAACCTAGTCCTAGGCAGCAACTTATTGTCAAGAAAACCAGAGCTTACACAGGGCAATTCAGCTTCATGTTTCAGACATCAGTTATTTGGATTGAATTGATTTCCCCATAGGGATTCCTGTTTCTCCCGTTTGGCTACAGAGGGAGTACAGAGGTCAGGATTAGAAGAGCTGCCTCTCTAGGAGAGCTGAATTTAAGATCAATCTCTTATTTTTATTCAGTATTCTCTCTTTCCTGATGAATCTCACTTGTAGTGTAAAATACTGACATGTAGGGGTTAAGGGCAGTTTATTTTATAATGGAGGTGCTCTTAGGAATCAGGCTTCTATCCTATATTTCAGCTCTCAGTAAGGCAACTGTTTGAAGAACCCCATCCTTACCTGTAGACTGTGTCTTTCACACCTGTATTTTTATTGTTAACAGCAGAAATCTAATTGTTCTTTTAGCTGCGGTCCCCAAGTGCCACTACTGCTGTAGTATCACTCCAGTTACTTTTTAACATTTAGTTGTTAGTTACTTACCTCTCTTACTGCATGGCTCTCTTTTCTCACCACAACTTGCCTTTTCTGTTCCCTGTTTGCTTCCATCTGTTTCAAAACATAGCCACAGTATTTTGTCGGTTTTTTTTTTCTTTTTTAATGCACTTGCATATAATTCCCAGTAGTCTTAAAGGGTCTTAAACATCAATGTTAAAAAAAAAAAAAAAAGGAAAAGAAACCAGTTAGAATATCTTTCTTCTTTTTCTTAGGATTTTTTTTCTTTTTTACCACTTGATTCTGTGGTTCTTTTAATGTATTATTTTCTTCTTGCTTTTTAAAGATAAATGCATCTGTCTAATAGACTATGTTGGCTTCTCTTAGTACTTTAATTGGTATTATACCTCCTTGACCCAGAAGAACAAGGGCACTTTTTCTAAAGCAAGCAAATTATATACTTCAGGTTGTGTAGCAACATGGTGCTGATGAGCAGCTCCTTTAAAGCAGTTCTGCAGAAAGCACTCTGAAATTAAAATATACTGGACTAATAAAATCTACATTTTTTTAGCATGTTATTCTTACGTCGCTGTTAACAAAGCAAATCTAGTCCCATTCTTAAAGTCAATATAGTACAATTTTCTATTCTTAAAGTTAGATCTAAAACATTTCAAATAATTTCCAAAACACTGTAATAAAATTAATTATTATTAATCTATTGTTTCCATTATTTAAAACCTTTGGGTATATTAAGGAAGTGTGAGATAAAACAAAGTAATAATAATAATTAAAAAAGACAAGTATAGGGACAAAGAGTGCTGCATAGTACAGTTTATAGAAATTATCAAGCAAAAGCTCTAAACATGTGTAATTAGGAGTGGAAATTAATGTAAACCTATTCTTCTTATTTATGGAACAAAACCAATGTTGGTTAATCCTAAAATTTTGAGGTGGCTTTGCAGCAGCGTGAGAGTTCAAACCATCTCTTAAATTCTGTGGGGATCAGGGTAGTAATTAAAGCCCCCTTCCATCCCTCCGAGGTGTAACCATTAATTCCTCTTTCATTCTAGCAAAGGCAAGATTCTCCTTCATGTTGCTCATAGCCAAAGATTAGCAGAGCTTATGGTCTCTGTAACCAGGGACTGGATGTAGGAAAACAAGGGCTTTGGCAAAGGGAATAAATTGCCTCCCAGCATGGGACTGTAACTGAAGCACAAAGCTAGACAAAGCTCACCTTCCCTCTGCCCAGCAGAGAGTCATTTGCAATGCTCTGTGTCAACTAGCACAGGCGTGGAAGAAGATGTCAGCTTCACCTTTTTTAATTAGGTGCTGAAGGCTAAAAATATTCTCCTTGTATGCGATGGAAAGACAAGATAAGATGCACATGCTGACTCCCACATGCTGCAAAACTAGTAAGGTTGCATTTGCTGAATGGCAATTGGGTTAAAACTGGGAAAATGTAGCTTCAATGCAAGCTTCAGAAAGGAAAGCCAGAAAGAGCCATACATTTTACTTGCATACGGAAAATTTCGCCTCCCACACAATGAGCTCTAATAGCAGCAGCATGTCCTGGTCCAAACCTACAGACATGCACGGGGTCATAGGGTTCTCTTTAGCTCTCTCCAACTGCAAGCCATTGAGAGAGCTGAATAATACCACAAAGGAAAGAGAGCTATAGTTCTGTTAGCAAAGACTTTCTGTCACCTTTTGAAACTATGTCTTCTTGCAGCAATTCAGAGACACTTGAAGCTGGGAAATGGTATATGTATTTTGGAAGGAATTAAACTTTCTAAAGATGTATAGCATTAGGCAGCTAGAAAAAAAACCCCATATTTCAGATTTAAAAAAAAAAGACCAAAATAATTGTGCCATGGAAAGTCACTTGGCAGAAACACATTTAGCACTTTCTATTCGTGCTGATTTTTGTCTAAAACCATCTCAGCTACTCTGTATTGAAAAGCACTACTATGGTTTAAACTTGAATGTTGCTTTATTTGCATTCTATTCAAAAACTGCCTAAATTAAAAACAGTGGGAAAAATACTGAACAGAGCAATTAAAAAAAAAAAAAAAAAAAACAACCAAGCCTCCTTCTCCACCCTCCTCAACTTATTGATTCCTGTGGGAGATTTAAGAAAAGTTATGAAAAATTTAATGTGTTGATGGTGATCTTTTCCCTTTTCTAACACTAGCTGTCTGGTTACATCAGTCTAACTACTCTGTCGGAAGGATGCTGAAGTGTGTGATCTTTCAGGTCAGCTTTCTGGCAGATAAGTGATAACATTAGCTTCACATGATCCTTTTCTTTAATGTTATAAAACTTTAATATTTTATTTACACAAAAACATCAGTGTTTGACCAGAGCTAGTCCATTAGGATGCAAGGCAACAGTGTCATCTAATACACCCACATTATGTTAAATAGTCATGGACACTAAAGCTAATAATAAATTCTGGTATATCTCTTCCATGAAGGACAACCTATAACCCAGCTAAAAACCAGCACATGCTTTTACTTCAAGGAGGAAACCACTAACCTATCAAGCACATCAAACTAATTATCTTCATGTGGTGCCACATCCTGGATCATATGTTACAGTCCAGTGTCTACCAGTTGTGGTTCTCATCGGGATGGCTGGTATATTCAATCCCTGATGGATTTTCTACCTTTAACACTTACTAAAGAAAAATCTCCTGAGAGAAATATGCTTCTCAAGCACAGAAGCCAAAGAGTTATTTAAAACTCAGTTTATGCTGATCCTGATGTTAGTTTTGTTTTGAAAGGCTTTTTTTTCAGAGGTGTGGTAGTGTCCAGAGTTGGATGGATTAGCACAGGAAGTTCCAAAGTTTACAGCTGAATAGGAAATGAAAAGCAAATGTAATCAGATATCAAAGGTTTCAGAGTAGAGAAAAACCTCTCTCTCAGGGTTCAGCATTGGTTTATTCATGTGAATTGCTGTTTCTGTCTGTTTTCATTAACATCTTTAGTGACTTCAAAAAAAATCTCTTATCTTGTCCATGTACTTAACTAAACAGATTGGGTTTTTTCCTACATCACTGAAAGTGCAAACTGTAAGGTACCTGAATCTACCTGTGGTGACAAGTTCTAAATATGTTCTAAAACCTTGTCTGATATTGATAGTTCCACCTGCTCTGAATAAAGATTGCATTTGAAATGCATCTTTAGCTGATTTTGTAAAGTCAGTGATGGTCACCCATATATATGACAGTATGATTAAGGCCTTCAAAGTGCCTGTACAAGGTTTTCCTGATGGTTTGTAACTCTCAGCATGCTTTAGAGTTATAACCAGTTGCACAGTCAACATTTTTTTGTTACCTCACCTGTATGTCCTTGTGTCATGGAGTCCTTCAACCATAATAATTAAATCCTTTTCTTGCTGCTAATCTAAATACTTGTTCTCCTTCCACTCAGACCTTCTTTGACTACATGATTTTTACAACAAAAATAAGAATATATTTAAAATTTTAAAAGAGATGCATAGTTATAAGGGATAAAACAGCATTTAAAAAAATAAATAAAAAAAGACCATGTTTTATCCAGAAGATTTCTTTATATTCAGGTTAATAAAAGTACTTAGGGTTTAAAATGAGTCCTTCAAGAACCAGAGAAACTTAGTTTACGTTATCTAAGAAGTGGAAGCAATATTAATAAAGGGGTTGCTGTCAGTAAAAGGGTAGTGAGGATGCACAATACTACCTAATTTATTCAACACAGAGAGAGAAATGAAAAAGGTGCTGGAAAGATATAGAGATCTTTCAAGATGAACAGTAGATTTTCCAGTAGTTTGAGCTACATGAATTATAAAAAATTCATATTCTTCATAAGATAATGAATGAAGGACTGTAGTTGAAGAAAAGGTTGCATATCACAAGAAAATACTATAGATTTGCACTTAATTGCCAAAACAAAGCAGGTGAAAAAAAAGGAGCAGGAATCTGATGGAGAGGGAGAGTGTTCTATTTAGGTTGAAAGTTTGGCATATAGGCTAGGTTATTACCCAAGGAGAGTAAAGAAAGCCCTGGCGGGTTTATCAAGGAGTGTTCAACTTTAAAGTAAAATCTACCTTTTGGAGGCAGAGTGCAGCACCACCAGATTTTAAAAAATTTCAATTTATTTTTTTAATAGGCACTTGAAACTAGGTCTTACAAAGAATTGTTTAGAGTTGTATGGCCTCTGAGAAAGTCTACTGGCTGGGTCTGTTTCATAAAGAGAATTGTGTGACAGAAAATCGTATCAACTAGAAATCAAGTCAGTAAACTGGGATTTGTGATGAGATGAGAAAGACAATCAGTCAAGGATACCTGGATGAAGAAGAGTACAAGTGCAAATGAGGAGGAGTTAATGAAATCGATCACCTGTCACTCGGAAAGAGTAGTGATAATTAAACCATTTTCATGAGATCTGATTTATCACAGCACCAAATCTCAGAGCAGTTAGGTTTAGTGATCAAAATAATAGTTAACAAAAGTAATGTTTACCTTTAGGAAATTATTGCCATAAATTATGTAATGTCCCTCTTGCTGCTTGATGCAGCCCTGCATGCCAGCATCTTTACGTTGTGTCTCTAATAGTGGCTGGCACAGCCTGAAGCAAAAAGGACAATGTCGATTTATCATGTTCTGATGCTGTTCTGGAAGCATATATCTGTATTTTCTGTTTTCTGGCAATGAACATGATGCTAGTTGCTAGTCTTAGATACAGAAGATGAATCTGTATCCAGCAGATGACACAAAGTAGATTTTATACAGCCCTCCAGATGACTGTCCCCATTGCACTTGCTGTTACTAAACGAAATTCATGCATATGGATTGAGTACACTGCTGGAAAACCTCTGAGAGGACATGTTTTTCTCCTGAGAAAGGCATCATCTTGTGTCCTAGCATGTGGGAGGCTCTCTGCCCTGGCATATTACCTCAGCCTTGGTTCCACCTCAGGAAAAAGCATTTTGAGTGCATTTCAAGATGCGATTAAGCCCATAGCACAGGACTGAAATCCAGATACAATGCAATGCATTTCTGTCACTGAGCAAGTGAACAGGATGGTTCCATTGCACTAAGTGGGATATGTAGAGGCACCCTGTGCATCCCTCCTGCACCACCAATTTGTCTTTTTGCCAGTCCTGCCAGACAGATTAAGCTCTGGTTAAATTTTGGGTTAGAAAATAATATGATTGCTTACAGAATGCAAGTTTTCTTATTTTTCTGATAGGCCAATTCCCAGTTTTGCATAGTTTATCTGTAATATGCTGTATTCCACTTTTTCTACATTTTACCATAAAAGTCCATCCAGTGAAGTGTCAACACAAGGTGAAGGACAGATTTATTCTTGTTACACTAAACCAGATTGTATCTACAGAGATATGTGGATAAGGAGTGGATTCTCTTTGGCACATACAATATTTAGAGCAGGATAGCTATGAATGGCAACTTGAGCATATAAACATCTTATCTATGACCATTTCCATCTGTGGCATGACACAGTTTTCAAAAAAAGCAGTACGTATTACCAAAGATCTAAGTATGTAACTATCCTCATTCATTTCTTGGATGAAATCTTTTAAAGTACGTGTATTTATGGTGACTGTTCCACCTTTTCCAGGGCATAATTCACATTTTGAAAGTAGCATTGGGCAGAGGCAAAATCTTGTAGGCATATACATATTTAACCTGGGGAGCAAGTTCATTTGTATCAGGTTTATTTTTCCCCACGGTGTCTATCCAACATCAGTGAGTTGTTTAATGAATGCATTTTAGCTGTTCTTTCAAATCACACAGGATTAGAGTTCTTAAATATTTTAATGTCATTAGCTACCACTGGAAATCTCAGTGTAATTCTGAATAAGATAGTTGTACCAAGTGTTCTTTTCAGTCATGTATATTTTTCCTGAATATGAATTTTAAAGGGAGTTCTACTTGTCCTATGTACACATTAGAAGTTAATGGCTTTCTCCTCAACTGAGTAATCATCCTTAAGACAAAAGATAGTAAATGCTGGTTGCAATTGCCCCTCGATGGATTATGCTTTATTCATGTGTCCTATCTGTCAGAGTTTTTGGGGTTTTTTGCTCTGTGGGTTTTTTAGAATTTATTATTGATCTGATATTTTATGGTTTTTAATGTAAAGATTTTTAATTTTTTTTTTATACATAGGCCTTTGCAACATTTTTCTTCAACAGTACAACATAACACTGCCCATGATATTCCTGTGTTTGGCAGCACATAGCATCATGAGATGATTTGTTTCATTGAAGGATTCCAGTCAGTGTCTTTGAGGACATTTAAGAGTATCCACACCAAGGAGATGTCTCTGACAGGAAGAGATACTTGTACTGACATCTGTGCCAGTTGATATAGTTGATCATCTTCCCAGAGCCTTTGTTTTCCAATTCTACTGGGTTCAAAATAGTGATCTTTCTTCAAATAAGTAGAATAAGAGGTTGAAAACAGCTGTAGTTGCAAGAAGCAGGAATAATGTCTCAATGAATAAATCTTTAACCATGGGGATAATATTTCTTTTTACTTGAGGGGCTGAACCTGTCCAGGGGATGATTTTTTGAGCTTCACATCTGTCCTGGTGGGAAACCTTGGGTTTTTGGTCCTTTTTTTTTCTTAATTGATTCAGAAAGGATTTGTGGAGAAACAGGGTTCGCTTTTCTTGACCTTTAAATACCAGATAAGTTTATATGGCAAGTTGTGCTCCTTTGACTTAAGAGACTGGATATCCTGGTGGAAGTACTCTTGATGTTCTTTCCTGTATCATGGTGTAAGTTCTTCTGAGCTGTAGACTAGAAATCCCTCTTCTAACTTAAATGTTTAAGTTGTGGGAGGTATGTTTTCTGAGCCAGCACTGGAAAGCATTCATAAATAGATGTGCAAGTAGATGCTTCATTGCTTCATTGTCTGTCTGATTCTACTTGTGACAAAGTACTTGAACTGTATGTCAATGCTGAGTGGTGTTCTAATACAGGAAGCTTTTTTTACTCTGCTCCACACCTGTAATTCAGATGTACCTAATTTGTCTGGTATCAGATTCTGTCCACAAATTTCCTTTAGAAGAGGTTTTCTTTAATAGGGCATTCTGTTTTGTCCTGGTAGACAGAGGTTCATATATCTCCGAAAAATTATAGAACTACAATGAGTTGAGGTAATTCACACCAGGAAGTAGACCAGGGAGAAAAAAAAAATCAGTATAATTAAAAAAAAAGTGTTAGCTATGCACAATTCTGTAAAAAACATTTGACAGTTACCTGTAAACATAGTACTTGACTCTATCATTCTTTCTCTCTCTCTCTATCTCTCAATTTCTTATAGATACCAAAAGTAGGAGTAACTTTCAGTTTGACTTTTGTGAGAATGATTGATCAGGACTGAATGCAATATTCATAGTTTAGTCCAGCCAGTGCCTTGTAGACTGCCTTTAATATTTCCTTTACCAGAGCTAGAGTTTAATTTCCAATCTTTGTGCCCACATTACATTGATCACTTATAATTCACTAATCCACCTAATTTTTTCATCTTCTATTTTAGATTTTGGATTTGTTGTAGAAATTTTATTAGTCATTAGTTGATCTTATGTTCATTGTCATTTCTATTACTTCTGCTTTTGGTTCAAATAATTTGTCTCTTATGATACTCAAATTCTCCTCTGAATGTTGTTCCTGTTGTAATTTTTACCAAAATTGGAGTTCTGGGAGGAGGAACACAAAAAAAGAAAACAAGTGACTCCAGATATTCTCTGTCCTTTCTTCTCCAAGTTGGTATCTATATTTTGGTGAAAAGGGTTTGAGGGATGGTCTCTGCCATCTAGAGAACTCTTTCGATGGTGCACAATCTAATATATGGTAGTTTCTTAAAGTGCTAAATAGTTTTCTTGCTATAAGGCAAAAGCAAATCAAGAGTGAAGAGAAAATCCTTACTGTAGTCTTCTGAATTCTAATTTTAAAATTCTAGTTGCAAATTGATATGATTTTTGAAACCGATCATGTTGTTGATAATGAAAATTACTTGGCATCTGACAAAGTCGATCCACTTGTATGCACCTAATGTTTCATTTATGGATTAATTTGTTTTATTTAATTAGCTGGGCTCTTGTATTCATTCCCCTGAAACAGTATAATGTAATGTTTATGGAAGTACATGTGACCTTGGAGATACACTTCTAGCCATTGCCTTGTCTTCTGAGAATACAAAATCCATATGGTGCCATCCAAAAAGGAAAGTGTTTATGTTGCATTAATGTCAAATTAGTTGTCATTACATTTGAATAAAAGGTGAACAGTTTGAGGCAAAACTAATTATAATCTATTGCTGCTTATATTATTTGTGCAAATTGGACATTTACATTTTTGAATAAAAATGAAGAAGATCAAAGTACATCTTTGTTAATTTTGCTTAGTATTGCCATCTATGCTGGTGTTGTAAACTCTGGCACTGACAGACTGATGGAAAGAATAGCTAGAGAGCTAATTGCATGAAATAGGTTTCATGAAACTTATTCGGTGGTGTTGTAGTTATCACATATGAAAACATGAAGAGAATGCTGTATTGGAGCACTTTGTTTCTACTGAAAACTTCGTTTCTTTTGAAGAATAAACACAACCTGACTGAAACTATTTCCAAATTTTAATCCAAATGAATTCATTGAGATAGTGGATAGCTTACATGTAATAAAGGAAACATTTTCAAAATGCACTTTTAAAATGATCAACATAATTCTCAAAAATCTATTTCTAAACTGAATACAATGTTCAATTCCCAAGTAGGCAAGTTTTGTTTGATACAAACTGGTTTCTTGAACAAGCAAAATTATTTCAAATTGGTGTAAAAGATTTCCTCCTCCCTTTAAACCTACTAATCAAAACAATATCAATAGAGTAGAATTATATTTCATAGGCTATGGTGTTCATGGAAGAAATGTTAACATTTAAGAATGCATTTGAACAATAGTTGTAAAATTAATATGAAAATTGGTAGGAACAGAAGGCCACAGGTGATCGCTAAGTAGGTCTTTACGTTCAGTACTGCGGAAAAGCAGACAAGCATCAAGCAGCTACAGGGATCATGGTGGCCTACAAAACATCTGCCCCGTACAAAACTGGTCACAAAGCATTTTCCAGTATCTTACATCAATTTCAACACTTAAGGGATTGAAGATCTAAATAAACCAAAACCAAAACCAATTCACACAAAAAGCCCTACCCAAACAAACAAACAAAAAACCCCAACTAGTGTGCCACAGAGGTAAAGAGGAGAACAAAGGCACTGCCAGTGCCATAATTGCCTCCATGTGTGCCTGCAGTTGTGCTGTCCTCATCATGCTATTGAAAGCTGGACTTTGGAGACAGCCTCTGACATGACCAATTCCATCCAATCCTCAAATCTGGAGATCAAAGGCTCTAATCAAGTGATCTATACATTGACCAGATAGCTCTAAGAGCTGAAATCATGTTCTCTCTATTTTATATATCTGGTTGACTGACAATTTCTGGAGTGCTTGATGCAATCTCCAATCACACAGTGTGTGACTGAAACAAAAAAATCCCAGATTGTGAGGATCCTTCCTGGTCATGCTGGTAGTCTTAAATATTTGGGAGAAGCAAAAGGATACAGTGGAGTTTAGTGTACTTCAAGATTCAAACAGGTATTTGTGAAAATACTTTCTGTTCTTGACTCTGCTCTGGCCGAAAGAAGATTATTTTCATTGACATTTGAAATGATGCATTCAAAAGAGTTCAGCACCACATTTATAGGTTCTCAATGCCCATTTGTGGGCCACAGAGACTGAAAAAATTAAATTCATGTTTTCAGTTTATCAAAAGTATGGCCCATGGCAACACTGATGACCAAGTTTTTTTCAGGGGTCAGCAGCTGACATGCTGATTTTCCCTTGAAGATCCTCTCTTGACTGTGGCAGTCTGAAAATGCTGGTGATGGTGCATTCCACAGGATGTATGTGCTGAAGCTTCCAAGCAGAAGTCAGTTTGAATGTTTTTTTACTTATAACTAGGCTCTGTCAGAAGACTTCTAGAGTGTGTTGTGATCACAGATGGTTTCATCAACAGCTACATTAGTGATGAGTAGACTTGATAACCTGTTTGTGTGTGCTTTAGCTTTAGGACAACATATTTCTGGAGATGAGTATGGCTGGATCTCAGTGTTTTCAAGGAGCTAAGAAAATTTTCAAGCCGATCATGTTTTGCATGAACGTCAAATAGTCAGCTGCCAAGTAATGACACTTTAGCTTGTAAAACATAAATAAGTTTGCAAATAAAAACAGAATATTCTTGGTAATATTAGATAGCTACTATCTTGCTTGAGCTCCTGAAAGTCACATTAATATATTTTACTTGTAAAAAATGTGATTGGATTCATTATTAATATCTCAAATACAACCTTGTAATTTAAATGGATTTTTTAATGTGTATTAATTTTAATGAATGACTGGGAGGTTTATTGGAGGGAGGTAAAGTAGTGTCTCTGAAGTCTCACTGGTTAATCAAATTGCTATAAATAACCTTTGATAGTCTAAGGCTCTATTCCTAGATGATTTCTCTCATCATTATCCAAGATGTTAAAGAACTGACACCTGCAGAGGTTTGCTTTCAGATGCTGGGAAAGGTCATGAATGTAAATCCTCCCCCTTAGCCCCCAACAAATTCCTCTCAGTAGAGGTTGTAACTAGTGTGTAGTATGTCAAATCTTTGCTCTGTGTGCATTTGGCAGTGACAAGTCATCTTATTTAGATTGGCATTCATGGTCCCACTTAAGTATCTGTTGGTCATGGAAGGAAGACTGAGGGAAAAAAGTGTGTGACCTTACTCAGAGGCCTGCTTTGTGATTTCTCCATGAGCAAAAATAGAGAAACTTTAATACAATTATCACAGAGATTCAAATGGAGTGAAACAAAAGGTGTGATATTTCAAAAGCAAATCAGAGGTATGTGGACTAGGAGACTTTCACATGAATGTTGCCAGTAATGATTATAAGCCCCTCTACTTCAACCCCAAACTCTTTTCTTCTTCTCTAAAATTTATCAGTACTATAGTTCAGTTTTTCAGAAAAAAACCTAGATAAAAGCTAATGCAAACCCCTGCAGTTATAGTTTCTATTTTGAAAGCGTGAGTTTAATACCAAGAAGTTAATTCAGTTGTCCAAAATAGTGAAAAAAAAAAAAAAACAACCCCAAAAAATCCAGCATGAAAGCTGTCTAGGAGCAGGAATCATTCAATCCTAGGTCCTACACATTCTAAACAACCATCTAAATAATTTCACTGCTAGTTTCTATATTTTTTATCTTGGATCATTCTGACAGACTGCAGCCTGGTCCTGTTAGATTATGCATTGTTCTTGTCACTTTTGTGGCAGTCCATGACTTACTCCCATGAGTTTTGACTGGGGAACTAGTTTAAAGGCATCCTAGGTACTGTCGAGTTGTAGGGACGATAGATTACAATTATATTTTGCACTGTTGTTTTGTTACTGTTCTATGCACTTTTAAGTTACTAAGAGTTACAACCCAGCTTTAAAGAACAAAAAATAGGGAATTGTTGCTGCCTGTTCTGAGCTTCCCCTCCCCCTCCCAAAGACACGTGCTCCTGCCCATGTGCTCCGAGCTCCTTTGTTCCAAGAGCGGGCAAAACCAAATGTAACTCAGACTCTTTAGCAGTGTCTGATTGGCCGGTCACCCCGGGTCCGCCCCCAGTCCTCCCCTTTCCCCTTCTCCTAATAAAAGATGGTCGAGGGGAGGCTCCCCTCTCTCTCAGCTCAGCTATCTTCCTGTGAACATCTCTTGTCGTCTATCTCACTTGAAAGCTTCTAACTGCAGGGAATTGAGCGAGCGGGGAGCTATATTTCTCCCTCTTTGCTTCTGCTGATGGTATTTGCTTTGCAGCTGATTCAGGTACCGATTTTAGAGCTACTAAAGTGCTAGATCGCCCGTGCTACCTCTCAAGGCTGCTCGAGGCTTTCTAAGGCATTGAAATACAAGCGCTAGCCGGTATAAAGCTGAAAAGATACCTTCCACATTACTCCTACTTTGTGTTATCTGTATGTTCATGCTTTCTTGAAAATCTAAGTAAGCATGTTAAATATGTGTGTGTATTTATACGTGCATGTGTGTACATTCACATTTCTGTGCAAGTACGGACTATTGGGAACTTTGGAGGGATCTCAGCAGGTTCAGAGTAAGTCAAATTAAGCTGATCTTTTGTAATAGTATGACATTAGGGTATTTGATCTTTCGAATTTTGCTAGTTCAGGTCCAGAGTCACAAAACTCACTCTCATTTTGCACCTTTTATTGCTTGTAGTCTTGGCTGAGAAATTACGTATCAAGTGGGATACAGAACAGAAATGACCTGTGCCTACTAGAAATATCAATTTAAAATTCGAGATATTTTATACTGGTGAACAAATGTGAGCTGATTGGTAGCAACAAGGCATGTAAAGGCTGTTGTGCAGTTTGCACACCATCTTAGCATAAATTGAGGTCTTAATGGTCCACACCTGAAGTTAGGAAACAGTGTCGTATTTAGACGGTTGTATCTGTCTGAATGAGAGAAGGAAAATGCAAACCTGTTTTGTAGTTGTCTTTGTGACAGCCTTGGGGTTGAAATTTTGAAATTGAAATCCGCAGTTCCCTTTGGTCAATATGGACACTACATTTCCAAAAAAAAAGGTTTCAGGAGTAGGTTTTCCCTGGTGCACCTAGTTAAATACCTTCCTTCTCGTCTTGCTTTGTTGTGCTCTGGGCTGCACACCAAATTGGCTGTATTTCAGTGCCACCAAATGTGTACAGTTTGATAAGCACGTTGTAGCAAATCTTCAGGACGAAAGTCACTGTATAAACGTCAAATTATTTACCCATTTTAAAGCATTTTATCCTCCAGAGCTGTAAATCCAGCACCATTTGCTAACACAAAATTAGCTTTTTAATGCTGTAGGACCCTCTAACACTAACACATATAACAACATCCACATTCTTGCTAGGGGGGAGGAGGGAAAAGCAAAGGTTGATGTGTATAGGTGAAGCTTCAGCAATTCAAGTGCTTTATTCACACTGGATTTAGAATCAGATTAACAGGCCATCCTAGGTCTCAGTTCAGCAATTCTGTCATCCTGTCTTCTCTTATGAGCAGCACAGACAAAATATTCTCACATGCATATACTCACCACTCACAGAAACCAGCAGGAGCAGTAAGCATGGAAGCAAGGGAAGAATGGGGCGTACATTGTTTGTGTGTATTACTATATTTGCTTCATAAAAGATTTATGACTTCTTTTTTTGGCAGTTAGTTGTGGTCACCTGAAAACTTGAAAAAATAGTGGAAAGCCTCCTTGTTTATTTCCAGACTGGTGATGTATTACGCACCTTGTGTTTTCACTTTGTTGGTGTTCCACTGTGAATTTTTTTTTTTTTTTTGGGTCAGACTATCTCCTTCAGCTTTCTGTTGCCTAAATTTGTCTTACTAGTTTCACATCCTTTTCTTAGAAGAAACAATTGATAAGAAGTGCTTTTAGCACTGGCACAGCACACTGGTTTACTGCCGTGTAGGTGCTGGTGGTGCCAACACTGCTGACCTGTATATTGAGATTTTGGTTAAGCAGCAGATATCATGTGGTGTTCCTTTAATTCATGTCTTTATGTTACCTGGACATGTTTGGAGCTTGGCTTTGTTAATACATGTTTGCTTTAGGTTCTGAAAGAAGACCTAAGACAGAATTGTGTTAACCATTTTTCAAATGCTTCTCAAAGACCGTTTTTTCATATATAAATTTCTATTAACAATATCATGCTGAAAAAAAGGGAACAGAGAAATATCAAGTATAAAAATACATTCTTTCTTTAATGGATTTTTACTTTTATTGACAGTGAGGTAGGGTATTACTGCATGTTCCTCATTTTAGACCTGTAAATATACTTCATATTTTAGGACAGGGTCCATTTCCCATTCAAGCCAATATGCATGAGACTTAAAATTGAGAGGTGGAAGTTCCAGAAAGAACTCAGTATGAATTCAGAACTGCCCACAAGTCATAGTCAAAAATGCATCCTTGCTTGTCTATAGCCCTAATATTCCTACCCCAGATTAAGTGCAGTTTGGCAGAAAAGAATGAGAGCCACAGTCACATTGGGTGAGATAAGGGAAGTTTCTGTCTCAGTTGGAAGACCTCAGCTTTCTTTAGCCCTCATGGGCTTGAATTCTTGCCCCAGCTCTCAAGGTAGCCGTGAAGTTGTAGGCAGGACAGGAATGGGGTCCACCCCTCTCTGGAATTGGTAACCATGAAGCTGGGGCTGTAAGGGGGAAAGGGCAAGAAAGGGAGGAGCAGTGGGGAGCCTGGCTTCAGCAGTCTGCAAAGAATCTGGCATGAGTGGGATCCTAGGCCAGTTTCTGACCACAGCTGTATACTTTGCATAGCACTCACTGTGAATGATACAATGAACAAAATACTGTCTCCTTGCATCTTATTAGTTGCTTCTCCACAGCACAATTAGACAGATTCTTGGCTTCCTTAGAGACACCCAAGAGGACTTCAGAGAGAGGAAAAAAGTCTGAACTAATGTGATACTTAATATCTGATTTTAATTTGGTTTGTTTGTTAATCTAATCATGGCTTTCATTACCTGCCTTGAGAACCATTTAGGAATGTGGACAGCAGATGGAAGGTAAGGGCAGCCTATTAAGCATTGAAACTCAAAGAGCCAGACTGCGTTTTCCTGTTGTGGTGAGAATCTCATCTTTTCTCTACTTAGTTCATTCTCTACTATTACACCTTTTTATTTTCTTCCTTCTGTATAATTATAGCAGCAAAATGTCTTTTGTCTTCCTTTAGAATTGTAATGTCTGAGTGAAATTAGGAGATGTCAGTCTCCAGATGGTTTGAGATTTTCGTAGGCCTACGTTAAGTTGTAAGAGAAAGAAATTGTAAAAAATATTGTCGTAGAAACACAAAACAGAGTGTAGTGCTACTACACCAGTTAGAATTTTTGCTTTGTAAGGAAGATGTAGCTTGTCACAAAGCTGTGAGAAAAAGCCTCACAAATTCTAGAGCCTTCATGCTCAATCTTTTTAATTGCTGAGGTTCCCTAGGATTGATGTCTGCAGAGGCAAACAGTAGAACTGAAGACGCTGAATGGTAACTGGGGGGTTTCAGGGAGGTTCCATGATGAAAGCTACACTCTCTTTCTGGAACAAAATATATGACAGTAATTCAATGGCTACCTGTAAAAATGTAAAAATGTAGTAAAAATGGCTACCTGAAGTCCTCTTTTAAATACCTTTCATAATGAGTGTGAAGTCATTTGGGAGATTTTTTTTTAATTTACTTAGCATTATCATTTTGCCTTTTTACTTTCCACCTAATGAAGATAACTTGACTTTAGACATTTTAGTAAGTGCTTTCTATGCAGATGTATGGGGATACAAAGAATTTGAAGGCATAAGAGAAAGCTACACTAATGAAATGCCTAATACAGATAAATATAAAAAGCAGTGTTTTGCATTTTGCCTGCTTATTTATTGTTTACAGAGACAAGTAAAGGTCATCTTTTGCTACAGCTTTATAACCTTGATGTCTTGGTATCAAAATGTTAAATATTGTAAAGAAATGTTTATGTGTGAGGAGGATTTTAATTATAATAAATCTTTATGTTTCCATTCTAGCACTGGTCCATTTTCTTTCCATGCTGAACTTCTCAGTAATTTATTCATGACCTTTATCTGCTTTTAAGAAGCATAGATTGGGAATTATTGCTTTCCTTGCCATTGGAAGTGCCAAGGCAGAAATGCCTTGAGAAGCTTCACAAGATTTTATTAATGAGATACACATCTCACATTATAATAAAACATCTGAAGCTGCTGGGTTTGCTCATCTTGGTGTTATGTGGAGGATCAGTATTTAAAGTCTCTTGGAGACTTTTGATCTAAGATAAACAAGTGATCAGACCACATAAAGGTATGCAATTTATGATGAATAATCTGGTTTGTTTAGGATTAATTTTTAGCCTTGTGATTCTGATTCCCTCCCCCTAAAAGGTGAGTTAGTACAAAAGAACACCTGAGTTCAAAGCCTGAGTAAAAGAAGGAAAAATTCTGCACGTCTGACTGTATGGGTAGGAGTATAAAGCATATCTACCCTTGTATATGTAATGTATCTTCAGAAACACAGATTTTAAATGTATTTCTTCCCAAAGTACCTTTGTCATAGCGCCCTAACACTGCAGACACAAACTTCAAAGAAAGATTTAGAAAGTTGATACTTAAGAACTGTTAAGACTTCTACATAATTAATTTTATTACTATGCAAAGTTGGACAACCTGAATGGAAAAAGCTGGCCTGACTTGAATGGAAAGATCGGGAACCCTGTCTCCTTTATGTTTTTATTGCTTCCCATACCATGATCTACTCTGGCTAGCTCCTCGATCCTCCAATGGAGCAGACTTGGAGACAAGGGAAAAAAAGGGGCAGGGAGGGAGATTGATGCCCACTGTCTATGTGAAGATATAGGCTGTGAGAGGAGGAAGGAAGACTGGGAAGCAGGTATTCAGTTTATGGGCCAAGACTAGAGGAACAAGCATTCAAGTCTTCAGAAACGTGGATTTGCAATGTCAGATTCTTTGGCATTTGATAGGTGTTGAGAGCACCTTCACAAAAATCCACAACAGCTGTGTACTCCCTACCAACTGCAGCTCTCTCCATGTGCAGGAGTGCAAGGGGCTCAGGAACTGAAACACTGGGATTCACATCCCTTAGTGTTCTCTTCAAGCTTTCAGACGGCATACATCAGGAAACAACTTTAGCAGGATATTGCAGGATATACCGGATTGTGGTTATAAACCTGTTTTGAAGTAATGAATTCAGATTAGGGAGACTAAGTTTACATCTGAGCCTGTGACTCCGGGAATGGCAATGGGAGTCAGACTGAGATTTCAAAGTTAGGGTCCCAGAGAAGGGTGCTGGAATAAAAAGTGAGAAAGAGATCAGGAAGAGTTAAGCACATGCTATCTCAAACCCTTTATGTTTGCAAATAACTGTGAAATATTGACAGTGTGCACATTTCTCAGAGAGAAGGGTAGAAGATGGCAACCTCTTGGTTTGCTTTGTTCCAGCAGAGCATTCTCTTGTGGATGTGTACTAGCTAACCACTTTGATGACCTGTACCTCATATGGATTATTTGAGTTTGCGAACTTAATATTTTATCTTTGGAGATCATAGCATCATTTAGGTTAGAAAAGACCTGGAGGAAAGATCATCAAGTTAAACTGTTAACCCATCTCTGACAACTCCACCACTAAACCATGTCCCCAAGTGCCACATCTAAACATCTTAAATACCTGCAGGGATGGTGACACAACCAATTCCCTGAGCAGATGGAAGGAAGACATGATTTTAATTATTGCCAAATACAAGTTCAGATCTCTAGTGTTTAACACATTCTAGAACTGGTAACCCTATTTAATATACTTAATTCAATAATAAATGATTTTTAACATCATTTTGTTTCTGATTTAAATTTTGTACAGACAAATGCAGCTAACCTGCCTTTTAAATTTATTCTATTTACTCTTATTCTCTACCTACTTTGCAGTAAAGTAAAATAATGTTTCAGAAGCCTCTTCAAGTCCCTTCAAATTTTGTACAAAAATTTACTTAGCTCCTAAATACAATCTACCACTGAAAGAATAATGTCCTTTTAGGAAGGATTATGTTAGACTTACGATAAACTCAGTTGTAACTTTTTTTAGGGGAATGGCAATTATTGGCATGTTGTGTTAGAGGTCATGAGAAATTCATGTCTTATTTCTTTTCTAATGGCTAAGGGATATGTTCCTTGCAAGCAGTAGAAATGTATTTTCAGTATAGTGTCTTGTGGCTCAAGTAGAGATTTATTATTTTTTTAATGTCAGGTGTGATACAATGGCACTGAAGCATAGGATTTTGATCTCAGCAGTATAAATTAATAAATGTACTGTAGAAAGTTATTTACTGTAATGTGCTTTATTCCCTTAATATTTGTATGGCTTTTCTACACTCATGGAATCTTTTAACAGCAGGGTTACCTGTGCATCTTTGTTATTGATAAGAAATATTTCAGCTCACCCTAGAAAATCCTTAATATTGTAACAAGTTCTTGAACAGCACAAAGCCAATGTGATGCATGATATCACTGAATTTTAGATGTAGTTGCAAAATTTAGCTTGAACTTCCAGATTGTAACACTTGCCAGGTGTGCCCAAATCCAAACGTACATCTCTGAATTGCTTTAACACAATCACTTCTTACTGTACCATGACCAGTAAGCATTTACCATTAGATGCCTGGCACTTTGCCTTAGAAGATCTGATGACTAGTTATTCTGCATACATGTCCTATTCAGGTTTAAATTTTACATATTAGACCTTGCCTCAAAGAAAAGTTCATAAGAAATTAATTGAACTTGACCCCTACCTGTCTACAGTCTCCTTGCAGGTAGTTGTAGAGAATTCAGCTGCTGTCAACCAACATCCCCAGGTCTTTTTCCTCTGGGCTGCTTTCCAACCACTCTGGACCCAGGCTGTAGCACTGAAGGGGGTTATTGTGGCCAAAGTGCCACATCACTTGTTCTTGTTGAGCCTCATGTCGTTGGTCTCAGCCCATCAATCCAGCCTGTCCAGGTCACTCTGCAGAGGTCTCCTACCCTCCAGCAGACCAACACTCTCACCCAGCTTGGTGAGAGTCTTCAAGTTTACCAAGACTACACTCAATCCCCTCATCCAGATTATCAGTAAAGGTATTGAACAGCACTGTCCCAACACTGATGCCTGAGGGACACCACTACTGACAGACACCAAGTGAATGCAGCACCATTCACCACCTTTGTCTGGGCCCAGCTGTCTAGCCAGTCCTTAACCCTGTGAACAGTGCACCTGTCCAAGCTGTGGGCTGACAACTTTTTCAGGAGCTGGAGAAGAACTGAGTGTAAAAAGAAGGGAGGAAAGATCGGGTCTGTGAAGATCAGGCAAAAGAGTCTGTTCCCCCGATGGTCAGTGCCTTGGGATGGCCTACAGAGTTACTGAACACAGTCATACTGGTAGCTGTAAATGTTTCTAAAAATCTGCAGCAGATTCTGGACTGATGTTTCAATGATGGTGACCAACAGTCACCTGTCCACTACTGTTCCCACTTGCTCTGCTACCTTAAGTAGAAAAACTATGTGGGAGATCTAAAAGTTCCCCAAATAGCTGATACTGGAACACAAATTTGAATAAAACATCAGGAAGTGGGGTTTTGGTTTGCACGCTGCTTTTAAGATCAAACTAGACAACTGAGAAATCAGTTGCAGAAATGACGTGATGAAAGCACAGCTTAACATTTAGAAATTACAATGCTCTGGATGCTTCTGCAAATTCAGTGCCCTCCCCTTCTAACACACTTGCAGGGTTTTTTCTTGTTCACACTTCAGGCAAAGAGAAGAAAGGGCCTAATCTGGGAATTTGTCAATACTGAGTAATGAAACCAAAGTGTATTTTTTTAAACTGACTTCTGCATCACTTGCTGCAAAAGTTGGAAAGCATATGCTAAGTGGACAGAGGAATGCTGGAGAATGGGGTTCATTTCAGGATAGAAGGAGAGGGCATTCACTCTGAGAAATTGTATTCTAAGCATGCCACTAACACCAAGTTCCCATCTTAAGCCTGACAAGAGATTAAAGCAGACTGTTCTTAGATGTGATTGTATGTTCCTCATTTTAAGATTCCTAACCTAAGATACAGATCTACAGATGTGGAAAATGGACTTCAATGTATGAAATGCTGTGTGTCCTGAGACCTTGGAAATCAAGTCTTAAGTATCTCATCCTGACCCTCAGAAAATAATTGAAGCCTTGACCTTGATCTCTCTGTGCTACAATTGCAGTAGCCAGTAGAGTAAAGGCTATTGTGAAAATAAATTAGTGCACTTTTAGAAAAATCATATGTGGAAAAAAGCACCAGAAAAAATAGCTATGAGAAAATTAATAACTCTTAGAGAAATTAATAACTATGTCTTTAGAGCAGGATGTGAATAGTATGTTGTAGGTAATGAATGGAGGACACATGCTGAACACCAAAAAGAACACAAAACATTGAATTATTACTTATTCAGGTGTGTACTGTCCATCAGGAATCCCAAATAAAGTGGAGATTATGCAGAAAAAACCAGCATGGAGTCAAAGACATAATCATATTGTATATGCAGAAGGATCTATGGAAAATTCAGCCTCTGGAATTGCCTTACATTTGAGTACTCAACCTTGCAACTATTTTAATGTCCTTTGATTAGAATTTTGTTTCGTAAAAACTCGTGTGCACATAAATCTGTGTTTATTTCTGCACAAATGTTTATTACACAGATTCTAATTGGGTGATTACATTCTGTTTCAGTAGCAAACTCGATTTTTTCCTATTCAAGCTTTAGTTTTAGTAGACCCTTGGGGCTTAATCCAGGCTTGAATTTTACTAGTCAAGCATGATTATGACAGTCTTTTCACCACAAGTGTTAATACTGCTATGAATTATTTGGGACTAACTTTCAGTATATTTTATACTAAGTTTCTTAATGAACTAAGTTGGCTTTCTTTTAGTGTTTTGACTGTTAAAGTTTTGTCCTGCAGCTGGAGATAACATCATGTATGCCAGATGACCTTTTCCGGACATTCTGAAGTCTCTAGTTTTCAGGTTACTATTATTATTCCCCCCTTCAACATATACAAGTTAAAAAAAATGAGCTGTGAATTGTCAAGGTAGATGTAGATTCAATACTATTGCCATGTTTATCTGTGGATTCTGCCAAAAAAAGCAATTCACATGAAGTGCTGAATGATTTTAAAAGCCACACTAAAAGCTCACACAGGATTTGAATATAGATTGTCTTGCAGCTCTCTGTGGTTTGAAATAGTGTCAAACAAAGGAAACTGAAATTCTCTGGGGCGTTTGTCTTTTCTAACTGCAGTAGAGCATAATTTGTGCAGGTGATGTAGAAGAAGGTTTGGGCACCACTGTTAGAAAAAGTAATTCAGAGCTGGAAAAAAAGAAATTTTTAAATGGCTGCTACTGGAGGAGGGCTTTGCCAGAAGAAGGGCACATCCTGCCGTTACTTTGAAAACATTGCAATCCCATCTCTTGCCAAGTAGTCATAACTGCCAGTTATTGCAGAGCCTGCCAGAAATGCATGAAGGCTCTTCATCTAAGTCAGAGAAAGGTTAGCAATCGGTATTTCCATCCATTTTTATTCCCAGTGTAAGAGGACTCCCAACCAGCACATCTTGTAGAAAATGCATAATAGCAGTACAATGTCTTGATGTTTAGAAACTGTCATGATTGCTTGCAGTGACTGCAATCTCCTCTTGAAACAGATACTGAAGAACCTGAAAATCTACTCTGACTAGGATTGTAACGAACTAAAATTTCTGTTTTGCACAGTATTCTGCAAAGTTCAAATTGGCAAGCCTCAAAGGCAGAAAATTGAAATTAAAATTGTGATTAAAAATTCAAAACATAATTAACCTTAAAAAGGACACTTTGCTGTAACATGGGAATATGCTTCTGAAACAGGAAGCTTACGGTGAACTTAAAAATAGGTGTTCCATTCCCAAAATGAAATTTGATATGAAAGTGTACACTGGTGTAATAAGTTTCATTATTGATACTGTGCCTTTCTATGTAGCTTTTTCACAGTCCAGTTTATTTTCCGGTGGGAAATTTTTCTGTCAAAATTTTTCTAATCTGTTCAAGTTGGACCAGCCTTTTATCAAGGTCATAGAATAAAAGTATTTCTTTGATATAGAAGTTAATTTCTAACAAGGAATAGGAAGTCTCTTTCTGAGCATATAAGTTTCATCAAAAGTTATGCAGGTTTAGCAGTTGTGCATGGTGATGTATTTGGGCACAGTTTTCTCAGCCCTGTCAAATTGTATGACAAGATTATAAGATAAAAATATATAGGAAGTCCTGTTTTCATAAAAAAACATTCAATTTTCTTGTAAAATGAATGGACTGAAGTAGAAATGTAAAGATTTTGGGTTTTAAAGACAGCGTTCATTCTGATACGGAATGAAGTATTAAAAAAAAAAAAATCTGGATGCCTAAGAGCAGGATTATGCATTTCAGATTCACAGGGAGACTGGGAGACAGGGAGAATGCAGAAGTGGTGACTTCCACACAGGCTTGAAGTCTTGAGCTTGTTTGAAAGCATGTACCCAGAGCTTCTGCATTCACCAAAACTCATCCTTGAATTTTACCTAGACTATAGGATAAGTTAGAGCTTTTGAGACAGCTGTTAGTATCTCAGCTCTTGTTTTCATTTCTGCCTAGTACAGTGTAAGGCCTGGAAGCTCAAGATATTCAGATGAATATCAGAAGCTGGCAAGTGGACTTGGAAAACATGGGTGTTCCTGTAAATGGGCAGAAACTGAATAATCTCCATGAAACTATTTCAGTAAACCAGTATTCTTCTACAGGAGAACACAGACTGTAGAACCTCTTCTGTGGCACAGATATTTTGACAAAGCTGTCTCCTGAAGCCCTTTTACAGCAGGTGACTTGCCGAATGTCTCAGTGCTCTAGCTGTATCTCCTTGGCTCTCTCAGATGTGGCTGACTAAGAAAAAATAGGACCAATTTTATAACTCATAAGATTGCAAACCAGTGGTGGCTGTAAAAGACTATGGAGAGGCATGTCAGTGCCAGTTGAGTGATTAGCTCAGTGACATCCTTATAGTTGACAAGTGAAAGTTACGGCTCATTCAGAGGCATAATTTGAGCTAACCATACACTGAGCAGTGAGGACTTGATGTTGTCAAAGATTGTTCAATGACTGCAGGAAGAAGTGGAAAAGCAAACAGAGCATTGGAATGTTTAAACAGTGAGATGGAAAATAGTGCTATGTTACACGTAAATCAATTCTAACCACTCAGCTGGAATAAGACAGTTTTGGTCAAAGAAGATAATTCAGAAAAGAGTAGGTATATAATAGAATCATAGAACGGCTTGGGTTGGAAGGGACATTAAAGACCATCTAGTTCCAACCCCTCTGCCGTGGGCATGGACACCTTCCACTGGACCATCTCGCTCAGAGCCCCATTCAACCTGGCCTTGAACACTTCCAGGGATGGGGCATCCACACTCCTCTGGGCAACCTGTTTCAGTGTCTTACCATCCTCACAGTAAAGAATTTTTTTCTAAATACCTAGTCTAAACCTACTCTCAGTTTGAATCCATTCCCTCTTATCTGTCACATGCTCTTGTAAATAACTTCGCTCCATCTTTCTTGTAGGCTCCCTTCAGGTACTGTAAGGCCACAATTAGGTCACACTGAAGCCTTCTCTTTTCCAGGTTGAACATTTTCAGTTCTCTCAGCCTTTCCTCATAGCAGAGTTGCTCCATCCCTCTAATCATCTTGGTGTCCCTCCTCTGGACTCCCTTCAACTGATCAATGTCCTTCCTGTGCTGGTGACCCCAAAACTGAATGCAGTACTCTAGATGGGTTGTCACCAGAGCAGAGTAAAGGGGAAGAATCACCTCCTTCAACCCACTGGTCATTCTTCTTTTGATGCATTCTGGGATACTGTTGGTTTTCTGAGCTGCAAACACACATTGCCAGCTCATGCTCAGCGTCTCCTCCACCAGCACCCCCAAGTTCTTCTCAGCAGGGCTGTTCTCCATGTGTTTAAACCCTAGCCTGTGTTGATACCAGGGTTGCCCTGACCCAGGTGCAGCACTTTGCCCCTGGTCTTGTGAAACCACAAAAGATTCCCATGGGCCCACTTCTTGAGCTTGCCTAGGTCCCTCTGGATGGCATTCTGTCCTTCAGGTGTGTCAAGAGCACACACTCCACTTGTTGTCATCTGCAGATTTGCTGAGTGCACTGATCCCTTCACTGATGTTATTAATGAAGATAGTAAACAACACTGGTCCCAATACAGACCCCTGAGGGACATCACTTGTCGCTGATGTCCATCGTGACTCTGAGCCATTGACCACTACTCTGGATGCAACCATCCAACTGCTTTCTTATCCATCTAACAGTCCATCAATTGAGCCCATTTCTCTCCAATTTAGAGAGGAAGATGTTGTTGCTCTTCCCTTGTCTGCTGGTGTAGTCACTTCATTATAGAAGGCTGGTTTATATGAGAAAGGCCACTAGATTGGTTTTTGGATGGAGGCTGAGTATAAAGACCTCCATACAAAGACTCGACATATTTTAATTTAGAAAGCATTAAAGAGAAGAAATGATATAATGTAGATACACACAGGGAAGATAAAGTACTAAATTTGTTATGATATGAAAAGAATAGATAAGTAAAAGAAAATAAAAAATAAAAATGTACTTTTCTAAAATACAAATTTTGTAAGCACAAACTATGTGTAAATCTCATTTTCACAGGCAGAGTAGAATTGAGGCCAAGATCTTAATACATTTTTTAAATGAATTAGACATTTGCATGCTTTTTTTGACTTTATATTATATCAAATGAAGATTTTGCAAGCAATATGATTTTCAGGCTTAAGAGTTAAGAAGAAGCACTCCCAATAGGCAGATTATTCTATAGCTGTTCATTACTTTCCCTAAGGCATATTGTTATGCTTTCTATTTGAGACAGGCTACTGGAATTAACCAGCGTTACAATTTTTAATAAAAGTACACTGTGCAGTATTTTGAATGAAGCATTTTTTAATGATATTAGGCCTGTCTGTGTTAAAGCACTTTTTTTCAGACACTCTAACTTAAGCTTTGAGACACATACAGGCATGCCTGTAAATTCTTGCCATGCCTCCTATCAAAGATGGAGTTCTGCTCTAGTTCACTTGCTCTATATCAGTGATACAGATAACCGAGAATAGAGACAAGAAGCAATACAGAAAGCAAGAACATGTTTAACACCCAAAGGAAATACAACTCAATATACAATAAAATGACTGGCTTGACTATATAGTCCTTCTCATTTTTGAATCTTCTTCGACTCAAATTAATTTTGAATTCAAAAAGAGGCTCTCAAATGTTTCATAAGTGAAAGGTCATTTTTAAAATGTGGTTGTTTAAGCACTTCTTTTTCTTTAAAATTCAGCTGGGAAAATAAAAATATTATTCACCTGAAACATCTAGACAACAAAAACATTCAAAAACATAGTGCAGCATTTAAGATACTTATGATTAATTAGCCAATCTATTGATGAGAGACTGAAGCGCAGTCAGAAATATTTGAAGTGTGCTTAATTAATAGTTTTTTATGATCCCTTGTTTCTTCAGTGTTGTTCACCATTTCAGAATTTGAAATCAAAGATTTACAAACTTGTTGCATTTCACTCATTGAATTCTGCCACTGTTCATGTGGGCAGCTACACGAGAGTAGAAACTGTGGTGGTCTGTGGCCCCTTATAGCAATAATTTTTCATGTTACTTCTGTACTCAGGAAAATAAGGTCTCAACTTTGTTCATGCTCCAATACTAGATATAGCATATAAAATTTGGAGGGTTATCCTGCCTTCCTGATTTCAGTTGAGTGTCAGTTTTTTTGATCACTTTTGTGGAATCAAGATCAAAAAAGAGGTACTTTAATTTATTAGACTCTAGCCTTTAGTGGTTATCAAATGTAAATGGATATTAGAGTCAGAATACACTGGTCAAAACAGTTCTTCAGAATAATATCAGCCATTATGTTTAAGGGGCTACCTTTCTATTTGTTAGATCTGAAAGTTCTTTCTCCCTTAACTTGTGCAGTCTCCCTTTATATTCATCTATTTATCATCTATATACTTCTGAAGAAGTATTTCCATGGCCTAACGACACATTTCATCAGAATTTCCCTTGGCTTGCTACCTCCTAGGTTTCATTTGATACACCCTAGTTCCTTCATTTGAAAAGAGGGTGAATGACATAATGCTTCCTGGGATGGTGAGACATAAAGCAAATTAAACACCTCACTCTTATTTTTTCTGACAGTAGGGGTAGTTCTCAAAGGAAAGATGCAAGTTATTTCACTAGCTTTAATCTGAAATTATCACTGCAACAGAGAATTTTGTCATAGTATTGGTGATGGGATAGGACCTTGTAACTTCCTTTTATTTAAAATAATATCTCTTAAAGTCTCCAAAGAATTCAAAATTATAATGCAGAGCTTTTCTTTAGGGAGGACTGATAAAATGGAAAGTACATTTAATGAACTGCATTGAGCCTGGGCAGAAGTTCTGCTGCACCCTTAGCACTTGTTACTGGTTTACTGTGGGTAGCTCCTCTGTCCTACTGGTTCTTCCTGATTACTTACCTGGAAGCCTCCAATTTTCCTTAAGTTTCACACATGCCAAAGAGGCAGCTAATGCTGTCTTTAACATTTCATTTGGATGGAAAAGGGAATAAATTTAAGTATTGAAGCGCTTTAGATCAGCACCTTTAATGTCAAGGTGATTGTAGTCAGTTGATACCTTTCACTGGTGTAATCAGATCACCAGCTGTGGAACCATGGCAGAGGGTGGTGGGACAGTGGAGGAGGGACAGGTCAGGGGCAAAATGAAACTGCCCTGCAAGCTCTTCAGTGTCTGAGAAATAGCTAAAGGTGCAATGCCATAATATTATGGCTGACCGGTAAGAATGGGATACAGACCTCTAGCCATGCATAATTCACAATGTCATGTGGGGTTTAAGACTTTGATGTTGTCTGTCGAAATTGAGTGGGAGTCCTACCATCAACTCTAATGAGAAGTAAATGAGATTGCTCCTCAGCAAGTAGTTAAGAACAAGCCTAGTTTTCAGGCACGAGTAGTTGATTTCAGAGGGGCCTTGTACACGTGTAAGTGCCTTAGAGAATTGAGATTATATTGAAAGATGCACTGTCAGAACTAACTAGCATGCAAAGACCATAAAATCTAATCAAAACAGCAATGTGAAAGTAGGAGACATTAGTTTCATTACATTTTTTACTAACATGCTGCATTTAATATCACCATTTCCATTCAGCCAATCTTCCTTAGAACTGTTTTCTAGTATTCAAATGTATTATGAAAAAGTTAATATTATTTTGACAGAATTAAATATTCTCTAAGAAGTTCAAGATGAAGCATGTTTCAAAACCAAAATACAAATGATACAGAACCCAGTCTTTACTTCCCCAAAAAAGTATATGCTGGATTTTATGTCAGGTTGATTTTGACCTGGTAAGAAATGTAAGAGGAGATAAGCTTTGTAAAAACTAAGCAGGGGGAGGTGTTGGGTGTTGTTCAGTGCCTGTTTTTGTGCTGCCTTCATTCATCTCTGTTGTGACTAAACAATGGAATACAGTGTCTGTAATTATTCAAATAGGCACATTTGCAGTTGTAATGTATTCTTTCACAAGCAAAACTATTATTTAAAAATTAAAGGGAAGAAATTAGCTCTTTATGGCTTTAAATTAAAGATACCAGATAATATGATAGAGCAATTTATAATTGTCAGAAAATTAAAGGTTTTTCTTTGATTTTGCTTGTCATAAGTTGATCCAAAAGTATCAACCAACTAGCAGCAGCTTAATTTGAGACAGTTATGGTGATCCTGTTATTCTGTCTTTTTTTTTTTTTTTAATAAGTTTTTTTTAATTGAAATTACTTCTGCTAATTGATTTAAAATGTTGGGACAAGATGTCTATGTCTTACTGTGTTCAACTCTTACTGGTCAGAGATTTTAGACATTTTGCCATATCTATGAAGCCTTCAGCTAACAGAATTGTACAATTTCTATTCCATCTTTTTTTTTTTCTGTCTGTCAGGGCATGCCGGTATACTAGTTTAAATGTTCTGGTTGAGCTTTTACTTGATTCTGTATTAGAGAAGCTCCAAAGCTCCTCTAAAATGCATAACCTCAAACTGTTAGAGAAATTAAAATGCTAGAAGCTTAATAGTTTCTAGTTTTACAAGGGTATAATTTTATGCAGTGACAGCAACGTAAAACTTGAAGAACACAGCAGTGGTTCAAGCCCTCCTCATTATTAAATTTGCAAGACATAGATGCTGAGTAAACAGGAGTTCATACATTGTTTATTCAGTTTAAAGTAAAAATTTCCATTGACTTTAACTTTCCATAGGTAGTTATTAACTGTGGCTGGTATCAATTTCTAGAGTGATTTTACAAAAAGCCTGAAATGGACACTTTCATTGCTAGGTCCTGTTTAATTACAGTTTTATATTGTTTACTAACCATCTGGGCATCTGATTAAATGCTATAACCATCATTTGGTTTGAGCTTCTTTACTTGCACTAACTGCTAGTTATAAAAGATAATGACTTGGAAGTGAAAATATGCTGCTCACATGGGTAGCACAAGCAATTGTTTTAGCTAGGCTTGCTGTTCTTTTTATTCTGGTCCTTTGTGTTCAGGAGAGGAATAAATCCTCAAAGTCTCATACCCCACAAAGAACTTGGTGTACATTGTGTGAAGGTTTACTGGGCTTTGTGCACTCTTTATGGACAAATATGCAAGAGGAAAACAAAGATAAAAGCTTTATTTTCTCCTGAGTATTTTGTGTTCATAGAGACTAATAGCCAATTAAGATAAAAGGAAATATTTGATGGCTAAAATCCAGTAATATTATCTGTCCCAGGTCAATTTGACATTTAATATGTTGTTTCCTCTTCAGCAATTTTGCTGCAAGGGACAATTCAAGCATTTAAACAGAAGAAGGACTGATCTGTTCTATCTTGCATAGTTGTTTTGGTTTTTTTTTCCTAGGTGAGGCTTTATCATTAAGCACTGACAGTTATGTACATAGACACTTCATAAAAAAGATTCATGTGTGTAGTAAGGGTTTTATTATTAAGATTGATAATGACCTCCTAAAGAATTATTATTATTTTAAATAATTTAACACTATTGCATTGTTGGGTTCTTCTTTCCAGAACTATCATTAAAAAAAGAGGGCAAAGAAGTTATATTTTTTTGTATGTGCATATATTTTGGTAGTTTAATGCAGGATTATTGAATAGCTTTGTAAATTAAGTAAGAATACCTAAGAAATGTATCTAATTTTCAGCACCAGTAATGATGTAGACTCATGAACAATCAATAAGTGCTCAAAACTTTGATTTTTGCTTAAATAGTTTCTCTAAAGCAATGCCAATACTTGCATGGTCAGTAGTCACAAGTATTTTCTTGATGGACACATGTACTAAAAAGGAAAATAAATGTTAGTAATTAATGATATTTTCTTCTTTTGAACTGATAAATAGAGAGTAAATGCAAAACTGACTCGAGGTATTTATCGTGAACTTTTGCCAGCCGAAACAGTGAATGTGCCTCTTTAAGTACTTCCATATAACAAGCCACTGTCATTTAAGGCATTCATTAGATTGTGATAAATAACTGGTCTTATCTGGTGGGTATGTAAAATTGCTGCTTTTAAAATCTTTTTATAGCTGACCAAAAAATTGTTTGTATCATGTATTTTGGGTGCATAATAGTTGAGAGAAGACGATAACACGGTTTGGTTTCTTCTTTTTTTTTTCCCCTTTTTTTTTTTTTTTTTTTTTTTTTAGTTTTTTTAGGTTTTTTTGCTAGCAGACTTTTCTTGGTTTCAAAAAGCACTTGCAAGTTATCATGGTGAAGAAGAATTATAATCACAGTTCCTGTGTCTTGCATTGCATGTCAAGTTCCCTGGTTTAATACTTCAGGTCTCATTTACAAAGGCACCTCTGGTGTTTCCTATTACAGACCAAAAAAGAAAATGTATTCAGATATTTTTTTGTAAATTTAATAATTAAGTAATTCATATATATAATCTATGAGTTGGAAACTCTGGCTTCTGTCCTATAAATACAGATGTCATTTCAGATGCATGCCTTTTGTTTGTTATGCTTCAATGATTGCATTCCTGTTGCAAAATTTTTCTTTATCCTGGGACAATGAAAGACTCAGTGCTTCTGTCTAATTTTCTAGCCAGTATAAATTAATTATTTTGGGCATATTCTTTCAATTCTATCACTTGTGCTTACTAATACTGACTTATGAGAGCAGAGCCTGCAAATAAGGCATTTGCAACATCCCTGTCTTTCAGGGATCCCACCTGTTACAAAGGGATTTTTGCACATTGCCTTCTAAGTCACTTCTTTTGATAAAGCAGGACAGACAAATATTTTGTTTCTCTTTTGATTTTGAAGGACAGATCCTCATGCAAACTTAGCGTTACTCTATGTCAGAATGACCATGGTAGTTTTTCCCTCCTGTACTAAGGAAATTCCTTGCCACAGTGGCAGTGGGGTGAACACATTCAGTTTGGTGCCAGAGGGCTCTTGTGGGTCCTGGTTAGCAACTCTTGAGGCAAGGAAAGGGTATTAATGCACCAGTGGTTAAGTCCTCTGCATTTTCTGTGGGCCTGCTGATAGTGAGTTCTGTAAGCCCTACCTGAGAAAAATTCCTCTCTTCTTCCCAATTTTATACAGAATATAACCACAGCTTAATGCAAAGCCCACAGCCCCCAGAGAACAGTGACATTTTACAGCCAGACTTGCTTTCATTCCCTCTGCAGTGCTGAACATTTTGCTTTCATTAGAAAACAGGAGCTTAACTCAAAACAACATCACTTTTTATTTATGCATATTTTTATTTTTAATAAATGTTCTGTATTTTATCAAACTTGCATTCTCACTCATGCATCAGAATCCCATTGCAGCAGGTAGTATATAAACATAGCATGGAAATGTCATTCTTGCTCAGATAGGTTTATAAGACGAGAGATGGCAGGTTGGTGCAGACAGTGGGCAAGCGTGTTGAAACAACGAGGTGGACCTGCTTAGATGGAGGGTGGCATTACCAGCCCGCCAGCAACTTTATCCCTGTCTGGCCCCAGCAAGTTTCAAGGAGGAGCTTAAGTAAGGTTAAAGAGGAGTCTTTGTGGATGCTTACAGTGAACTCCTATTAGACATTAGAGAAAATTTTGAAGACTTCGTATGTTTGAAAATACAGCTAGTAGCAATACCAGTGCTGTAATTTGGTCGGGGTGGAAAGCGTGACAAATGAAAACAATATATAGGAAAGGAATTGTGTATATAGTGCTTTGAAAATTGAATGAAGAGAAGTCAAATAGAGTTCATGCTTGAATGGGCTGTCTAGTGATCAACTCAGCAATGACCAATGCAGTGCCCTGGGAAAATGATCATTGCAAAACCAGTAGATACTTGAAGGATGCAATTGGCTTTGTTCAAGCAAGCCTTTAGTTCCTTTCTGGATAGCTCTTCATTGTTGTGAAAAGGGTCTCTGATAAATCATGTGTGAAATGTAGGAAAAAATCTGCCTACCATTTTTTATTAAAAGTACCGTTCAAATAATTGTTCTTATTTCTGTTTTCTTTCAAATCAAACACCAGTTATTTTCCTGTGTGACTTAAAAACATCAAATTAATGTATTTATATTTTCCTCTCACAATAGTACTCCATTATGACTAAGGCTATAACAGAGACATTCTTATCATTCAGCTGTTCCTCCAAGATCAGCATGAATACCTTCATAAAGCTCCTTTTGACATACTTTATAGGAGAAGTGCATTTCTGGCATACCACTTTCTGTTGAGGCATGGTGCTCTCTTTCATTGAGGTAAACAATTTGTATTTAATTTAACAAATCGGTTTAACAGGATTTGAAAAAATGAAAACATAAAAGCTGCTCTAAATCTCTTGAACAAGCTATTCCCATTTTTCATCTCAAAATACTTTTTTTTTAAGTAAGTCATTATTTCTGAAGTTTTCGACAACAAGAAGTGAGTTTCAGATTAAATCGAAATGTTTTCTTGAATTGCTATGTCTATTGTCTAGATTCCTACTGTATCAAATAACTTGGGATACTACAGATTAAGGAAGATGAGTATAATGCTTCTCTAATGTTCATATGCTCTTTTAATTTAAATTTTATGTATGTACTGCATTTTGGGTGACCTAGAAGTTGTATAAAGCAATGAAAAGCACTTGTATGTCAACTATTTATTTTTATCTTCTTGTCTTTCTGTCATGAGAATTCTTTTGCTACTCCCAACAGTGAGAGTGCTTCATAATTTTTAAACTTCATTCACCACCATATGGGATATATATTAGCTGAAACTGTCCATGGAAAAAGTGTTAATTTATTACAGGACTGCTTTTGTAAGCATGAAATGTATTTAAGAATATCTGGCAAGGATCCACAAATCTATTTTTATAGAACTAAGGGATTTTATAAATGGTATGAAAAATTTTAAGCAGTGTAGACCTGAGTACTATTTCTCATGTTGTAGCCCACACACTCCTAATAACTATGTAAAAAATTATTCACTCATGGTAAAAGTCCACCTCAGAGCTCTGCAGCAAGAAAATAAGAACTGGTCTCTTTGTTTTTAAAGCATCCGCATTAATTCCAAGTTGTTCTCTTGTGCCAAATACTGTATTGCTGCAAAAGCTCTTTGAAGTAGCAGCATTGCCTTCTTTGCTATTTTTTGCTGTCTGTGAAGATAGTTCTGCTTCTTCTAGGCAGTGCACATGTGTAGAGTTGATGTAGTGGGAATAAGGAATGCCATGTCTGATTCATTAGTTGCAATTACTTATCATTATTCATTATTTATTTTGATTTATAATGGATAAAAAGAACCTACCCAGGGCCATTTTAACATGAATGGTAAATGGAGTCTCGTAAAACGATTAAACTGGCAACTGCTGCTTGTCTCTTAAGTGGACAATAATTGATGTAAGATTGAGAAATTCCAACCAACCCTTGCTTCAGTCTTTTTTTCATACAATTCTAATTACAAAAGCTGGCTGATCTTCCCCAGAGCCAGAAAATCTTTTGGAAACTTTTAGCAAATTATGAAAATGCAAGTTATGGCCTCATGTAAAATCAGTCACTTTTCTCAACACAAGCAATAAAACCTATTCTTGATGACCAGCAGTAAATTCAGTTCAGAGTCTGTAGGAGACTAAAGAAGTGTCAGGGAAAGATTTGAGAGAAAAACACTTTTGTTCTTGTTCAGAATATTGGTCAGAAGATCTAGAACTTCTTCAAAAAGCTGAAAATCATCCTTCATGATATTAATGTAGTACAGCTACTCTTAAGTAATTAAAATTCCCCATGAAGAACAGGAAAATACACCAGCTGTTAGGAAGTCGGGGCATTGTTAAATACAATAATATGGTATACCAATCATTTCAGTGTTGCTAAAGCAGTTACATTGGAAAGAAAAAAAAAAAATATATATATATATACACGCACAGGCTAGTATTTTTCAACAGTTTATATCAAATTTATACTGGAAAGGGACAGCATGTCCATAGTACTTATACTTTGACTGATTCCCTTGCTGTCTACCTACTAATGCTATTGACTTTGCTGTCCTTTGTAAAAGGAAACCTCAGTGCCTAGGAAAGCCTTGCAAATATAAACATAAGTGAACATAATTAGTCTTGCAGTCACCAAGAAAGCAATTCTAAATATTCCAAGATAAAATGTTGAATTTACCTATCATTATGCAAGTATTCTGTCTCTTTTAGGTACAAGGAGAATTTATTGAAAAGGGTTGCCCACCTGTCTCATGGCAAGCATGTCCTTATGACATGCCTCAAGGAAATTAACTGTTTATTGTTTGTCACAGTGATTTGGGAGCACAGCAGTACTCTGTGTTGTGACTCTCAGTGTATCTAAATGTGAAGCAGGAGTTATCCATGGCAGACAGCCTCCAGTCTAGGTTTCAGTATGTTGTGTGATTTTAAGAGCTGTAGATCTTCATATTTGTGCCTTGAAGAGAAATTAAATTTAGTGACCAGTCATCATTCCTTTAGTAAGATCTGCACCATGGGGTCAGTAGAGTTGGAGGTAACAGGAGTATGGGTATCGTTGTTTAGTAAATCTTGAAAGGGACAACAAAGCCCCTTGTGCTTCTTTGAGTCTTTTCTGTTGCCTGATGTGGTCTTCAGATGAGAACTGTAGGAATACCCCTCAGTTTGGGGGAAGCCCATGCATCCTTCTTCTATGGCAGCCACACAACAAAAAAATGCTGTCTTCTTGATGAAGATTATCTGTCAATGTACACACATCACTTATGACAGGCCATTAAAAGGTTTCTACTCAGACACCTAGGGAGGTGGCACAACTTAAGCATGCTACTGAATATGTGTGAGTGTTCTTACTAGTTGTTCTATCATCTGTAGAGCTAATGAGAGTGCCTGGTTTCCTACTGACTTTTGTCCTTTAATCTCTCAGATCTGTCTTCCATGGAAATAACATCTGTTCCTTCCTGAATCTGTCTGTGACACCCCTGCAGATAAAGCACTTTGTCATTAGTCTGCAACCAGATATGTCCAGATTGCCTGGCCCAGCTGCCTTCAAATGGGGTGTGTAGCTGTTACATTCCACCTACCTTCCTCTCCGGAAATTGTATCTCTGGAGGTATCTGTGTCCACAGTTATCTGTCTACCTCCCCATTTTCTAGTTTTCAAATTTATAACATCTTTTAGAAAGTCAAATTCTCTTTGAGCCTTTACCCATTTGCTAAATCTACCTACAACTGGCCCACTCAAGATTTATTTGAGGGATGACAGGGAAGGAAAAGTAATAAGCATAAACCTTCTGTCTTGAGACATTTTAAAATGAAAACTATTTCTTAAAAGTCTAACTTCACATACGTAACTGAAATATCTTAAACTTATTTGATAAAATGTGGTAATATTTCTCTGAAGGATAAAAGGAAACTTAATGGTGTTCAGTACATTCACAAATATATATAGAATTCGTTGTATATTATTTAGTCTGCAATCTTCATCATATTAATCACATAAGTAAATTTATGAAGCTCACTGTCTCAAAAGAAGTAGCACAATATTTGAATTTTTTCTTAAGCAGTGTTTTGGATATTTTTACTACCATTTATTGACCAAAACCCAGGATTTTGATTAATATACACTATGACAGGATTTGCACAGATATTATGTAAAAGCGAGAGCAAGTGTGATGAATAGTGTCCTAGAATCATTTTAGACTAGACACTCAGACCTCTGCATTTTTTATAGCTTCTTGCAATGTTTTCACACTTTGCATACTCTAGGACACCTCTGTGCAAAGGCTGGTGTTGTAGACTTCTCAGTCACCGATTTTGCTTGGTTTCTATTACACATACCTAACAGCACAGATAATAGGGGGGGTAAAAACACTAATGCACATGAGAAAAATTGGCTGTATTTACGCTTTTCTCCCTTCCGAATTGGGTTGACTTATGCATAGACAACATTAAAGATTATTCCCCTCTGTGCCCTGATACTTCATCACTTAATGGATAGATAGGTGGAACTTCAGAAATGAATTATTACCATTAAAAAAAAAAATCAAGTATATGAACTTGATTACCACTGCAAGACTTGTCCTAATATTAAGTCTGCTGCGTGTGCTGCACACAAATGCCAGGTTTGTGGTAAAAGGCAAGATGGGCAGCTCTGTGACCATGTGCTTGCTAATTAACTACCACTGAAAATAGCCTTGTCATGAGAGAGCAGTCATCTCCTGTACAACTAGGAAGCGAATGATTTTGCTGCTTAGCCCAGAAGATGAATACGGAAGCAGACTAGATGCCACTGGAACAAAAGGAAAGCAATTCACAGAAGACTGTTAGGTACTGAAAATGCTTTTTCATCCCATACTGAGGACTTGCACACTATAAAATCACTAGACTTACAGTTTTTTACTAGTAACCCTAAACTGAATGGACAATGAAAAAGTGAAGCAGAAAAAAAAGAGGTTACCCAGACAGTGCTGCCAAGGTTCATTAGCTTTATTCTGTATAATCAATTTTCTGCTATTCTTCCAGCACCTTATTTAATGCTTCCAACACTTGCAATAACTTTTGTTTCTGCTTTCTCTTAAAAGGCATGTATTTATATGCAACAGTGAAAATAAGTTAGGGAATTGCTAGAAAATTGGGGGTTTGTGATTGGTTGTGATAGTTCTCTCTTGTTTTATTTCATGAGAACATCCTTAGCTGAAAATCAGACAAATTTAATACAATTCTCTCAGACAGTCTCATTTTCTTTTCTGGCGCTAACAACACATTTGTGTGTGAACACCTGTTTTTAATAAATAATTGAAGCTGCTGAACTTATGCTTTTCAGAAGTGTCACACTAAGGTAATTGATATTGGAAGTGTACTGCAAAGCAACCCTTAGATTTTAAAAACCCAGCTATTATAATAACTTAATAAGAATCATAGAAGTTAAAGGAAATTAGCTATCTATTGTTGGTGGCATTCATTTGGAAGTGCTGCCGTTCTCTCTATTAGGAGTCTCACTACATACAACTCTATTTCTCACTGTTTCTATCTCAACCAGCTGATAAGGCTTAATAATTGAAAATGAAATAATACAATACATTTCTACTTGTGGAAGATATAAATAATTATTCTGTTTTGAACATTACAAGGTATTAGAAATTAAAATAATTTAACCTCATGAGGATGCAGATTGTAATGATAATTTCTAGAATAACTGTTGTTTTTCTTGTAAAGATATGGATGCCTCAAGCAATAAAATAAATAATATTTATTGTTTCTGAGTTTTTTCATGACAGAAAAAACAAGTCTTTTTAGACCAGAATTATAGTTCAGCTATTGACAGTGTAATGCCTGGGCCACCCAGTCAGAAACTCATAGTTCCTTACAGAATGAGTATACCACATGAAGCTCTGCTCGTGTTAGGGCGATCTTAACTAACACTGGGATGTACTGTCAGGCAGCTCCTTAGTGGGTTTGATTCAGGTGAATTTGTGCACAGTTTTCAATGAACACTTAAAAAGAGTCTTTGATAAATGTGTAATATTTTGATCTTAATAGGGAAAGGATAAATGTGCTCAGGTCTAGGATGATAGTTATTTTTATTTTGTACCAGTATGGGGAAAATTTTTGGCAGTAGGAAAATTAGTGTAAAGTAGCATATGCTCTTCCTATGAACTCTCTCTTTGCTGTCACAATTAAATATCACAATCTTTTATCCTTTGCAATGGGTTTCAGTGCTTGGTGTGTTGGTATTTACTCCTGAGTTATTCCTGTTTTACCGTGCCCTGGCTTTGTACAGCTGGTATAAGAGTTAGTAAAGCTGTGTGTCCACAGCCAAAAGGTCTGTGTAAGGTGTCCTTCCTGTAACTTGACTTCCAGCAAGGTGGGATCAACATGAGTATCAGCCACAGATTTCAAAGACAGAAAATTTAGGTTGATCAGCCATAGAGGAGCCATGATGTAGTTTACAGCTCCAGCAATTAAGGGACCGGAAGAGGGAATCAGTTTCAGGGCATACATCTGAATCTTTAGATAAAGCCTTGAAGAATTTTGGCCTGTTGCTGTTGTTATATTCATTACCTTTTAAAATACTTCTCTGCTCAAAACAAACATGATAGAATGGCCATAGACACTAACGTTAATCAGTGATTAAAATTCTCCAGCAATTAACAGTGGAAGCTCGATAACTCCATTATTATCTTTGAGTAAAGTTTATAATTGTTATGGGATTTCTAGCTAGCTAAGCTATGGAATGGTAAGCACAGAAGTGTTGCAGGTGCAGGTTACGTGTCATATAAATAGTTTAACTCCTGAGAAACAGCCAAGAGAAGAAGGGAAAAAATTACCCACATAAGAACCCTATGAGTTGAATGGTAAAAATATTTCTACTTCTGAAGACGTGTAGTCCGTACAGTTCAGGCAACAAGAAGAGGCAGTCCAATCGTTTTTAAGTCAGATGCTTATCTCAGGTATAGAGAGACAATATTCAGTGTTTGGTTCATGTCTCCTTTAGCTTTATTTTTCAGAACCTTCTACTGTGAATGTGCACCCAATGGGGTGTGGTACTACCTTACTGGTGCTACTTCTGACCTCCTTCACTGCCTGGCAAGAGAAGCCCCACATGTCTGGAATAGCAGCCTGGGCTCTTGGCACTATTCATTTCAAGAAAGATTGAACTCATGATCTTATGTCCTAATCCCTATTCTGAATGAAGATTTGCTTCTGTCTCCACATTATGCCACAGGGAGTTAGAAGTGCAGAAGCCATGACTGATAGCTCATTGGAGAGGGGAGATTCTCTCCATATGACCACAGACGCTACTGGGTTCCAGGTCAGTCCCATGAGCAGGAACATTCTCTACTTAGGAATGCTTTAGACAAAGAAATAGTACCGCAGCAGCATCCAGGAGCCAGTTCAGTGCCAAACACTTTGCTAGAATTATGTTTTTTCTTGATACTTCTGATCTTCTGGCTCTTGACTTCTGGCTACCCACAGTCTGGCTCAGAGAGGAAGTGGAAAACACATTCACCCTGAGTTAGAAAATGGAGTATATTGGTGTTGACCTAGATGAATCTGAGGTACTTAAACAGCAATTTAGATAGGCGGATCTGGTTTGTTAAATGAGCATGTGATGATGACTTCTCTCCTACACCTGGAAAAGCATCTCCCTGAATGGGATTACAGCAAGTAGGTGCTGCCCACACTCTCTCCCATCGTTGTCAGTGATAAGGAATTCTTTAGTCCTGAGCGGATGGTCTAATACCTTGATGAATTGCTGAATTAATATTTACCTGAATATTTACCTGCTTTTTAAACTTCACCAATGTTTTATATTATGTCCTATATTAGAAAAACAAAATAAACATATTGGCACGTTAATATTAGGTTAGTTAAAAAAGGATTTGTTTATAGAAATTTATCCGGAATTTATAGTAGCTGTAAGATACAATGAACACTTCTAGTGATAGGACTCTGAAAAAAATCTTTATATGAAGGAAACCAGAAAACAATAGTTAGGGAAAATTTAATGCATGGATAGGTTTTGCATCTCTTTTTAATTATTTATATATATGAAACAACCTTTGTGTCATGGAAGACACATAGTAAAGCGTGTAAATTTCAAATATACTTTTATGTACGTTCCTCCAATTTAATGCATTCTAGATAAATATTGCACAAGTTTTTTGGTTTTGTTTCCTTAAACAGTTCCCAGGATAACATAATAGGGAATCAAACATGTGGCTTCATGTGTGCCAGACAAAGCCATTGGTAGCTAAAACCCGTCCAGTTTCTTTGACATTCTTAAATTTGCAGCAAATAATATTAGCATTAGACTTTCATCATTGTTTCTAGAAATCTGAAAATTGTGTCTCCTCAGTGTATGTCTGATGGTTACAACTGAAAGGAAAATCTGGATGAACTGACAACTCAGTGAGTGTGCTTGGGTACTGTAGTGAAGCGTCACACCTATTGAAAGAGATTGTTTACAAATCCATTTGTTATACTATTCCCTGTGATTATCTTGAAAAGATAAACACATGAACAACCTTCTCTTTAAATTAATTGGGATTTTTTGTTTGAAAATTATACTAAATTCCTTTCCTTTGAGCCTGTATGAGAGCTCCAGAAGATAAGAAAAATATACAGCAAAATCCCTTGTAACACACAGGTTAAATTGCTTAGTACAAAGCTGTGAGTAAAGGTGCTTACTAATTATGGTGAAAGTTATCCTAGAAGAATTACAGATTGGTGCAAAATAGAACAGAGACACCTGACAGAAATGAGCACTACTGACTGAGAAAAGTCATTCTATTGGATTCTTTTTCATAGGTTAGCCTGATAGTTACAGCAAATATTTTTCATATTTTTCAAGCTAAAATTATGTGAAGTTTATTTTTAGAGTGTTCATGTTTTATTTAGAATTAAGACCCATAATTTCCAGCAGCTGTCATTCTTAGTATAAGGATGCCCATGCTTTTGCCCAAGTGGCAGTCTCATTAACAAATGCTCTGTTAATTTGCATATCAGCATAAATATACTATAAATCATCTTTTGCTGTAGTCTAGATAATATTTTTAAAAGACTGCTGCTATCTTGGGTGGAGGAAAAAATTCTTAAGGAATAGTCTGTAGGGACCTGTAACCATGGTAACTAGAAAGCCGACTTGCTATAATTTGTTGTAATTTAAAAGATCTAACACTGATTTACTTTTTACTTCACAAAACATAATGGACTCTCCAATAAAGACTCCATACAAAAAATGTGTTCTGCTTCTATGTACTGTTGAAATTCACTAAAAACCTATTTTGGGAAAATAATCTTCAATTTACAAAAGTTTTTGTTTTCATTTGCAAGTCAAAAGATTGTATCATGTTGATAATACCTACGAAGTTAAGTTACAGTATATAGATATTTGTCCTTCCGTATGAGTACCTATGAAATATTTGTGTAGGGCACTTTTAATAATGCTCTAATGACAGTTCTGGGTGTATGTGCTTGTATGTTCTCCTTCCACCGTTGTCAGTTCCATGTTGTCGGTGTATTTCCACTTTGGGTAGTTGTTTTGCACCAGTACCTGAAACCTCCATCCAAGACAGCTAGAAAGGGTAAAAACTAAATCTAACACTCATGTAACCCTTCCTCCCTAAGCACTGTTTGAGGAGCTAAATGGGAGGGAGGGATCCCTGCAAATCAAGTCTCTTTAGGAAGCAAGGAAAGAAAGGAAACAGAAATGTTAAGTCAACTCTTCCCAGGCTGGAAGAATTAGTTGCTCCATATAATTACATTTTAGGTTTGGGAGTCTTTGAAGTCAAGGATTAGCAACCTTCCTGCTTTGAGATTAAAATAAAATAGCTAATTAGCCCCTAAGAGAGAAAAGAAGTCCCACAAAGTTGAGCTTTTGGCTTTGTTTTATGTTTCTGTGACCTCTGAGGATTATCAAGCTTTTGTTTTGGAAGTAAAGGACTGTTTTGTGGGAAACTGTAACTCAAGGGGATTCCTGCATGAGCTGATTAGGACCTGTGGTGTCTTTGTAAAGAGGTTGTCCAAGTGCATATTTCTAAGAACTAAGGTCCAGATACCGAAAGAAAATTACTTCTGTCAAATGCTTTGGCTCTCAGTGCTTTCTGAACAAAACATATATTTTCCATATACCTTTCAGTTACAGTAATTGCATTGCTTAAGTAGAGATATTTTTATATTTTGCTTGTAATTCCAAGGCAAGGATGACGTTTACTGTTAATTCGAGGGAAAAACAAATTACAATCTCTTCTTATACTGTCCATTTCTTTGACATTCTTTGTAAGATCTCTCATCTACTACAGTTGTGAAACAATAGCCTGTTTTGGTATCTAAAGTTCAGGTGGGTTTAGACAGCATGTACACATCCCGAAATCTGAATATTTTCAAATTTAGCAGAAAAAGCTTTTAAATATGCTGAGTTAAAAAAAGGGTGAACTTCATATCACTATTTATCATGTCTGCACCAGTAATTGATGGCAGTTTCAGAAGCCACCATTAACTTAGAATATCACAAATGAAATGGAGTTTGCAATATCAATCAAAATTTGAATATTGAAATAGATTAAATATTTTCTATGTTGAAGCCTATCCATTTGAAGAATCACCCAAAAGGCAAGCTGTCTTTTTATAGAATTTATGTGCTTTGAAGCATCTTTCTTTCTATCAAGAGTGAATATATGATCTAAACTCATGAAGATCAGTTTCTATAAAATTCATCTAGATTTTATGGAAGAGTCATAATGGAAGAAAACAAAGTGATGCAATTAGTGCAAATCAATCAGCCTGAAGCAAGAAGAGCTAAGAATATCTTCTACCCATATTTCTACTCTTCAAAATTTAGCACTTTCTCCAACACAGTTTCATTTGGGATCTCCTTACAAATGATCTTTGAAGTGTAGCTCAATCTCATATATGACATTTTGTCAATAAGTATCTTTGAAAATCAGTATGTTTTTGAGAGAAAATGCCAGCAGGCTTTCTCCTGCAGGTGTATATCTACCATTCTACTAAATATTAGCTCTTCTTGGGAGTTCCACTTGGAGTTTCTGTTTTATTTTTTCTAGGGAAAAGGCTTTCTTCTGTGGGAATTATAATATGAGACAGCTCAAAATATTGAATTGGTTTAAAAATAACAATTCCTTAATAAAGAGAGACCTGAGTCAAAGGGTAGTATATCATTATGTAATTAAAAGGTACATAAAATATTCATACACTCAAGAGATAAGACTTCAGAAGTTCAAATTTAACTTTTGAATCTCTGATTTTTGATGAAGGAAAATTAATTTTGCATGAGCGTAGTCTCTTACTTAAACTTTAAAAAGGAAGAAAAATAATCTCCATTGTCTTTCTTACAAAAATAGCTGAAGTTCCAGGTTTGGGGTGTTCTGGGGGCTTTTTGGGTGGTTTTATGGGGTTTTTTTTGTTATTTGTTTGTTTGTTTATTTTATTTTAACCAACTTATTCTACTTTTATGCTATTCTTATTTCCTCTCTGACTGCATAGTTAAATTGCTAAATTTAAAGTCAAATCACGCTGCTTTTCTCTATTATGATACAGCCTCTTTGTCTCATGTAAGCTTTCCCTGGAAGAAAGCTTTTATATTACTGAGTGTGAATGGTGGGTCTGGATTCATACAAATACATAATTTGAAACAGCAACAACCAGAAGCTTCATACACTGCTGAAAGTAGTGATTTTTCTACTGCTAAAGAGGGGAAACATCTTTTCTATAAAAAGTGCTCAAAGTATTTATTTTGTCTGCTGGTCTTACCTAGAACATGACTTGGTCCTGACAGTATTGCATCTGAAACAAAACACAATTGAAGAATAAGAGTTTTTACCATAATTAGTTTCATGAATGATTATCAATTTAATGTTCTGTCAGCCAATTATCATTTTTTCTCAAAGTCTGCACAAGTATATTCAGTTTGAAAAGCTAATTGTATCTCCACAGGGTGCTGTCTTTGCTCCTGTGTATTTGAACGAAACCACCATACTCTCTCCCTTCCCAATTCCCTCCCTTCTTTTCTCCCTCTCTTCATCCCTCCCTCCCTCCCAGTTTTCAGGTGCCAATACCCACACAAAAATCTAAGATATGTTATCATAGGGTAAGTATCAGAAATAATTCAGGTGAAATAAATATGGATAGTATGAAAGGAAGGTTTTTTTTGTAGTTGTGGAGAAGGTATATGGGAAAGGCCAGATAGCATGGAGCATGTGAACTTGACAAGAAGAGTGGTGTCAGGAGAAATGTAGATTCCAGAGGACACAGGAAGAAGGCATGAAGCCAAAGGTAAAAAAACCAAACAAACAAAAAAAAAAAGCCAAAAAACAATCAGCAGCAGCAGGAGTGATTGGATGTTCATCAAATCTACAGATGCCTCTACATTGGGAAGAATAGTTGAAATGATGGAGGAAAGGTCTGCCGTACAGGAGAACCTCAACAAATTAGAGGCATGGATTCTTCTCTGAATCTCACTGAAGCTCAACAAAAATAAATGTAAATACTTGCTTCTGAGATAGAATAACCCATGAAGCAGCATTGTCTGGAGACTGATTGGATAGGAGCAGCTCTGAAGAAAAGGAACTGGGGGTTCTGGTGAACCAAACTGAGCATGGTTTAGCAGTGTGACTTTGTGGTAATGAAAACTAACACCACCTTAGTAGTCCCATCCAGTAACAGTCTATATTAGCAAGAGTGGAGCACGCTGGTTAAGGAAAGTGATTATTCTTTCAACAAAGAATAACAGATAGATGATAGAATTGCATCTTGAGTACTGGTTCATGTTTTGGGACTCTCAGTACAGTAGAAACATTAATAAAGTTGAGAGAGTCTGAAGGAGGATCACTAAGGTTGTCAGGTAACTGCAGCACAGGACACACAGAAAGAGCTGAAGGAGCTGTGGCAGTTCAGTTTAGCCTGAAGAGGAGAAGAGATGGGGATGGGGAATATAACTCCACCCTTTTATTCCCCAATGCAGACTGCAGACAGAAACAGGCTCTTTATCACTGCAGAAAAAGAACAGTTGCAGGTTGCATTAATGGAAACTATGCTGAGTTATGAGAAAAATGGTCTTACTGAGAGTGGTTTGACAGTGGAGAAAATGTTCAGAGAAGCTGCAGAATCTTCACCCTTAGAGATTTCCAAAACATCCGAAGAGCCTACTCTGTGCAACTCATGCAACTTTGAAGTTACCCAGTCATGAGTAGGAATTTAGACTAGAGGACATTCAGTGATTGCAAATTCCTATGTTTCTGCCTTTCTGTCTAAAAAAAAAAAAAAAAGAGAGAAAGTTCGTTTTATCAATCATGATTGCAAGCTGTAACTCCATACCTATAAGAATTCCATAGCTGTCAAGTCAGGTGTTAAGACTTTAGTCTCTTTAGTCTGTGTGCCTTTGCACATGCTAAAAAGCAGTAATTGGAAAACCTGCTTTATTTTAGAAAGCTGCTTTAGAAAAGCTGAAACTACTCTACGTTTCTGTGATAGTGTGTTTTAGTACTTCTTGCTTGAAGTATTTAACTGTTGAAATTATAGTTTACCAAGCACACAATGGCTATGCATAATAAATGTTTTACTGTCCTGCTACTTGGCTGCAATTGGTGATCTGGTATTCCAACACTGCACAGGTGGCACTGTGTTTCAGAGAGTTATATCATGGACATCTCAAACTTTTGACCTACAAGAAATTTTCTTTAAAAAGTATTAACTTATGTCTCTACTTTATAACATACCACACAAAAATATTTATAGAAATGAACTTTCACCGAGTAAATAATGAATGTGCATCTGATTCTCAGGTTGCAGTAAGATACACATATCGCTCACTCTGACAGCCAGGCAAGCTGATATCAGTGAGTTTGTTCATACTGTGGACTATCTACAGTAAAATTATGACTTTACTTAAAGCAAACCGTTTCAGAATTTTGTTTAATTTTTTTAATACATGCTAAATTGCTGCTCATTTGGTACTGTGCAAGTACTTCTGATTTACTCACATTCTCAGTATGTACCGTATTTGTTCTCGTTACTGAACCAAGCCATTACCTCATTGGAGCAGGAGGTCATGCATAGAATCCTAGAATCATAGAATTTTTGTGGTTAGAAGGGGCCTGAAAGATCATCTAGTTTCAACCCTGCATGGGCAGGGACACCTTTCACTAGGCCAGGTTTGCTTATAGCTCCATCCAGCCTGGCCTTGAACATCTGCAGGGATGGGACATCCACAATTTCTTCAGGCAACCTGTTCCAGTGCCTCACCAACCTGACAGTAAAAAATTTCTTCCTAATATCTAAGATATTCCCTAGGCATTGGTAGTCTGTTGTCCTACAATGATGCCATTCAAATAGGAGCTATTAAGGTTCTATTATTTCTGGTCTAGGAGACCCATGCCATTGCCTTGATATCATATACTCTAAGCCATTTAATGATGCAGCAACTTCATACCATCAATTAGAATTCTTCTTGAATATAGAGAGATTCTCTGAATTGTTATATCCTCATATCACATCTCCTGTGTTATGTAAATGAAGTGTAAAAATGGCTTACAGCTCCTGCAAGATGCACTGCTGTACAACTACTCATAAAATTACTAGATAAAATGAATGGATTAAGAACATTCATGCTGTTACTTTCAGTGGATTAAATATCCATGCTTTTTATTTCAAGTTAATCAGTCCTTTGTACTGCAGGACAGAAAAAAACCCGAAAGCCCAACCCTGTCCGGTAAGCCTCAGCAGCAAGAATCATTATAAAAACCTTCATTGCCATGAAGGAACTGCTGAACTTTTAGAGATCCCAAATTGCACTTCCTAAGTATGTACTGTGCCAGTTCTTTTTAAACTGAACATGGAGGTTTATTAAAGGATGTATTCAAAAAGTTGAGAGTTGAAAAACTTCCACAAATATTGCAAGCCATGTTATTCATTCTGTCTAAATTGTAGCATGCGCTCTGTATAATACACCTTAAAATACTCCCACATGATACTAATTTTTGCTGAAGGTAACTGGATGACATAATGTGTATCCTTTTCATATTGCATGTCTTAATAAAGAGATTTTGCCATTGACTTATTGAATGCACAAAAATCCCATACTAGTTTGTGATTTACCCCCGACCAGTTAAGCAAGACATAGTTTTCATAAAGACAAAACACACACAAATGTGAACCCATAATAGAAATCCTTGTGTGATATGAATTCAGACATTCTATATGAAGTGCCTCTCATGACTCTTATATCTTATACAATTATATATTTTCAATTGTAATCTGTATTGATGAAGTGTAGGCAGTTTTTTGAAAAAATAGATACCTGCTAGTTCTTCCTCACAGAAGGAAATATAACATTGATGGTGCCCTTTTTAAGAAAGCATAATAAATGTCAATAATTTTCTCAAATAAAGGCTCACAGATGTGCCACATCAATATCAAAATGTAAGAATTATAAATAGATGATGGATAGATGATTCTAAGCAAATATCATGTGTCTAATACCAGTGGTAATAAAGTTTGCAGAACTTTTCAGGGTATTGCTTATTTTGTGAGATTAATTTTAAAAAAAAGGGATGGGACTTTTATGAGTTTTAAGCCACATATTTTTATGGCAGCTAACATATTATGGAATTGCTGTGGGAGTTGGCATCATTTCTGCCTCACCAATGTGCCATATTCCCCTTCTCACCTCATTCTTCTAGAAGCAGTTTCCCTTGTCAAACATCTTGAGGCTAAATCCCTGTTTGGGCACCCAGACAGGTCATGTTTCTGCTGTCGGTCTGTACCTTAAGCCACAACATGAAAGAGAGCAGGAAATTCTACAGCTTTTCTCCTCATCATGCATAAGTAGTTATTTCAAATTACCTCGAGCAAAGTTTTGAGGAAATTCAACAATCCCAAAACTCTCATTCAGCTATTACTAGTTGTTTTTCCCAGGTGAGTCTTTCCTGTTTGCTCCCTAAAGTGAAATATTGCTTATCAAAATGAGCAGTTACCATCATTGCTTGTGTAGAGCTAAACTAACTTTTTTTTTACAGTTTCTAACATATTATATTTTATTTAGAATATTTCCTTAGCTTGAAAAATAACCTAGGCTGCAAAAATTAATTTTTAAAAACTCTATGAATATGAAATACTTTGTGTATAATCCAAAGAAAACGATATACAGGTCCATAATTAAGTTCTTGAGATTTTTGTCTTCATCTGTGTTTGATGTAGCATTCTGTTAAACATTTCCATTTCGGATAGAAAATAAGGGTCAATTTTTTAACTTTTATTTTATTTTATTTTATTTTATTCAAAATATTGTTCCTCTATTGTTCTTTCCCTAGCACATCTCAAAGGATACAAGTATAGCCGATTTTACAGGGTGAATTTTTGTCTATTGGATTTTAACTTGTCTTTTTGAGTTTGAGATATATCAGTACAACTGTTGTTAACGTCACGACAGAAAGGATACATTATATTACTAAATCTGTGAATCTGTGGAAGGTCAAAACTGCCCTGGAATTCTTTATCACCCTATCACAAGTGAGAGCATCAACCTCACTGAAAGGTGTTAAGTCAAAAAGTCTGTCCTGATTTTAGCAGCTGTATCTGGATGCGGGATAATTCTTGACCCTACATCTCTCTGCTTTCCAGCAGCTTGCATGCTTTTATATCTGACAGCATAACAACATAGCTTGTTGCTCTCTAACCCATTTCTATCAAGAAGAGACAGCATTAACACCAAGTCCACACTGAACTGGGCCATTCTGGCCAATTTAAGAACAATGACTTACAAACTTAGATCCACAAATCCATGCTGTGCTGTGTTTGTGACAAGGGGCATTTGGTCTTGTGTCCCTTTAACCCAGTTCAGCTCTAGGCAGCATGTAACATCCTCGCACAGCTTGATGATCATAGCGTTTCTTTGCATGTGTGCTGGTTTTGGCTGGGGTAGAATTGATTTCCTTCACAGTGGCTGGTATGGGGCTGTGTTTGGCTTTGTGCTGAACACAGAGTTGATAATGTAGGGATGTTTTTGTTATTGCTGAGAAGGGCTTGCACAGAGCCAAGGCCTTTTCTGCTTTTCATACTGCCAAGGCTGGCAAGGGAAGTTGGAGGTGCACTGGAGGCTGGGAGGAGACACAGCCAGGACAGGTGACCCTAACTGGCCAAAGGGATATTCCAGACCACATGACATCATGCTGAGTATATAAAGTGGGGGGAAAAGCAGAAAGGGGGGTTGGGGGGGTGCATTTGTAGTGATGGCATTTGTCTTCCATGTAACCATTACAGGTGATGGGGCCCTGCTCTCCTGGAGAGGGATGAAGCACTACCTACCCATGGGAAGCAGAGAATTAAATCCTTGTTTTGCTTCAGTTGTGTGTGCAGCTTTTGCTTTCCCTATTAAACTACCTTTATCTCAGTGCACTTTTTTTTTTCTTTTACCCTTCTGATTGTATTCCCAATCCCACTTGTGGGGGAGTGAGTGAGTGAGTGACTGTGTGGACTTTGGTTCCTGGCTGGAGTTAAACCATGTGTGCTTAAAAGGTGACCTTGTACTTATGTATTACAGCAGGCCAAGCAATTCTTGATTGTATTGCTTTTGCATCAGTTCTTCAGTCACTTGATAGATCTGGTGGTTCTTTACCAAAATACCCAAACTTCTCTGTATTTGAGAACAGGAGCTCTAGGACATCATCTAAAAGCCATTAAGTCATGGAAGATCCTGTTTAATTCAGGCTTGAATAGGTCTCTAATAGGACATGTCATTTTAGTGCCATGGTGTTGATGAGGCAGGGAAAGAAGCTGAGCTGTTGCAGATTAGTCAGGGCAGCTTATGGCCCTTTATGCTTCAAAGCATGTGTGCAGTTGCCAAGTCAACAGGACAACTCTCGTTTTTTGGGGGTTTTTTTGCTAATGGCCAAGCTGCCAGAAACAAATAGTGATGTAAGTTGAGAATGAGAAAGTAGTTACCACAAATACTTTGAGGAATGAGCTAATATCCATCTTTAAAAGAAAAAAAATATTCATTAAAAAACGATTTTCTGATATGTAATATCAAAAAACCAAACACTTGGTTAGTCTTTGCAATAAATCTTTCCTTTTTAGTGCTAAGTACCTGAGTGACTGCTTACTCTAATAAACATTGGACGAATAGCAGCACAAATAACCTCAAGCAGATACCATTTAAACCGCATCCTTATTAGTCAGAAAGTGGCAATACTTTCTTCCTGACTTGGGACCTTTTCATATTGCTTATAGCTAAATGGACATTTTATTTAAATTATTTGGTAAAAAAGACTTCCCAGATGATAAAGAAATTCCTTGAAATGTATTGTCTTGAACATGGTTGCTTTGTTTTAAACTGTTTTTTTGCATGCCACCCAGCAGAATTAGCACCTTGCATTCATCCAGCATGTTTCCCATGCTTTGCTGTTAAGAGTTCCTCATGTGGCAGGAACTGATCAACCCATGTGCTCCTTTCCCTCTGCTGAACTCAGCAAATGCTCTGTGAAGAACTCCAGCAGATGGACCTATTATCTTCTGACGACACATGTTCTCTTACGGACCATTTTATTGCTTGTGCTTGTTCAGTTTGTACTTTAATAGATACACTAATAAAGAGATTATCCATGCAGTTCAGCTCTTCACTTCAAAAAGGTGAAAGGTATCATGAAAAATAAATAACTAAAAAGAAGATGAGGACAAATGCCTTGATTTCAGTGAGACCATGAGACATTTTTGCCTGCTGATCTATACCCTTTGTCTATAGTAACCCCAAATAAAGAATGGTATGTATTCTTTTAAAAATAAAGAACACTGTTTGTTTTATATTCTATTCAAATATGTTTTCTTGGTATGACTTACAGTCCTAAGCTGTAGTCAAATCTCTGTCTTGGATATACTGAATTCCATTTTGACAATCCTTTTCTGAGGAGCCTCTGAGATGGGGATTAAGCTCACTGTGACACAAAGATCTTAATAATTAATAAAAGCAAGCCAGTGTTACTTAAAAAACACTATGTATAGGATTTAGTCAGGATGGGATTTAAACTGTAGTTGGCATGCTTGCTTCTGTGGTCAAACGTAAGTGCACTTTGCAAGGAAAGGATGACAATGCTAGGGAAATATGTACAGTAGATCTAAACCAAAAATATTTGGAAGATAGTAGTAGCTAATAAAGAATAGAACAGGAATATAAGAGAAAAGCATGCAGGCATGAGCTTTAGAGAATCTTGCCTCAGATATGTCAAGCAAACAAGATTATTCAACTTTGCATGTCTCTCTGTCACTCAGAATATTTTGAAGTATTTAAAGCAATCTTCCCCTGTTTGAAAACAGAAGAAACCCAATGTGAATAAGTTCCTGAACAATCCAAAGCCTATTGTTTGAAAAAATATCTTTGAGAACTCGGCAAAAAAAAGATTAGACATCTCTTAATTAAAGAAAACTTTGGGTGAAATTATGTTTTGACTCTGGCTTTTGTGATAGTGGGGCTGCTGGCCAGGATAAAGGTTTGGGAGCCTAGTACTTCTGACAGCTCTCTAGTAGCTACTGTAAGCTCTGATTCATTCTACTTTGCTAGTAGGGATGTACTTTTTTCACTTGATGTTAAAAAAGTAGTCCTATAATTGGCAGCATCAGTTATGTGGGGACTGAGAGGGAGGAATTTTAAATACATTTCTTCAGGCTAAAAGGATATTCTATGTTTATTCAGTTTTAACAGAAATACACTTACAGGCGCCTTTATTCTAATGTTGTGGAAGATTCACCATTATTTTTATATGCTTTTTTTTGAAGATTCAGAATGTCCAAGCTATGAGCTAAAAGCTTACATCCTTGATTGCCATCAGGTATTCTGCTTCTGTGGGGTGTGGGAATTTACGAGGCTGAGACTTGCAAGTGTGTCTCTTGATGTCAAAGAAGGTAATAATTTTGCTCATATTTAACACCTAGAGTTGTGCAGTCTGGTGTCCTCACTTCCAGGGAGTGGAAGGACACACAGAGGGAAAAGCCTTTGGGTTTTTCAGAAAAGCTCCCTGAATACTGTGCTGTTGAGAGAAACAGCATTTATTGTAAAGCAGCTTCTCGAGTGCTCCTCATTGTGTGTGGCTGCAGCAGCAGTAGGAGAGAGGACCTGGCATCCTCTCCCTTTCTCCCAACTGTCAAAATCCTCCTACATCCTGATGTTTACACCAGAACTCTCTACCATATACTCACCCATCACTCGGCCTCTGCAGCATATGTCCTTCTGTGAATTAGGGAGTTTTCTTGGCCTACACGGCCTTTTCATGTTTGAAGCAGGAGTACCAACTTTTCTACCTTTCTAGAATAATTTTGACATCTGTAAAATTCTATTGACTGCAAGAATACAAAATACAATCTGACACGAATCAGTGAGAATCCCTGTGTGTCCAGAGAAAGAAAAAATAGGCCTGTTTAAATATCAAAATCTTTGCTAAAATGATGTGAAGAGGCAGTTTGAATGAGAAAAAAAAAGGTTAAATAATATAAAGCAGAAAATTTTCTGTATTTCAGATGACAGTATGGCTGTAGCTCTGTAATTCAAGAACCAGGTGATTTAGTCAGAAATGTAGTAACTGATCTTTCAATTATTTCAATTTCTTCTTTTTATGCTCCAAAGAAAAATAAAGAAATAAGGACACATGAAGAAAAAAATTTCAAATCAAGAAGGCTGCACATATTATTGTTAGATTATTTTTTGCTCTCTCATGATGAATTTGATTCTGTATTTCGTCTAAATTTAAAATTATAAGAAATTGGATGAAATGCACCTACTTATATTAGCTATGAAAAAGATTAGAAATTGTTAGAAGACTGTTCATCTAGAGGAGGTTCTTACGTCCTTCTTTTTGACAGGTAAAAAATCCTAGGGGCCCTCTTTCCCAGAAACTGCAACTGACTTTACATTGAAACTCAGTACTGGTCAAATAGGGAGATAAAGATAACAAGAGAGTAAGAAATGTCAACAATGGTGATTGTTGGATTACTAGATTCCCTTGTACACCCCGTGGATAGGGATGTTTGCATTATGCTCTTCAGAACACTACATCGAATAACCAGTAAGGAGTTGGTCTTCTTATCATGGTTTATTGACTAAGCTTCAGTGTGCCCATAATGAAAGGGGGCAGAAAAGATTCAAAGGCAGAAAAGCTGACAGAAGGACTCAGAAAATCTTCTGTTGGCTTCATTAGTCCTAGAACACATCTCTGTAGCTGAAAAAGGTCGGTGTTTGAGACCATTATATTGTATGAATTTGAACCAAATGTAATTTGAATGGGTTATTTGGGGGTAAATAGCAATCTCTTGGACCCAGTGTTGCCAGTTATTCATCCAGGAGTTGCACAGGTATTTATCTTTTCAAGATACCCAGATATGAATCACTGGCTGCATTGAAATTTATCTTGCTTATCTATCACTGGCTTAGTTAAATGCACCATGCAAAACTTAGTGTTTTAAGTACCATGTGTTATTGTGATAGCTGTATAATCAGTTCCTTCAACAATTTCCTAGTGAAATTTGGACTGTAGATTTTGCATCATAGCAGTCAATGCCATGAAACTTAAAATTTGTCAAGTTGCAATAGGCTACAGGGTTTTTCCATTGTTTCACCCCAAACTTGCACTCTCTAAAGGTAAAAAGGGCTACTCACAGAAATGCCATGAAAAATATTCACAATGAGAAGGTTCACACGGTGAGGGCAGAATTTCTGGCAAATTATCTACAGAAGCATTACTGTTTATCAGTTTGTGAGGAATTCCAAACTCAACTCATCTGTTCTATAGTTTTATTTGGCTGCCAGGCATTCTGACACTCATTATATGCTGCAGAATATCATCCTTCACATCACTTACAAGATCTTCTCCTGTTCACAGTGCCTCCAGTATTTGCTATTTGCAGTCCATGATTACCATGCTAAGTCATACGAAAATTTTCTGTAATTTGGATTTTTGTGAAAGCAAAGGATTGTACACAGTATCTATTCACTGGAAAAAAAATATATAGCAATGATTCTTATTGGCTGGAATAGGGCGACACTTAGGCTGGTTAACAACTAGCTATAACACTTAAAAATATAATGGCAATAAAAATCAGGATGGAAGAAACTCTTAGGGTTTCTTTTGTATGTGTGAGTGTGTCTATTTTGATGGGTTTATTTGTTTATTGTTTTCAGTATTTTGTAGAAAACTCAATCATGTCTTAGGTCTCTATATGTCAGGAAACTGTCCCATCAGAGATGAAAGAGGAGGCAAAGATGATGAGTATGATAGGTAGCATGTTAACAATCTAATTTTGTGATGGCTTCAAGACAAAGAAAAAAAATTATAAAAGGGCATGAAGTAGAATAATGAGGTAGTTCTGCTTGTGTTTGCAAGGAAATCTTCCAAAATCTGAAAAGCAAAACAGGGAGAAGAGAAACAGATTTCTTTAAACATAGTAACTGGATGAAGGCTTGGATCATGAGCTAGTCAGTGTCAGAATTCAGTCTTTGTGGCTGATGAGAGAGAAATGGTCTTGATAATTGAGACTGGTACTTGAGTCAACAGTGAAGGAAAAAAGTAGGATGAAGTAAAATGGATGCCACTCATCTTCTCACTGGATACTGTAATTGAAACTTCAGATGACAGAGACTTTTAAGCTTTTTATATATGAATGTGCAGGGGAAAAGGCACAAAATATGTAAGATATTATGCAGTGAGAATCTGCAAGGCTAAAACTAAATAAGTACTTAGGTTTTTGCAGGGTACTCTCTGCTTTAACATCTTACTTAATGATTTCAAAGAACTAAATGACATGTAAATAGAATTCATAGATAACTGAAATTGACAGGAAATGAAAACATATTTAGCAGAGAGAAGGCATCCAAAAACTGGAAGAACTGGTCAGTGAGAAAATATATAAATGCAAATGTACTATAGCAGGACTATTTACAGAGTGATGGGGTAATAGAAAAAAGGCCGGTGATCATTAAAAATTGAATATCTGTAGGTCAAGATACGTGACAGAAGTGTAGAAAAGACTCAGAGGTCTAATTTGAGAGTTGTTACAGATTTTGCCAATGTTAGATTGTGAAGGGTTTGGTGCAATATTGTTAGTATTACAGGAATAAATTTCCTTTGGGATATTTAAAGTTGCCTGATTAAAGAACAGCTGCTGTAAATTATAGTAGGTTTTATGTATTTTTACACCACATAATCAATTTACCAACAAAAGAGTATTTTATATCTCACATTGACCAATCATTATATAAAATCTATTGCTTTAAAAGAACATCAACCCTGCATGTGAGTGTTCCTAAAATGGATCAATTTGCTGGATTATGTTAAGAATATATACAGTGTATTTAATTTTAGAAGAGGAAATGTAAATAATTATGTAGACTGTCTAGTAAAACTAAGTAGACTAAACAGTTCCAGAATTTAAAAATTAAAAAGAGTTAGAATTTCCTTAAGCATGAATGCAAAAGATACTTAAGGGAAAATATTTCATTAGGAATAGTTTAAGTTCACAACACATAAATAAAGAGCTCTTCCTTTTTTTTTTTTTTAATGCTCGTAAGCAGACAGGGGTTTTTTGGTTTTTTTTTTAACTTTGCAATATGAAAGCTACATATTAGAACTTGGCACACACTAGGAGTGTGATAATTGCCAAATATCAAGCCAAGCTACAGCATACAGAAAATAATAAAAACACAAGATCTTTAGCCCTGCAAAATTAAGAATAAGAAAGGAAGAAAAAGGGTTTTTATTCTGGGATTATACAGATGTTTAAAATGGCTCTTTTTGCCCCAATTTCTGAATTAAAATCTTGTCAAAGCTTTCCATAAAGGCAAAGGTGTTTAATATGGAGAAAATTATGAAAATGAGGACATGGAAATGTGAGTTACTGTTTCACATAGGAAAAAAAGCTTAAAAAATTCCATGTGATCCAGATGGGGGAGATTAGAAAGTCTTCATTCCAGAATTTCGAAAAAAATGTTTGAAATAAACGATATATGCAATTAACCTATCCTTAGTCAACCTTTCCCAGCAGATACCATATACTCAGAGAACAATGCTAAAGCCTACACTTTAAATTTAGCGGGAGTTTTACATTGAATTGAGGGATTTGGGATAGTGGATTCATCTGGCCCTTATACAAAGTTTTAGAACTAATTTCAATGGTAATTATAATGAAATGTATGAAGGCAATTAGAAATAGGACAAAACACGACACGTTTTTAACTGCAATTTCTCTTTGATAAATAATTTTCTAGGCAAATGACATGCAATAAAACTCATCTATTTGGACTTCAGTTAAATATTTGATTCAGTGCCAAAGAGTAAATTAAAAATAGGATTGTTACAAGAATTTTAATGCCTTACAAGGAAATGACTAAAGGGGAGAAAATCATGTGTGATATTAAAACAGATAAGATACATGGAAGGGGGGCTTATTGCAGGTGATTTTTGGCATTTTTGTTATGGTCTCATTTAATATTTTCCTTGATGACCTTGGTCTAAAAGGTAGAAGTATGTCACTGGTTTTGTCTATGGTATATATGGTAAATTTAAAAAAAAACAAACCTGCCATAGGAAAAAGAAATAATTTTTAAAAATTGAAGACTTAAATAATGAAAATGGGAACATGGAATTAAATTCATTAGTGCAATGAATAGTAATATATTTAGGGACTGTTATAAATTTTTACAGTGAACTAGGAGATACTCAGTAGGTGAAGGGGGAAAGCAACTGGGTGTATTCGATGACTGAATAATCAAAATCATTCAGATGAGGAGAAGGCAAATTCAGTTGAGGGGTTGGTTCTGAAAATGAAAAAATGCTGATGTCATTGTATAAGGAAGTATTAAGGCCTCTTCTGAAAAGCTTTGTAAAACTGAGGTTACTAAATCTAAGAAAAAATGAATTCACAGTGGAACTGATGAATGAAAGAATCCTGAAAGAATCCATCAGGGGAAAAAGGTACCAAAGTAAAAGATACTAAGACGCTGATAAAAACCTAAAGGTAAAAGCAAACATCATGGTTTCCTATAAATCCACAAAAAAGATCAATACAGGAAATGTGAAAATCATGAAGTTAGAAATTAGTTTTAACAAGAGAATTAGTTGAATACAAACTGTCAGTTAATTATTTCAACCTGGAAATTAATAGATTTCTAACTGTGACAGGTTTGTTTTTAAAGCTTCCTATCAGAAATAGAAAAGTAAGAAACTAATCACTTTGAAGATATTATATATTTACTTCACAAAATAAATTACCTGAACTAGCACGATATTGAACTCAGTGAGCCATAAATTCTTCCAATTTTCCTTTCATAACCAAAGGGAAACATGGTATAAGTATCTGAAAGATTTCATTTTTCTTTTCCATTATTGTTTTTAATGTGGTCCATAGTGATAACATTACTGTAAGAGCACTGGTATACAATATCAAAAAGGATAAAATTTATCACTTCCTTTTGACTTAGAGATAGCTCTTTAGAAAAAAGGTGGTAGCCTCATCTCCTGGGACCTTTAAAACCAGATTCAACATGCTACTGAAGAAAAATACTGTAGGGAACAAACTGACAGTGAAAGGATGGGACTTAATAAGCGGTTTTTCCCCTCCCTGCTTCCTGGAGTGCCAGCCCTTCTGCTGTTCTTCACTCTGGTATAGCATCTCTAGGTCTGCACACAGTGTGGCTGCCCTTCTGAATGCATAGATTAGTAAAGTAGCTAGTGCAAATGTTCGGTAGCTATTTTCAGATTTAAGTCACTTTCTATTTCCCTTTTTTTCTTTTAATTACAGCAACTGCTCACCCGTAAATTGTGCATACCCTTTGATTGTTAATGGGAGATTTAATTTTCTGGTTGAATATTCTGTTGAATATTCATTCTGATTGAATATTTGACTCAAAGAAACTAGCAGTTTCTGGAAATTAGTAGCATATATCCAAGAACTATTGAGAAAAATATAGAGCTAGAGAAGTATTTTCTTTCTTTAAAAAAGAAATAGAAACAAACTTGTCTGTGAAAAATAAGTATAGTCAATTTTCTGTGAGAAACTTTACTTGCAAATAAAAGCAAAGCATCTTCTAAGACTTCTCTGAATGTACAGAGTCTGTGTTGCTTTGGGAGTAGAGCAGAAAGATCTCCTGAATGTCACATCAAAAATGTGTTTTTGCTCTCACAGAGAAATCAGTATTTAAACAATAAAATATACCAGGACTGTAGACTTTCAGATTTATTGTCTTTTAGGTAGATTTTTGCAAGAGACGACTTACAAGCAGACCATTCAACATTCACAGAACCTTTTAGACTTAACAGTATTTCACAGGAGCACAGCACTCCATATGTATATGTTAGCTTTCAGAAACATTTATACTGTTGGGAGAAATTCTGCATTGGGATGGAAAAGCAAGTAAATGGTAACCTAATATTATTTCTTATCAGCAGACACTTTTTCTGCATTCGCACAAAACCTTTGGCTCAAGGTTTTACAATTGCTATTTATATATAAATGTATTTGTATAGATTAACCAAGTTAACAGTTTGCACTTGGATGATTAAATTCTCACTTTGAAGGCCCAATTTTGAAAGAAGAAATAAGTTAATTGTGAACTTTTGCTAATACTAGTAGGGAGAAGAAGAAAATTTTGCTTCCTGGGTTCAGCACCAAACCACTGAAATTGCCTAGTTTAATTCTCCAGATGCCTTTGTGAATTACTAATCTGGCACAAAATTAAAGCAAAAACTAACTCTTGCTCTTACTGCACCTGTTGCAAAGGCAATATTCCTTCCTAGCTTGAGAAGAGTGTTGCAGTTTTAAGACAATGCTTACTCTAGCCTTGTGTTTAAAGTCTATGCTTTTCTTTAGAGAAGTGCAGTAGCACAATGCTAAGTTTTATGTTCTTTACCGAGCACTGAGGGGTTCATTGAGGTCAACAGGAAATAGAGCTGCTGTTATTTAGTGGCACCATTTTCAGTTAACACCGAGTTGCTAGGCAAAGTATTGTTAGGTGTACTATAAATTTAACAATAACGTGTTATTACATGTGTAAATTGGCCAGAAATTCTCCATTTAATAAGTACATCTTGTTAGTTGACACACAATTATGTTAATGCAATGGAATTGGAGAGTAATTTAAATGTAATTATCATTTTAGGGCTTAAAAGATAAATCGTACAGAACATGGAACTTGTTCTCATAGAGTACGTCTGAAATACCGTCTCGCTGTTGTACCTTTGAAATTCATTTGTCTCAAATGGAATAGAATAAGAGCAATTTGTAAATCAAAATACAATTGTGCTGCTTAGTGGTTTGGTTCCAAGTTTAGACTTGCACAATCAAGACAATCAGAAAACACATCCTTAACTGAGGTTCTGTATAATCATATATGTTATCATGGCTTCCGTTTTTCTGTTTTATTAATATATAGTCTAATGATAAATTAAAAATAATTTATGTACATTTGTAACATTACAATAAATTTCTTATCAAGCTTTTTTCTATATTTAACTGTCTCTCTATGTATGCATAAATGTCCTATTTTAGAAATAACCTAAGATTCATTTTCTGCCATCAATATGTGATGGCATCATTTTAGGAAAAAATAAAAAATAATAATTGTGTGTTAATTTACTGATTTCACTAGATACTTATTTTTCAATGTTAGTATTTAGAATTTTTTAATGGATTTAATTATTATAAGATACATTTTTATTTTTTATATTTCATGTCTTGGTTTGTATTTAAAATTCCTCTATTCCCTATTAAAATATCCTAATAATCTTTTCTATTTTTCCATATGCATTTTTATCAGATACAGTGTGGCTAAGCTTAAGGTGCTGTAAGTCTTAATTTTTTTTTCTTTTTTTATAAAGATAACTGCCTAAATTCTCAACTCTAGCACCATATGAGTCTTAGTTGTTTTATCACAGAAATAGTTAATTATGGTCATTCTTCAAAAGCCATTTGTATTCCATTTGGTAACAATGCTAGTAGTTCACTAGAGAAGGGTTTGAATAGTTGTTGAACATTTACAAATTTTTTTGTCATGCCTGTTTTCCTTGAGGAACCCATTTCTTTTCCACAGTATTCTTGTTATTGGAAGACATTATTTTATGTTCTGCTTAAGTTTTTCTTTCATAACAGTGGGCTATTACTCCTCCTTCCTGTGTTCACATACCTGTATTCTTATATTGTTAGCTTGAATGTATTTATAGACTGCAATCATGATTTTTCTTTTTGTGGATTGCAAATTTAAGCTTTTCACCCTTAGCTAATTTTTCTTGTTCTCTTCACTCCATAATTTTTTTTTTCCTGTTTCTCTTCGTATTTTCTCATGTTTTTCTATGTCTTCTTTACACCAAAGAGCCAAGAATATAAGATTTATGAAGGGAGAGCGAAAAGGAAAAATACACACAAAATTATAGTTATGAAGACAAACCCTCTGTCAGTGACGACCTAAAACTTTTATCTTTTTATGGAAGCCATGTGATTATCTACCTGCTCTATATTAGAAATCAAATCCTCTGCATGGATGGGATAGAGGCATGTTCTCTCCACCTTTTCTGTCTCATCACCAGCTGTCCCATCTCCTGGATTCGTGATTAACAGTCATTGGGCTGTTATATCTTGAGGTGAAGTCTGCCTCCAAATCCAGTTATTTTATCATTCCTGCCATTTTTTTTTACTGTAAGTGGCTGAAATGCTGTCGTTTGTACACCCTGAACTCTCACACAGAACACACACACCTCATGGAATTTGGGCACCTGGTTTGGAAGTCTGAAAAGGACTAGGTAAAGGGAGATGCATGGAATTGCTCACCTCTGCAAAGGTTATTATGGGACTCATTATACATCACAGTGGAAATTCAGCTGTCTGGGCAATTTCATTCAAGAAAGACACTTTTAAGCCTTTTTTTTAAAAAAAAAAAAACCTTTTCTTTTCTTTTCTTTTCTTTTCTTTTCTTTTCTTTTCTTTTCTTTTCTTTTCTTTTCTTTTTTTCTCTTCTCTTCTCTTCTCTTCTCTTCTCTTCTCTTCTCTTCTCTTCTCTTCTCTTCTCTTCTCTTCTCTTCTCTTCTCTTTTTCTGTATTTTGACTTGGAGGAAAACCTAATCTAGTCTTTTAGAAGCCCAATATTAACTTCCCTCATACATCAAAATTTTTTCTGTCTTGAGTGTCAGTAGAGTCTAAAGCTGACTAGCATCTCTAGCTGCCAGACTGACTACCTAAATTCCTTAAAAAGCAGGTGGCAACAGGCCTCTGAAGACCTTCAGTGTTGGTATGGATGCTTTAGCTGGCCTAATGTGAGTGTTTTGGTTATGCACCTGACAAGGAATTCTTACATGGCCCTGCTCCACGTAACGCACTATTGGAGAACACCAGAGGTTGTGGGCAGCTTAGAATGAATGCTGGCTGCTTCCTGGATCAGTGCTTAACTCCTAGGCTGTTAAACAGGCGATAAGCTCCATTTTAATGGAATTTAAATACTGTCTGCTGGCTTGATTCTAGACTGTAGTGGAGCCTTTGGTATGAAATGTCATCTTCCATACCTTTGGAGGCAATTTTGAGCATGCACAGATGAATAAACAGGGTAAGCCAACCTGGTTACTTTAACCACCTTCAGAATTAGTCTGCTGGAAAAAAGAATTGCTGGAATTTGGTTTGGGGACCACATTTGGGTTTAGGCAAAATAATCTAGCCTTTGCTGCCAAGACAGCAAAGTGTCATCCTAAACATTTTTCCTGAAAACTCCTCAAACATCTCTGAATCCACAGGTTTTGCTTTCTCCTACTACACACTGAGAAAGTAAAAGAGCAATGCGAGGATCACCCCACAGTTTTGAGAAAGCTGCATTGGCTCCTGCAGTCTTCAAACAACTGTGAAAACACAGTAAAAAAATATCAATTTTATTGTTCTGAAATCCTTGGAATATTAAGCAAAGTCTTCTTAATTTAGAAAAACAACTGTAATTGTGTGAAGGTGTACAGCGACAAATGTTTCAAAAATCTAGAAACTTTGGTCAATATTCTCAGCCCGATGTTAAGGGTGCTCTGCTCTATTTTCTTTCAGAAAACCATTTGCATCACATGTTGTTTGGCAAATGGAGATATTGTTTTATGTGTTGCATTCTTGTACAGTTTTTTGAGCAGTAAGGATCTCTGGATGTCAGAATGGTCTATAAGCATAAGTGCTCTTCACTAAAGGCACTGGCATCATTCCAGCCATCTGTTCTAGAATAAATTCCATCCAGTATGAGTTTTTAAAATCAGTATGCTTTTTGCTGTTTTGGTTATGTTTGACTGAATATTTTATTGAAAAGTGTACATCACTAAGTATTGGTCAAACAACACAAGATTTGCCATTCTTCTCAGCAAAGCTTGGCTTGATTCAGGTTTCATGTTGGAGTAGATGTAAAATGAAGTTTAAGACTGAACTTTTACAGAATCAGAAATGTGTTCTGAATTTGTTACCGAGGAAGTAAGAGGAGGGAAAGTGCAAAACAAGAAATCCGAAAGCAATTTAATAATCCCAATGGTTTAGGACAAGCTTATTCAAATGACAGAGCATCTTTTCAAGGATATAAATTTACACTGTACATGAAATTTTGAATTCTGTTTGAGGTGCATATTTTGTCTTGATCTGCTAAGTATTGCTTCCTGAAGCATAAAGCTGTCTACATAAAGTGTTCTTGAAAAGTCACTTAGAGAAATTTACCATCTTAACAAGAAAACATACGGGAGAAAGAAAATTATAAAAAGAAGAAGACAACTTCACAATGGAAACTAAGGCTGATGGAAGGAAAAGAGATGGGCTCAGGGATAGTTTATATAGAGTGGGAACATGAGGAGGAATGAAATTGGAGCAATATAGCTTTGCAAATGCTTGTCCCTCCTGGACTCTGAACAAGAGGTATTTGCCCCTAGAAGAGAGGTTTAAAAAGCCTGCTGGACATACTTTAATATTTTTTAAAACGTTATCATCCTTCCTTGCACAACAGTTACATTCTCAAAAAGAGACTGAAATTACCGACTCAAAAAGAGAAGAAAACTTGTGCATATGGCAATTTCAGTTTTCTAATGGGATTTCTGTGAGTAGATTACACGTATAAAATAAAGTGCAATGTATCAGATTTGGTCAATGCTACCTAAAACTAACATTTACTTCATATATGCATTTCCCATATTTCTTAATTGCTTACATTATTTTTCCTATTACATTATTGTCCGTAAAATAGTACTCTAAGTATGCAAAGTAAGTGATGGCTAGGTGAAGAGGAAAGACACTGAATTTGTGGCATCACTGAAGGCAAGTCTGCAAGACTGCAAGGGAATTTAATAGCTCTTGATTATTCTCTGACCCTCTTGGTGGTCACAGTGTACCTTCATATGCACCTTTCAGGGCAGCTATGACTCAGAACCACCACAGTGTAACCTTGTCTTTTCCTCAGGTCATTGCTGGGAGCCCTGGGAAGGGAGATGCACAGTGTTTTTGAAGACTGTGGGTTGACATTTATACCTGGACTTATTGCTGGACAGTCCAGAAGGTCATAACGGACAGAACAAGGATCAAGGCTATTGTGACAGTGGTGGTTTAAGGACAATGATTTAAATGGCCTGCCCATCACTCCAGTTGATCAGATTTAATGTCTACATATCAATCCTTTTGCTTCAGGTCAGAGAAGTCATATTGAAACCGAGATAGTAATGTGTCACAAAGAGATCTGTGCTGTAAATGTCAATGCAGCAGTGGTTTCAAGGATGTTTCAATTAATCTTCTGTGCTTGCTAAAGAAGTGGGTTAGGCCTGCTTTAGAAAACTCTGAGATAGGCATGTTTTAGTTGCCCTTTTTCAACCCTATGAAGTAAAAAAAAAAAAAAAAAGGAGAGAGATATTTTATGTATTGAGAGACAATTTCTGATATGCTTGGCTGAGGGCTTACCAAAGGTTCATTGACAGCAAAGTACAATTTCACAATGAACTTATTTCAACAAAGATTATTTAAAAGTTGTCATTTTTAGTCATTTTTACATAATACAAAGTGTATATAAGAGAAAAACACAATCCTGTATATGCTGATCTTAGGAAGAATTCAGAATTGAAAACTGTTTTCATGATGTGTCACTGCAAGCTATTAATACTTTTTTCACTGTGAGGTGTTTTCTTTTGCAGTGAAGGGAAAAAAAGTTACAAAATCTCTTGTCTTCACAAGAAAAGCAAGACAACAGGCTTTTTTCTGTTCCTGTTTCAGATGTTAGGTCAATTTTGTTGATCCATTTTCAGGAAGAGAAGAGACAATAATATCCACTGTATGAGAATTACAATTATCCTCAGTCTCGCAGTTCTGTAAGTTGTTAGAGTGATCTGTATCCAGAGAAGTAATCTATAAAACCCATTCAGAAAATCTTTTTCTAAAAGAACTACTTCAAACCCAGAAACTTTAGTCTGTCAAGAAAAGCACCGCAAAATTTTCTTGTTGTTATGCCACAGATTTCTTTTTATCTAAGTTCTTTCATCAGTTTGTGAGTTTGCTTTATTTTGTTTTGTAAAGTAATGTTTTCAATCTCTTCTTGTCTTTTCTCCTTGAAGAATTATACTCATCTACAGTTTGACCTTTTGCCAAAGAGCTTTGTAGTCCATAAACCCTTTTCTGTCCTTGCTACTTTCTCCAGAGACATAGCTCTCTGGGAAATGTATTGCTTCCTTCCCAGGCTATCAGGACTAATCCAGTCAGGGACCCCTACTCCTTACTAGGACATAGGGAAGGTGCTGCAGGCATTTAAATGGGAACGTGATTCACCCTATTCACAGTTTCTTGGTTCGACATGTGGGAATGATCATTGATTTATCTCAAAGTTCTGCCTCTGGCAGTGGCTTATAACACACAGTGCCAAGAAAGACATCATACATATGGCACCTGAACAATTGGGTTATTCTGAGTGAGGTAGGATAAACTGATTCTTTCAACTTGATTGTGAATATTTTTTTAAATTATTTTTGTAACTGCTGCACCTGTGACTGCAGCATGTCTGAGAGCCTGTTGTCTGGATTTCCTTTGTCTGAGGTAAAAAAGATAAAGAGCTGGTGTTATGTGGTAACATAGGGTATAGTGGAGAATGCCATATACAAGATGAGGGATAGATTCAAACAGAACCGGTCCTCCATGCAAGGTGCAGGGAGTGCAGCACCCTTGAGACAGTACTTTGCAACCACAGCAGTGGCATGAAAAGCACTTTTGGCCAAGTACATTGGAAAGATCTAGTGTGTTGACATTAGTAACAGTAGGGAAGTTTAAAGAGTGCATCCAGATTCTTCTTTCTTTATGTTTAAAGATACAGGGCTTTCTCTATAATAAAATATCTGACCAGAACAAAAATGCTATTAGCTGTCTGTATTTGAAAACATTTCATGATTTCATACAGCTGCATTTAAAAATATATCCAGAACCAGGCTAATAATTTGTGAGCATCAAAAAGAGTAATCACTTACGGATTTTTCTGATTGCAAATTGAAGGTTTTATGTTTACATACATATCAGGTTTTGATTTGAGCTTTTTTTTCATTATTTAGTCTTGTCATTTAGGGCATTTAGGAAATAACATGGCATCATGTTCCCAAATGTCAAAGACGGAGGTACTTTATTTTAGCTGGAGATTTTTGTTTTGTTTTGTTTTTTCTGGGGGTGGGGAGAGATGGGCTTAGGACTTAACTAATTAAAAGTGATTTGTTTTCATGATCTGGATGAAGTATTTTTGCCAGATGCCTAAGATACCTCTGAGATTCAGGCAGAAATTTGTCGCATCAACCAGGAAATCCTTATCAAAACACAGCTTGGATCTTTGGCGGCACTGAGTGTATCGTTTGATAAGTGAGTCCTACTTTCTTGCCTGCACACCAGTCCTTTGCAGCAAAGGGCATTTATTAAAGAAACAGATGGGGAAACATCAGTTATCTTTTGTGCCTTCTGTTTTCTATAAATGCCAGCAAGAGAGGGCAAGCTCAACCAAAATAATTGAAGGCTTCACAGAATAAGTCAGGTAAGTCAGGGTAGAATAGATTCACTACAGCTCCAGTAGCACTATAGTGTCTGATTAAACAAAAGTGTTTTTCATGTAGGTTAGTAAAACAGCTCAAATTTTGAAAAGCCACAGAACTTATCATTCAAAGAAATTTTGATCAATTAAATTATTTTTACTAATACAAGCTGTTGTGCTTTGTATACATGTAACTGGTATAAACCAGTCCTGAACTAAGATTTTTTTTTAAAAATTGACAGCCCCAGAGGTGCTGAACCACCAGCTGCAGGTTTTATGGACTTCTGCAGAAATGGTCAATCGTTATAAAAATCCTAAGAAGGTTATCTTTAATCAGAATCATAATCATTAAGAGCAGTATTTTTTGTCCTGCTTTTGAGTTTTTCATAGCCATGTGGTGGGCTGACCTTGGCCAGCTGCCATACACTCACCCTGTTCTTCCCACTACCTTTTCTCAACAGAACAGGGACAAGAAATTAGACAAAAAAGCTCGTGGGCCAAGATAAAGACAGGGAGATCACTCACCAGTTATTGTCAAAGAGAAAACAGAGGCAATTTGGGAAAAAAAAATTACCTGAATTTATTTCCAATTAAAGTGGATTTGGATGGTGGAAAACAAAAACTAAACACTTTACCCTCCCCCTGGCTTTTATTCCCAGGCTCAACTTCACTCTTTCATATCCGACTCCTCTATCTCCCTGCCCTGACTGGTGTAAGGGGATGGGGAAATAAGGGGTTAGGGTCAGCCCATGACAGATCATCTCCCCACTCATGCTGTTTCCCTGCTCCAGCCTGGCCTCTCTAGGGACTGCAGGGAACTCTGTCCAGGCACATGGAATACCTTCTCCTCCCCACCTCCATCCTGCGGCTTGCAGGGCTGTTTCTCACACTTTTTTCCCCTCACTCGTTTCTCATGGGCAGTGTCCTGCCCATCCTTACACACACTTTCCCCGAGGCACTGCCATCATGTCGGGGGGGCTCAGCCATACCCTATAATGGGTTGAGTTGGACCTCACCAGAACCGGCCGTGTCTGACAGAGGGCAGGTCCCCCACTGCCTGAGCACCCAGCACAGGTTTAAAAGTAAAATGTGAGTTAATTAAATGTACTAGAATGAAAACAATATGATTGATAGACAATTTCGTTCATCTGAGCTTTTTTCATGGCTGGGCTTCATGCTTCTCATAACTACAAGGCTTTTAATTTTGTTCACAAATGATATGTCTTAATTTATAGTGTTAAGGTAAATAAATAAAAAGGTAATCACCAAAACCTGAGGGGATTTCTCATAAAAATTCTCCTGCAGAAAGTATATAGAAAGTGAATAGTACCAGTTTAATATGATTTCTACTTTATGCAGCAATATCTGCTATACACATGCATGGGATTACAATAGTTTAATCAGATTTAGTGATGAAATGCTGCCCTAGCAGTATTGCAGTCACACAAATTTGTGTTAGGCAATATCCCATAAAGCACACTCTAGAAGGACAGACAGCATGGGGTTCCTCAACTCTGCATAGTTCCACCAGTGAAAGACAGAATGAGGAGCACAGTGACATGAAGGAACTGTGCAACACAGTTTCAGAAAATGAAAAATACCACATTAACATATACCATAAGATCATAAATCTCTCTGTGTCTTAACACTATCTCAAGTATTCATGTAAAAAAAAAGTACTAATTTTTTTTTCCAGGGTATAGTGTATTGTTTCATATTATTTTGATTATGTTGACATGTCCGATGATGTTATCCCTCAGACAATATTAATAACTTGCCTGTTATGGTAGTCATAATATCTAGATACAAGTAGAATTATATTTCACATTGCCTAGATTAATGAAACAAATGGGTAAAAAAACCACAGTGATAAGCATGGATTTGTAAGCCCATGTTACATATGTACATAAGTAACCTTTTTTGCAAATGCTGAGTGTCATCCTGGTTCGCTTAAATCCATGTTTGCTGCCTTTAAATAGCAGGAAGAGAAGGTTGATTCCCTACCTTAGTACTTTCTGTGTCGAGATCTGTGTTCTTTTTAATCATTACCTGTTTGCCATTGATATCACTGCTGCTTTCCAAGGCAATTAAATTGTCGTATCATGGCCACAATAATGCAGTTTTCCTATAGACTTCTGATACCAACTGTGTCTTCTGTTATCTCTAGTTACTTCCCTTTGTGGATTCACATCAGGAAGAAAGTGCTGTAACTGTGATTTGGAGGTCTCTTAAAAAGAACCTTTTTTATTTTAATGTTTTTGTTCTTCTAAGAAGATATGTATTGTGTAGCATAATGTAATTTTACAAGGTCAAGGAGACTAGAACTCACAGGTACCTGCATCTCAAGGAAACTGTGCAAAGTCCTAGGAAACTCCCTTATTCAACCTAAGTTCATGTTCATTCATGTTCTCTGGCCCACAGCAAATGGCTTGCTAGTTTAGGTATGAAAAGCTTCAAGTTTAAGATTAGTTGTATAGAATGACTTAAAAGGATGGTTATCTGCAAGTCTTGTGTGCCTTGCCACCCACTCATTATTTCAGTTGTCTGCCCTTTTCAAAGCAGAACTTGAATTTCTTGTGTTTAGAGACAACTATTCATCAGTAACCAAAATTGCTGCACTTTTCCACTAGTGATAAATTCACCTTGCCTTTTATAACTTAATAAGGTGTAGCTTTTTTACTGTCCAACATTCAGTGGTTGGCAGGGGGCTCATGAAGCATGCAGTGGAGTCTTCCATCTGCCGTTCTTTTCTTCCTATCCAGATTTCCTAGAGTATATATTTTCTCTTCAAACATGACACTTTAAGCTTGCAAAATACTTTTTCTGTCTTGTGCTCCAGCTTGCATGATGTGGCACTAATCTGTCATATCTGAGTGATATTTTTTCATTTGAAAATACACTTATTGGTTTGTTCTTATTACAGTGACAGTATTGAGTGGGGGTGTATCCTGTAGCAGCTACCAGATGTGTCATCTCTTGGTGCACGTTAGCTATGCTCATATGAAGGGGCTAATTAAAATAAGGATTTGTTCATATTTTGCATGCTTTTAAAAGCTTCAGGAACACCATTAATTTATTGTCAATGTACCTGACAGTCTTATATTTTTTCATGGCATACATTGTTAGAACCAGTTAATAATATAAGAAATGGATAGATGGCTCTCTTCAGGTTCTTGACCACAAAAGGAAAGTGCCACCTAACAGTTGTCTTCAGTGCAAGCAGAGGCTGTGTACTTCACTGTCAGCTCCATGCTGGTGTATTCAGCTGGGTGAATTTTGGTAGATCTCTTATCCTACTTGTTCTTCAAGCCCTTACTTTTAAAATTAAGATAGTGGTGTTTCATATCCTTTCACAAGAGTTTTTGCATAGAAGGCAAGTAACAGAATTCCAAATTTATTTGGTTATTTATGTAGGCTTTCTAATGACCACAGAGGATCTGAACAATTGAAGAGGAATAGCTGAGTAGGATCTGCACTGCAATACCTATCCCAGGATAGACAAAATTTACCGATTTGGATTAATAAATCCAAACTTGAGGTAGATTTCTTGTAGTCTCATTTTATCTACAAATAAAATGAGTTGTGCCTCAGCTTTGCCCTCCCTCTTTGCCCCCTGTATCTTGATGTGTAAGTAAATGAAACCTTTTACAGTATTATTCAAAAGTTTTGAATTAGTGCTGTTGAACGTCATGGTTATGTATGTGCAATAAGCTGAAAATGAAAACAAATGGATAAGGACTTCTAAATAAAGGAAGTGAATTCATTTTATACTCTCCTAATTCTTGGTCTTTCCCATTAGCCACTAGAGAGCAGCTTTCTACAGGACCTGAGAGAGATTACTGTCCTGCAGAGTTCCTGAAATGTAAACAGGGGATGTCTCCTAAATGATCATGTTTAAAAGTCATTTTATAAATAAGTTCAGGCAATATGATATTAGATCATACTGGTTTTGTTCCTGACCCAATTTAAATCTTAACACTTCAGATTTCATGTGTCTGAAGGCATAATGTTCTGTGACTTAAGTGTAAGGACACATATTCTCATGTGCCATCAATGGGCATATTTTTAATAAGGTTTGTGATTTTGCAGTCATATCATTGCAATTCAAATTGGAAAAAAAAAACCACACAAAAAATCCAACCAAACCCAAACCTGTAAGCTGTTTCAAATGGAAGATAAAAAAGCCATTTTAGATGAGAACAAAAGCTCACCTAAGCACAGAAATTTGCCTCAAGCAGCAGCCAGTTGCAGTTGCCTAGTGAACAGTGCAGGACCCTGTAGACTGTGGTCATTCCTTCAATTTACCCTCTCAGCTTTCAGCAATTGGTAATTATGAGACTTCTTAAACCAAGGCTGTGGCAAGACCATCATTTTTATCTGCTATCAATGGACTAATTTTCCATGAAATTATCTGAATTTTTTCTGTCTAAAACACAAAAGCCTGCGGAAATATATTTCCCAGTTTCATTATTAATCCTGTGAAAATGTATTTCATTTTTTTCTTTTCAGTTTTTCTCCTTTCATTGCAGCCAACTGCCTCTATGGCTAGTTCTATGGCTAGAAAAAGTAATAAAACTTGTTCCTTACCTATTTACTTTATGTAATCCTCGATTATAAAGAGTTTTTCATATTCCCCTGCAGCTCTCTCTTTACTGACTTTGAGAGTTCTAATTGGTTTAGTCTGTCTTCAGTAGAAATCTTCCACTGTTTGGATAATCCCTGTAACATTTCTTTGTCATTTTCCAGCTTTACTGTGTCTACTGTTTCAAGTGTGGTGCTCTCTTCGATAGTGCAGTTTTCTGTTTCATTGCCCACTCTTTCCTAATGATTTCTAAAATTTGGGGTTGGTTTATCATCAAGCTGACATTTTATGCTAATTTTCTTGAATAATTTTATAATTTCCTGAGTAGTGATTGTTAATTTAGAATCATCCACTATGTATGGTAAATATTCTTTCCCATGGAGGTACATATTTTTGCATTTATCAGGATTTTATTTCATCTGTCATTTTGATGCCTAGTCATTCACTGTTGTAATATCCTTTGCAACAATATTCTGGCAATTTTAATATTGTCTACCTTGCAAATTTGGATAGACATAAAATTTCAGCACTTTCCCACATAACTTCCTCTTATAACATGCATCCTTCAAGTGTTCAGTATTGCTGAAGCTTTATGAAAGAAGTTATACTGGGAAGGTTCAGTCACTGATTTGTAACATCTTTTAGCAAAAATAGTGTTAATTCTCCCATAACAAATTGCATTCATCTTTTTTTTTTCCCAATCTAACCTCATTGTAATCTTTCCTACAGGAAGAGAAGAAACTGATTGAATAGCATTTGAGCAAATTTATACTCCATCACACTGACTGTTGTCAAGACATTTGTTGGTGTCACCTCTGTCTCCTGGTATACTTTTACAAGAGTGGAAGAGAAAGTCCAGTGTATATAATGCTGAAAGTTAATACTTGCCTTTAAATAGTTTTCACCTTACAGATTAAACAAAACAAAGTAGTCACAATTACTTAACTAAGCTAGGAACTTAATAATTAGCGAAAGTCAATGAAATCTACACTTCCACATGACTTTTTTTGAGATCAGGATTTAAATACTGCCTAGCTGAGTTACCTTGAAACTAAAAGGTTTTGTCTGAATCCCATAGGGAATCTGTGGCAGTCTCTGGAACAGCATAGAGCCCAGTAGTCCATTTCTGGACTATCACATGTATCGATTCATTTAGCAATAATTGTGGCTCTTTTAGATTAAATGGATGGATCAGATTCAGTTTGTCTCACTTAGGTACCTGCACTTAGTCAGAATGGATCTGCCTCTGGTGGCCTACAGTGACACACACTTTGATTCAGTATACCAGAAACTTGGTAGATAGAAGTTAGAGTCCTACATTAGGTAGATTGGACCTCACCTCTGCTTTCTAAATAGAAGTTATGACTGGGATGGGCCAGTGTCTTCTTTTCTAGTATACTATGCTTACAAGTGGAAGGTCCATTTGCTTAGTTTAAAGGGTTTTACAGCCATGTGTGAGGTGAAACCTGCTAGGCAGAGGATGAAGGAAGAGACTTGCAGTTTAGCAGCACTTGCCACAGCAGAGAAGATAGTTCCATCTAGAGGAGGGCAGCTGGGCAGGAAGGAATGGTTCCTACCTGAGTTTCTCACAAAGCGTGGACATGAGCATCCCTTTAAAAATATTAATAATGCTGACAACCATTGTCAGCTCTCAACAGAAATCTAAGAAATCTGGGGGCACTTTGATTAGTTTCCCAGAGTACAAAGCTGTCTTTAGGATAAAGTTTTATTTTTTGCCATGATTTACTTTGTGTAGTGAGATACATTACAGGAAAGTTTGATGACTCCTGTTTTTTCCTCCTATATTCTCAGATGTGCACAAGCTTCATTCCTTCTTCTCTTCAATGTAGAATTACCTGTCAATAGCAGGGCATCTTGAATGGGCATTGGTCATTTCTTTCCTTGGCTGAGGTAACAGAGCCACAGGGGTGAAAGAGATTGACTCTGCTTTGGTTACTTTTTCCTACTTAGAAAGAGGGCAGTTCCCAGTAACCTAAATTCCTTTTTCACCTAACTGCATTGTTTGCCAGGGACAGCAGTTTTCCGAATCTCCATTGTAAGTGGAGTTCCTATCAGTATGTCATCAGGGTAGAAGCAAACCACAGGGTAAACCATTACCTCAGTCAAAGCAGTGCCTTGGAGCACAAAGCAGGAACCAGCAGGTGCTGCATTCATTGCGTAAAGGAGGCTGTTGCCTTAGCAGAGAAGCAGCAAGCACAATATTATCAGATTATCTTTTCCTTGAGTTAAAAATACTCCCTCTAGAGAGGTCACCTATACCACTAAGAAACGCTCAGGAATTTGGTGTTATGTAAATGTTATTTTTTCCTATTTTTTCATTAATAATAGGAGTTTTCTTGGGAAAAGATGTTGTCGTTATCCTCAAACAATTGTATTAAAAGCTGCTGTCTAGCAGGGATTAGAAAGTCATAGACATGCATCATTTAAAACATTAACTAATACATTTCTGGGAAGAAAGGTTAACTGTTAGATTTTTTACAATTTTGTGTAAGGTATCATGCAATATGAAATTAAAGTGAACACTGTTAGCCTTCCCCTCTTAGTGTAATACACAAAATTGGTCAAAACCAATTATAAACACCTCTTTTTTTGACAGGTCATGATTGGATAGAAGATTCATTTTTTGTAAATTCAAGGAGGTAATTTACTGACAAGACAAAGCATTTAAAATGCTAGATTTAACCAGCTAACCTAACATTGTCAGGTGGTTTTTTTGTTCGGTTTTGGTTCTGGGATTTGTTTTTGTAGTTTTGATTTTGCTTTTTTTTTTTTTTTTTTTTTTTGCTAGGCACTGTAGAAGGCTCTGGCTCCAGCAATGTAATTTGCCTTTCATAGTCTATCACAAGGCTCATGATTATTTCTTACAACAAAATATTCAGCGCAACAAATTAGTAGATTCTGCTATGTTGGTTGGGCTGCATTCCAGTTCCTGCCTTACTGATGCTGGCTGCCTTCAGCACTGCCAGCACAATAATTATTGCTGCGTTTTCTAGACCTCATGAAACCAGCAAGGTGATCACCCCCTTGGAACAGCTGGGGATATGAGGTATGAAAAAGTGGAAAGAAATTGCTGCAACTCTGTGCTATCTTGCCAGCAAGTGCCACTTGAATGATGACAGCTATTGGCAGGGATAGGCCTCTGCTGGAGGAGAGCTTGCAGCAGTCCTAGATTATAGCTTTTGCTGCTTCCAAGAGGACTTGCTGTGGGCACTGAATTAAAGAAAGCAAATTGGAAGGTGGGGAAAAGAAAGATTCAAAAGCAAATGCAGAAGGGTGGAGGATAAATTCTGACAAGGAAGGAATTTTTGGTTTACTGTATGTGATTGGCTCTCCTTATAAAGAAAAAATCTTCTGCAAACACCATCATGTCACCCATACAGCCCTCTCCAGCCTTCCTTACAAAGTTAATGTACCAACTGGTGCCAGCTAATGGATGTTATTCCAATACAGAGAGGTATAACACTTTTTATCAGTGTTTTACCGTATGAAGAAGGAAAGTTTAAAAAGTCTTATTTTAGGTATTTAACAATATATGAAAATACCTTCTGAGAATGTGCTGCTGTGCTTGAGTACACAGTTTGGATAAACAAATGGGTTTAATCCAGGACACAACACTAGCCTTCAATACACCAAATAAACACCCAATAAAAATCTGACTTTAGTCTCAAATTAGTTGATGTAAATTATTCTCAGATAAATATTTTTGACTGCAATAAAAATTTATGCAAATAAGCAGGCCAATTATATCCATCTTCAGTATCTCTGCTTCTTTTCCAGTACCTCCCTTTCCTTTAATTTTAATCCAAATATATTTTTTCTGGACAATGTACTTGCATGAAAGTGTACATTTTTACACCATTCTCATCACTGCTAGCACCTATTAGCTTTATAAAATATAGCAAGCATTCATCTCGTGTGTTTAGTCTTTTGTCAGAGCCTTGCATCTATTCTTTTCCTTGTCCTTCGCATTTTAACTTTTCAGTATAACAGACTGGGAGGAGAGCTTTGTGAACTTTTTTATAGTTGTCCATTTTTCTGTATTTGTTAGTTTGTAAGTTGATAAAGCTTGGATACAAATAGATAATATTTCAGAAAAAATGTAATAAGAGAAGGAGCTATTTGTATCCACGCATGAATCGGCTACTAAAAAGAGTCAGCACACCTTATTAGTACATTACTCATTACAGAGTAGCTTTATATTCATTACATTTTTCATAGGCTAGGGGAAAAGGAATTATCAGACTGCTTCTTAATTTTATTGAAGTTTTAATGTTGGAAAAGGCTAGAGAATTAGACTGTAATATGTGCTGCTTACTTATTTACAGAGGCTGTGCTTTTCAAGGGCAGGTGATAGGTTTTGTATTTTTTCAAAACAGAAGGATTAGTCTCCCACTCATTTAAACATGTTGTTTCATAAAATCAAGGAAAAAAAACCAAAAACCCTTTGTGTTTTCTTTGGATGTTTAATGGGGGAAGTATCTGGCTGACTCACTCTAGCCATCCCTGGGGATTGGAATGACCTAGAGTTTTCCTCTAATGACTATGACAGCTCAGAGTGCTTCATATTCTGCCTTTTTTTTTTTTTTCTTATAATCATGTTCCAAAGCAGATTGAATGGTGAAATACTGAACATCAATGCAAATTAACTGGTTCTAATCAACAATTCTTGAGTTGAACCAAGTCTTGAACTAGCCTATGAGAATATCACATTTTCTTAAAAAAAAAAAAAAAAGGCTTGTCACTTTGGATAGAAATGTATGTTTGTAGAGCTGTGTTGTAGACAACAATCAGTGTTCCCCAGCTGCCATTGCATTTAAAGATGCTGGACCTGAGAACTGGGAACACTGGACATCTGGAAGAAGAGATTTGAGACCTTGTGCTTGTCTCTTGGGCTCTGGTGTAGAGACCAGATGACAAGTCTGACTCTAAGGTAGCCATGTTGCAGAGAAGATCCATTGATTCCTTCCACAGTACTTGGATTTCCCTAAGGATGGGTGGCTTTATACACAGGTAATAGGCAAAGTTCAGCAGGTAGAAACTTTTCTGTCTGTAACTGATGACAATTATCTTTCTCTCATAAAGTGATCTGCAATAGTTTGAATATCAGTTTTCAGGTTATGCCAAGGCATGAAAATGTAGCAGGTGCTTCAAATACTCTGTGTAGTAATAATGATTATTTTGGCAGAAGCATCTTAAGAGGGAGATTAAGGTCAGACAAAGTCAGCTTTCTGTTTATCCAGGTTTAGTTGTGGAATGAGAGACTGCAGAGGAGCCCTCTGTGCCTTACAGTTCTGACATGGACTACTTGTCATTCTCTCCCCATGTCATTCTCTCTCTCGCTTTGTGGACACTCTTGTATGCCTGAGTACAAATAAAACCACCAGGACACAACAACTAGTGACTCTAGACCGGCTATTTTCACTTGATGTAGTCCTCTGATACTAAAGGCCTGGTTCTTATTATTATGAGACTTAGTACTGATGAGATAATGTGTGATCCCTGCCAATTCCACTCAAAATAATTTGGCTAATGAGGTTTCTTACAGGTGTGCCTTTCATGCTGAGAACTAGAGACTAATTTTTTGCTGTTGTTATGTGGTAATTTTTCTTTCAGGCATTAAGCCAGAGTTTGTTCTGGACTGAGAGTGATACACAGAAGATTGTTTCACTACCTGAAGATAACTGAGATACTTGCTTTTGTAAATTCCATGACAGCATTATCACATCTTTCTTGAGTTTACAAATGTAATATAGTATAGTTTGAACCAGTGCGTAGAAACTAGTTGTATCTTTTTGAATGAAACCAAGACCTGTTTTATTGTTAAATATCTCCATAAAGACAGAAACAATTTGGAACTATTTGATAAGGCTAATCTTTCTGAATGATCTCAGAATGCTTGGTTTTGCTTTCTGGCTTTACTGCAGGCAAATTCAGATTATTCAATTATAAATTATTATTAAATCGTAATTGAAAAGCATTTTTACATTTAGAATTGGTTCAAGCTCTCTCAGCAGTGTCAGTAAAATTGAACTTTGCCACCCTTGCAAGAAGGATGTGAATGGGGAAGAGAGAGAGATTAAGAGAGAGAGATGGAGGGAGAAATAAGGGTCAGCCAAAGAGATGGAAGGGAATTCCTATGCTGGCAGTGTTTAAACTGATTCCCACTGGTGGTAACTAACCCATCTGTCATGATCCCTCCTTTGGCCACAGTCACAGCTAGTCTTCTTGTTGCACTCCCTTGCTGGCACCTGGCAGCTGAATATTTTGTGCTGTAACATTGTCTTGCTTTTAAGGTAAAAAGGAACCTCATAACTTGACCCAGTTTATCAGTTTGAGAGCAAACCTCTTTTATGCACCTCTCCCTGGATTTGGTGGAGTGCAAATATGTCTTATTAAAATAATGCACAAATTGTTATTACAAGTGTTCTTGAACAGGAAATAAAATACTTTACAGGGATTAAAACTTTTAGCACCTATTGCTAAAGTTCATCCTGTAGCTGAACTACTAACTTCTTGATAGTCTCATGGGTAGAACAGTTTACATGAGATTGATTTTTTAAGTTTTCTTTCAGACACACAAAAGGATGTGTTCTGACACATCTCTAAGTCTTGCTACTGGTGGCCAGCTAGAAATAAGAAACTCTGTTGTCTTAAAGTGTACACATATGCACACACACACAAAATTTGCTGTACCCTGATGATAAGATTTGTTATCTAAATTGTGGCATGAACTTAAGGCTCTAACCCATCTAAGCAAGTCTTTGGGATGGAGTGTGCAATTGTATACAAAACTTTACTCTGAAAACAAATAAATGAACTGAAGTGCTCTGCTGGTTTCAAGAGTGTTGAAATCTAGTATACCTTCACAAATTCTGGATTTTTGTTGTTGTTTTAAATATTAGCAAAAGTGAATTTGGTCTTGTACAGTAAATACTATAACCATCTGAGGCACAGTTATCTCTACAATGCTATGTAGATATGCTTCTCACTACTAAATAGCAGAAAATCTGCTGTAGAAAACTTGTATTTGCCATTTTTTTTTTATTGCCATGTTCAGTTAGGGAAGGCAGCAGCTGAGAATAAGAATGCACTCTGTACCTGTGGAGAGCCTTGTTGTCCTTTGTAGGTCACAGCAGAAATCCACTTATACACAATATGATGCAGGAATGTGGTCCTACATAGGATTTTTAAAAACTATGATTACCTTCTTATCAAGTGTGGTGAAGGCCTATTCCTTCTCTCAGCAGCATCAAACAGATTAAGGATGGGGGCTTAGTATTATATATGTGATTCCTTTGAGGAACAAATGGACAAGTGAAAATGAATTCCTTTTTGATTTTAACTTGAATTACCTGTGCTTGCTATGGTTTTGATGGTTTTTATTAGATATGCCAAGAACACCATTGTGTCCACAGCTCTTCACAGAACTTCATTTTAGTGTTGCCTTTCTTCTTACAAAAAAAAAATCAAGTTGTTTTTATTTGCCCTGCTGTCTTGCAGTAAAGGACTTGACTCACATGCGCATGCACGCTTTCAGATGTGCATGTGTATTTTGTATAGATTTGACTTTCAAAATATTAATCTGTTTCTCTGCTGGATGACTGTGGAGAATTTTTTGAGTAACTGGGCCCTCTATCTCAGGATACAATCTAAAATTTTGATGAAATATTAAATGAACCTCTCTAAGGAATGGCACAAATAAATGGATTCTGCCTCAAAATGATGGAAGTGCTGGAGGAGTGTTGGCTGGGGATATTGTAGTCATGCAGGCAGGCTTTAGCATTAGGAAACATTCATAAGCCAAAGGCCTAAAACCACTTGTATTTATTTGACTCTTTTTTAATTTTCTAAGCCATAGACCAAGAACTGAAGGTCATTTAAAAACTTAAAAGCTAACGTAAAAGCAGGAGTGAATCATTAGATGCTGTGGGCATCTGATAAACACAGTTTTTCTGGGAAGACTTAATGAGTTAGTGATTAGAGCTTAATTTCTTTAGTGCATTCTTAGCTTGCACCAGTCAGTAATATAAACCATGCTCGTTTAATTCTTCTATACTGTAATTTAAGCTAATACTCTTCTTCCTTTGGAGTTAGCTGAGAGCCTGTTACCACCACTCAGCTGCTTGTGTGACCCTGCCCCAGCCCTGGTGTGCTGAGTGCCTGTGTGCTGTGTTTGCTGTCCAAGGACCTTGGCTGGCAGGGGCTGTCTGTGTGTGTGACTGTGTGCACTTAATTTATATCAGTGCAAACTTTAGATTCTGAATCATTGTAAAGTAGTCGTGGTTGAGTTTTTTCTCAAGGAGCTTTCTGAGCAAAGGCACTTAGTCATTTTCCATTTTGGAGTTTATGTTATAAATCATCTTTTGACTGGTTTCTCCTCTGTGGCTCCTGTCTGAAATTCTAGTCCAATCATATACTTTAAGAATCATCTCCAAATGTTTTTCATTTTCCTCTGGAAATTCAATTCTTAGATCCCTCAAGGTCAGTAACACTATTAATCTATTAACAACAAGCCTCTGACAAGAATCTGGAAATAGTTTTTGAGCTATGCCAATTTGACAGTATATGGGTTCATTTTATTTTGTATTTATTTTTACAGCATTTAAAGGAAGTCTGAAAAAAAATAATGCCTTAGTAAAATGGTTCCCTTCAAATAAAGTCTTCTGTAATTTTATCAGTGAATACATCAAATAATCTGCCTAAGAAGATAATGTGGTGGGTGTTTATTTTCTAATATTAGGACCTGACTGTCCATAACTCTACATTCTGAGTTCGCTGCATTATTATAGCAGAGTTGAATTAAAACATACTTTTCTTTTCTAACCATACTATACTTTTTCATCCAAAGCATCAATTCTTCCTTTTTGCTTTTCTCATTTTAAACTCTTTTCCAGAATCATAGAATGGTTTAGGTTGGAAGGGACCTTTAAGATTATCTAGTTCCAGCACCCCTATCATGGGCAGGGACACTTTGCACTACACCATGTTTCTCAAAGCCCCATCCAGCCTGGCCTTGAACACCTCCAGGGATGAGTAGTCCACAGCTGCTCTGGGCACCCTGTTCCGGTACCTCACCACCCTCACAAGAAAGAATTTCTTCCTAATATCTAATCTAAACCTACCATCTTTCAGCTTAAAGCCATTCCTCCTTGTCATGTCATTACATGCCCTTGTTAAAAAATCCCTCTCCAGGCTTCTTGTAAGCCCTCCTTGGTACTGGGAGGCTGCTATAAGGCCTCCCTGAAGCCTTCTCTTCTCCAGGCTGAGGAGTCCCAGCTCTCTCAGCCTGTCTTCATAGGAGAGATGTTCCAGCCTTGTGACCACCTTAGTGGCCTTAGCGGACTTGTTCCAGCCAGTCGACGTCCTTCTTGTACTGAGGACCCTAGAGCTGGATGCAGCACTCCAGGTGGGGTCTCAGCAAAGCAGAATAGAAGGACAGAATCCCCTCCCTCGCCCTATAGGCCATGCTGGTTTTGATGCAGCCCAGGATGTGGTTGGCTTTCTGGGCTGCAAGTGCACATTGCCAGCTCATGTTTTGCTTCTTGTCCACAAACAACTCCAAGTATGTCTACCCTGGGCTGCTCTCAATTTGTTCTCTGCTCAGCCTGTGTTTGGGTTTGGGATTGCCTGAATCCAGGTGGAGGACCTTGCACTTGGCCTTGTTGAACTTTGTGAGGTTCACACAAATGGACCTCTCAAGCCTGTCAAGATCCATCAGGATGATGTTCCTTCCCTCCAACATGCCAACTGCACCACACAGTTTGGTGTTGTCAGCAAACTTGTTGAAGGTGCACGAAATCCCACTGTCTGTGTCAATAACAAAGACGTTAAAAAGTGCCCATACCAATACTGACCCCTGACAAAGAAAAAAGAGAATTCCTTGAATTTAAAGTTTAATAATTCTTTGTTAGTTCTTGCCTTTCTCTGTGTAATGTCCTTGAAACATCATTAAACATTTGAAGGTAGTAGGTATGATTTGAAGAAGTGCAGTTGTTTAACGAGAAATTTTGAAGTAAAGGAATAAAATGCTTTTAAAATCAGATCTATATTTTCCTATGTAAGAAAATTCCTTATGATTCTGACATCTGTGGAAGAGGAGGAAGCTACATAATACTATTTTTAATAGTCTTTGTCACTACTTTGTCCTACTTTCCACTTTTCTCCTTTTAGAAACACAGACTAAATGATATATTTTTTTAAAGTAACTCATGTAGGAAGTCTATATTATATTTATGTTTGTGGATTAGTTTTATTTTCTCTCCACCTTCATCTCTTTGGGAAGTGGGAATAAAGATTTAGTTCTGTCCTGTAATTTCCATTTGATAAATCCACCACGCACCTTGCCATGTTACTCTGATCTTCTAAGGAAGAGCTACATTTCCACAGCATTTCATCTGTGCATACCCTACCAGAATGCTGCCATTTCGCATATCCAGCAGTCCCCACACGCAGCTGACTCCTTGAAGTGATGTGAGAAAATCTAATAGCAAGTCTGCTGTGGCAAATGAGAGAGATATACAGGGACGGAAGTGGTGCACCCTTGTCAGTGTTTACCACTGCTTTGCATTCCCTGCTTTCTGGTAGATTTACTCACCAGAAGTTCAATGTGACCACAAAATCTGAGGGAGGGGTTGTTTGGTACTGGAGAAATTGCTAGTAATGGGAAAAAATGAAAAAGTACATTGGTGTGTGTGAAAAGGAAAGGTTCTCGCAGAATAACCATTTATCCAATGCACCATAAACAGGTTTTGATGGAACTGTATCTTTCACCAAGACAAGCAAAACAAAACATGTTGATGCATGACAGTTTCCTTTTAGACTAAAAGTTGTGGCAGGGATATGGGGTTTTCTACTTTTTATACAATTGACTAGCATGCTGCAATTTTCCTCTGTAATTGGCATACTTAACTGGATGACCTCCTGCTGTTTGAATGATTTGCATCTTCCCAAGTATTGTTTTTTGCTTGCTGAATCTCTGCTGTTACTAAACTAGAAGCATGTACAGTCTAGACTCTTTTTGCAACTGCTTTGCTATCCTCATTTACTCTTTGTTTATCTGATGAAAATAAGAGCTCTGTGCTCAGAGTGAGCATTTTCCATTTGTTACCTTTTTAACAGCATTTAAAGTGTAACAGGTTTTTTTGCTGATACACCTAATAGACTTCACACTGACCTACATAATACTGCTTCATGCCACATGTTGGCCTTTTTTTTTAATATAGATGACTGTGTCTGTGGTCAAGGAAATATTTCTTAATGCTAAACTTAGAAGCACAGGCAATCTGAATTTTCATGAAGTTCCTAATACAGCTTCCTTTTATTTCTTCATCCTATTGTCACCATTAGACATGTCTTGGGATTCTGGGAACTCTTCTGTGGTGTTCCTATGCTAGGGAGAGTTGTAGGATAGCACAGATCAGTTCAGAAGGATTTTGGATAATGTAGGAACAGAATCTCTTTCAATAAATATGTAAAATAAAATGGTAGTCAAAATACTAACGCTGGTTATAAGTAGGATGCATTGTGTGAAAGAGGTCTTTGTTGAAGAAAGAAATTCAATGTTTGACATGAAACCTGAACACTCAAATTTGAAATTACATGGCTGACAAAATTTCCCAGGATTATTTTGACAGTCTCCATCTCAGAGTCCAACAAGTATCAGTACGTAGCATATAATTAACAGCCTTTTTACATTTGCAATGCTGATGTAAATGTAGGCTGTCTTTTAATGAAAAGTTTTCTTACTTAATTTCAAAAAGAAAGTTTTGGTGTGATAGTGGACTGTGGCATGAAAATTGAAAAATTCTCCCACAGCTATATCATGCAAGAACAGTAGTTAATTACTCATTTAGTACTTGATCTCAAAAAGTGTTATTTTTTAAATGAACAGAGTGGTGGCACACCAACCTAATTTAGTTCATCCACAGCATAACATAAACTCAATAAATAATCACCTGTTATTTAATTAAACTTAATCAAGAAACAACCTGCTCTTTTTCTCTTTCTCTTCCTTTCTTTCTGTTTCTTTTCTTTTCTTTTCTTTTCTTTTCTTTTTTTTCTTTCTGTGTCTGGTGTTCATGTTGCTGTTATTTTAAGTATTATTAATAACAATTATAATTATTTTTTATTTTTATTTTATTTTTATTATTCACATTTTCATGAAGTTCATCAATTCACCATTCCAGTTAGTGAAATTGTTGAAATGCTGTCAGAGAAGCTCCTTGATCTGCCTAAATTCACTTCACCATTACATTGCCTTCTAACAGTAACGTAATATTTTTGTCAAAATATGCTATCATACCTATGGGTCAGGCTACAGTACTGTATTTTTACATAATGTCCAAACACCAGTTAAGGGACACCTGCTATTGGAATTATGAAATTATTTCTACTGATACTGTTAGAAAGGTGGTTTTTCTAACATCTGATCTATCTGTTTGGAATGGTATTGCTTATAAACAGTAATAATCAGCCTGGGATTGTTCCTCAACTGATTTTTAAAATTATTTATCTAGAGTCTTGGGGGAGCTTATATTTCAGCTGATGTTTGTGACAATGAAAGAAGGTAAACTATAGTCATTATCAGTAGAACCAAGTCAAAGAGTTGCCTGCATTTGGTTACAGGTAAAAGCCCACTGACAGAATAGCTGGGATAGAGAGAAGAGATAAAAATCAAAATGCAGGGAAATAGTGGAAGTAAAGAGACAGGACTAGGCTAGATAGTATTGTGAATGGAAACAATGTAGCTGAGAAAATGTCATAAGCCTATCACATATTTTCAGCATTGATGCCCTAAAACATTATAGCATTTGCTGCTGTATATAACAAAGTGATTTGTCTTTCTTCTCCTGCAAACATACCATTCTAGTGAACACTTTTGTATCTTGGTAGAATATAACTCAGTAACCAATGAGAAGTGCAGCTTTCATTAAAACAAGAAGTTGAAACATTTCAAACTCATCTCATTGTACTGCTGACAAGTGGTTTTTTAACTCAGAGCAATTGCCTTGGGTATGGGAAGGGGAAATACCCTCATATGTGTTTTCTAGTTTGTTCTAATCTATTTATGCTTTTGCTTTTTAATCATAGGTTTCTGTGCTCGAGAGGCAGATATTTGACTTCCTTGGTTATCAGTGGGCACCCATCCTCGCAAATTTTATACACATTATTATAGTCATACTTGGCTTATTTGGAACCATCCAGTATAGACCTCGTTACATAACAGGAGTGAGTATTTAATTTTTTGCTTATTTTAATGTGCATGTGAGAAATAAACAAACTGAAAAGAGCTCCAAACTGCATTGCTTATAAAGCCAATAGAAATCTTGGTTTAATTTTCTTCTGTAACATTTTACATTTACTTACTGTGCTTTTGGGACACCTGCAATAATCAACTGGTAACAGTCTACAAAAGTTAAGTCAATATGATCATTAACTGCATGACAATATGAACTTTCAAGTGGAGTCAGGTTAAGGAATTACAATGTCCTCGGTATACGGGGAATTTAGAGCTAGACTAAATGTTACCCATAACTTTCCTAGATACATTGGGCCCCCCCAACAGAGGCATGATTCATTATAGTTACTCATTATTGATATTAACTACTGTTAATAGATAGAGTGCCTATCTGTTATGTATATGCCTCCTAGAAGTTATAGTCCAACCTGAAAGTGAGGTATGATGGTATGGTAAGAAATAATGGACTGAGGACTCCAAAATGAAAATAAGTATTTGGACCTTAATATTTTTAATCCATTTCTTGTCTTATTCATCTACCCCCAATATACAGAATTAGTGTCTGTGCTCTCTGGCACAATGCAGTATTAATTAAATCCTCATTTCATACTCTGGGTTTGTGGAGTTTTTTGCCATTTGTACTTCTACAAAGAAAGAATAACAGCAACTCTGACAGCCATCATTCAGAACACCTCTTTTTGGATTTTCATAACAATATTACTGTCAAAATTGACTATTAACTCACTTAAAGCTTGTATACATTTCAGAGACAGGAATTGAAAAATTTGCCCTATTCATGTAAGATGAAAACAAGGGAATCTTAAAATGATAGGATGGTTTGCACTGGAAGTAAGCTTAAAGATCACCTGATTCCAGCCAGGTAGGGGCACCTTCCAGTAGACCAGATTGCTTTAAGCCCCATTCCAACCTGGTCTTGAACCCTTCCAGAGATGGGATATCCACAGCTTCTCTGGACTATGTGTCCTAGTGTCTCATGAGCCTCACAGTGAAGAAGTTTTCCTAATATCTAATCTAAACCTACCCTCAGTTTACTCTTTCATTTTAAAACCATTACCCCTTGTCTCTGATAACCCCACTGAATCTGTACCCTCTTCTGCAAAGTCTCTCTCTTAACTGTTCCTTCATATGCCAGCAGTCATTCAGAATACAGACAGAATTTGCTTTTGCCCCCGTGCTACCATCCATATTGCATTACTGTAATGCTAGGAGAAATACATTAACATTTCTGTCTGTGTTTCTATATCTGTGATCTCCTATACACAGAAAATTTGTATCCACATGCGCAATGCCTTTATGCATGCACACAGTTTAATATATTCCAAACCATTTGCTATGAACATTGAAAAATATGTTACAAACCTTAAATATTTAGTTTTCCTTCAAGTTACAATGCTGGAGTCATGTGAATGGAGTTTCCTTCTGTTTCTGGTACTTTGACCAGTACAAAGGACTTGAAAATAAAAACTCAAAATTCAGACATCAGTTAAAGAAAAAGGGTTAAATGTTCCATCCCAAGACTATTCTGTGGCATAAAACCAAGCATGAGCATAAAATGCATAGCTGAACTAAACAAAAAGTTAGATTTAAATGATAAGTGCATTGTGAATGGGGAGGAACACCACCCTTATAAATTGAGACCACTCAGATAGGTTTCTGAATTATATGGTTTGTGCAACACTGTTCTAACTAATTTTCACATACATCTTTCTTAAAGCTCACCCCAACTGTGTAGTCCATCTGGCTTTGTGAGTTTGCCTCTCTGCATCCTCTCATTGATTTGAATAGAGCCAATCTAAGATCGAACTGTCTTGCTCAGAGTTTATAAAAGACACCTGGATGTGCCAGTTATCACAGACTACTTGAATAAGAAAACAGTGATAAAAATGTCATCCTTTATTTAGTTGGATCAACAGAGGAGCTCTGTGGCCCAAGGTACAAGAAAGACATGGACCTGTTAGAGCAGGTTCAGAGGAGGGCCATGAAAACAGTCAATGGGGAACATCTGTCTGGAGATAGGCTGAGAGAGCTGGACTTTTTAGCCTGGAGAAGAGAAAGCTCTGGGCAAACCTTATTGTAGCCTTTCAATATATAAAGGGGTCTCCTAAGAAAGATAGAGAAGGTCTTTTTACCAGGGCCTGTAGTGACAGAACAAGGAACAATAGGTTTAAACTGAAAGAAGGTAGGGTTAGATTGAACTTAAGGAAGAAAATATTTACAGTGGGGATAGCATGACACTGAAACAGATCAGCCAGAGAATTTGTGTATGCCCCATTCTTGGAAGTGTTCAAGGCCATGCTGGATAAGACTTTGAGAAACCTAATCTAGAGAAAAATATCCCTGCCCATGGCAGGAGACTAAATGATGTTTAAAGGTCCCTTCCAACCTTATACCTGGTCACATTAAGTCTGGGAGAAAAATATAGATTATTACTAGTACATTACTTAACATGTAATTGCTGATATGCATGTAAGAAAAACAAAGAGAGAAAAACAATTACCTTATGTCTGAGCTTCTTGCAGCATCATCAGTCTGCCAAACCATTAGGCCCCAGAGAGTACAGCTGAGTTAATCTGTCTTTTTAAAGACTAGACATGGTCAATCGCTCAACACACCTAATGGAATCTACTTAATGCCTTATATGACAAGTAGCCCTGACTCTACCAATTTGGGTTTAGAGTATTTCTATTGTAAACTGAAATTTATTATCTTCCTTTTTTTTTTCCAAATGTTTAAAGTAGTGTATGAAAATGTGCAGCAGTTCATCTGTCATATGTACATACCAGGCTACTATCAAACATGGAATCATGCCATGGGAAATTGTAAAGCCTCTGAGCTACCTTTCTGAATTTTAAAGACAGTAAGACAGTCTCCGTATAGTGAATGATTTGGCCAGAATTTTTGGTGAGAAAACATTTCAGAAGACTGTTTTGCTAAATCTTGTTAAGAGAACTAATTTTCAGATAAAACAGTTATTTATAATAAAAGGATTCTTATGCTTATTATGTTTTAATAAGTGAGTTCTGGCATTAATTCACCTTATTGACATAATTCAGTTTATCTTCCAGATAATGGTTTTATTTAAAATAAGAAGGTGTGTGTACTCAAGCTCAGTACAGAAATTTTTAAAAAAATAAATTTTCACAGAATCACAGAATGGGGCAGGTTAGAAGGGACCACATTGGACCATCTTGTCCAACCTCCTTGCTCAAGCAGGGTCATCCTAGAGCACACGGCATAGGATTGCATCCAGATGGTTCTTGAATATCTCCAGTGGTGGAGACTCTGCAACCTCTCTGGGCAACTTGTTCAAGTGCTCATTCACCTGACCAATAAAGAAGTTCTTTCTCATATTTTACTTCTGCTTTCTTTATATCTGTTGGGAAAAAAAAAATATATATGTAAATCCATTTAATAAAAAGGATGATGAGATTAAATAGAATGGTCATTGTGCAGTCTTGTCAGCCTGCAGGACACAAATTTTTGAGGTCTGTGAAGTGAGAATCCTACCTGAATTTGCTCTCTGTAAAAGGTTTTCTTAGGAAGTACTTTTCCATTCTGAGACAAACCATTCAGTGCTTCAGCTTAATTGTATTTGTGTGATGATTTACTGTGTTGTAACTGAAATGTAGACATTTATTTATAGAAGGAGGCACACAGTCACACAAAGTTACTTCTCTGCTCTCACAACTTTCCAGAGAAAATGATAATTTGGGAACATAATCAATATTTTTCTGCATAATAATTTTGAGCTAATGCCCAGTAATGCTTACAATTAAGTAAATGACCTTGAACATTTTAGTAGTGGCTCTGTCTGGTGGCTGTCACAGGAGGCTGTGAATCAAGATACTGGTTCTGTTTCAAACTGTGCCATTGGAAAGATGTTTTGTTGGTTCAAGTTTGTTCAAGCACACTTAATATTCTTCAGTTTCTTCTTTGATGCAGTAGTTTGTCACTGATAATAATGAATGGGAATGTTTTTTCTGTAGTTCATAGAATCAGAGAATGTGCTGAGTTGGAAGGAACTCATCAGCAACTCATTGAGTTCAACTCCTGGGCCTGCACAAGACACCCCAAAAGTCATATTCTGTGGCTGAGAGCATTGTCCAAACACTTCCTGAACTCAGAGAGAGGCTTGGTGCTGTGACCACTTCACTGGGGAGTCTGTTCCAGTGCCCAAACACCCTGTGGGTGAAAAACCTTTTCCTGATATCCAACCTAACCTTCCAGACCCTTTCCCATCCCCATGTCATTCATTTGGATGTTCTTAATAGCTCAATGTCTCTTTTATACTGTGGTGCCCAAAACTGTCCCCAGCACCTGAGGTGAGGCCGCCCCAGTGCAGAGCAGAGTGGGACAATCCCCTCCCTTACCCGGCTGGAGATGCTGTGCCTGATGCACCCCAGGACACAGGTGGCCCTCCTGGCTGCCAGGGCACTGCTGACTCAGGTTCAACTTTCTATTGACCAGGACCCCCAGGTCACTTTCTACAGTGCTGGTCTCCAGCATCTCATTTCCCAGTCTATACACATATCCAGGGCTGTGCCATCATAGGTGCAGAATCTTGCCCTTGTTAAACTTCATTTGGTTGGTGATTGCCCATCTCTCTAATTTGTTGAGGTCTCTCTGCAGGGCTGTTTTCCATGCCATCAATAGCAACATGAGTTCTCCTTAGCATTTTCCATGATAAGTGTTCAATATTGTTAAAATTCTTTTCATTACAGAATTTATACTTAATATTTTGGTTGAGGAATGCTTGCTGTTTGTCAAAGCTCATCTTCTTAAAAAATATTCTTTATTCTGGTCACCGTTTCAGTAGTCCTTTCTTAGATCTTGTCAGTGTTTTCTGAAACATTTCCCTCTTCATAAATACCTGGAACAAGAGGATGTTATTGCAACTTTTTCCCTTAAAAATTCTCATAAAAGATTACTGACACAATTTGGATGCCAAGGAAGAGTAGAGTTTGGGATTCTTTTTATAGTCTGTTCTTTTGCTACTGACGCTACCTCTTACGAATGACCTTTGTAAACTTGGCTAACTGCTATTTTATTGGAGAATTTTGCTCACTTCTGGGAGATGCTGTGAAAAATCAGTAGGGATGTAAGTAGAAGACTGCCCTTTGGACTTTGAACAACATGTGCTGAAAGGGATTTTGATTCACAGGGAGGTATGCTGTTTAATAGAGTGCTTTTGCTGCTGTTGTGTTAAAAGATTAGATTTTAGTGTGTTGTGGATTCGAATGTACTTTAATTTATATTTAAAAGGACAGGCTCAGCATTTTACTTTTGTGAATGAATCTAGCCTGCTTTAGGGCAGGGATGGGAAAGTTTGTGAACAGCCAGCTGGTCAGTGTCATAGCACTAATCCACATTTTGAGTTTGATGCCTAACATACATACAGAACTTGATCAAACAAAAGCTTAAGTATTCCAGTGTTCAAAAAGTAATTATTTCTTTATGCTTATCCATTAGTTTTTTTGGTGGAGTATTAAATACAACATTAAAACAAATGGTCTTGTTTTTTACCTGATAATTGATTCAGAAAGTTAGTCTAGGATATGATGACCCTGGGCTTTTGACCTCTCCTTTTAGATATATTTTGATAACTTGCAAGAGATCTCAATGGATTTCAAATTCTTAAACCCTGGGTATTCAGCTAAGCCTTATGTAAATATGTTCAAGAATCACTTCCAGCATAATATTATACAGAGTGCATCTGTCTTGCCTGTATGGAAATAGATGAAAGAAGATAGTCTACACTAAATTTCTCTGCATTTTCTGCCCTTTTTTGGCTCTTGATTTTAAAATTTTCAAATTATTTAGGATAGAGTATTTTTTTTCCCTATAAATTGTCTGATTGAAATTTGACTACTTTCATCTGCTCTCTTCACTGGGACTTATTTAGGTGTGAGGCATTGAGATACAAATAGTTAATCTAAAGGAAATTATGAAAAGGATGGTTCTTTAAAAAGTGTAAAATATTCTTTCAAGATTAAAGAGTACCCAGACAGTTAACCTGCCAGCCCTAGGAATGAACAATGGAAAAAACCCCACAAAACCCCTGCTGACCAGAGAACTATCAAGACATAAAAAGGAAGTGATCCCAGATAAGAGATCCTTATTCTCTGATTCCTCTAAGTTTTGTGTAGGACATTACTTTCTCAAAAGTTCCGTGCTGTCAGTTCTAAAGAGCAAAACAGAAACTGCCAGACACCAAGAGGCTTTTTAAAAAGCAGATATTTTAAAAACACAATAGACTCTTCTCACTTATTTGAGCATGAAATCTATTAAGTTTGTAGAGCCACTGATTTCTGAAAATTAATTTGATATATTTTCAGAAAATATGGTGAAAGACACTCTGGAAAAGACTGCAGGACAGGACTTACTTCAACAGTTCTGCATGGAGTTCTGTTTTCTTTCAGACTGAGGTGTATTTTTATTAATTTTCGGAGTGTTTTTTAAGTTTTCCATTATAAAAAAAAGTCCTTTTAAAGACACTTAGCTAATACTGTTTTTTAAAGTGATTAAAATGTTGATTATTAGAAGATGAAAGGTTATAATTTGCATCATATAATTAAGTGCAGCTTTGGTTCCCAGGAAATTTTATGCAGAACCTGTTCAGTGCAGGAAAATGACTGATACTTTTAATTTAAATCCACACTTATTAGTCTCATGACAGATTTGACTGGTGTAGAATTCAGCTACATTCATCCTTTGCTGGTGCTTTTATACACTTTCAATGAATTGTATTCACATTTTAAAAGTAGCCATTCAAAATGGCTCTCCCTCTCCCATTCCTCAGAAAAGGAACATACATGGTCTTTCAGGGAGTCACCACTGAGGATTACAGTTCCATGTAGAACTGAAAATGACGTATAGTGAATATTGTATTTTATTTGTATTCAAACCAGAGAGCTCACCCTGGAAAGTTGAAAACATGAAATTCCTCTACATTTCATTTGTTTATTTAGAATAGATCCTCTGTTTTGTCACTATAATAATGAGTGGGTTTTATTCTACGGTGGGGTTTGTGCTTTGGTTTTTTGTTTGGTTGTTTTTTCTCTTTATAGGATCTAGCAACTCTTTCTGTTACAATAATGTCTAATTGGCACTTTGTAGTTGAAATACTATAAAGAGCATGGAGAATGAATGACTTAGCTGATGAAGTCTTTAAACAGATACATAGAGGAAGAGATTAGAGATAAAATCTGTGGGGTTTTCTACCACTACCTAAACTGCAGTGGAAAGCATTAAAATTCTTTTAAGCACCCAATAGCCCTGGCCAGCTAGAGATAATTAAAAATCAAGCAAGGATAAGGTAATGTTTCCACTGCTCTGGGATGACATCTGTAGTTCAGTGCTAAGTATTTCTCTTTATCTAGCATAATCAGGCTTCTTTGTATTTCCCAGAATTACTCCTATACTTGTTACTGTGGATTTTCACATTGTTTATTTAGTACTTTTTTCTAGCTGGTGTATATAAATTATGCTGACATTTGCTTGTCTAAGAGGTTATAGCTCTATCTTTTTATCTTGTATGTGTTTATAGCATGCGTTTATGGAGTTCTCTGTCCACCTCAGAGCTTTTAATGTTTCTGTCCTTGTGTCATGCTACTGGAGTAGGGAAGTGTTCCCCCACAATGCTTTAAAATGTGGGAACTGAAACACTGAAAGTCTGGGACATTTTCTCAGAGGAAAGGCTGTGACAGATCATCATGTGAATCCTTTTTTCTCAAGTTACAAGGCATTGTTTTATCCAATGCATCCAGCAAACATAGGGATGCTGCAAACTGTCTATAAAGCCTAGGAATAAAGACTGTAATCACAGCTATCTAACAGTGTGGAATACTTCTGTAAGAAAAAAATAATAAAAGTCTTTGGACAGTATCTCTCTGTCTCAGCTGTCAGCCGTGCCCCATACAGCCACTCACTCACTCACTCCCCTCTGCTGGGATGGGGCAGAGAATTGAAGGGGTAGAAGTGAGAAAACTCACAGGATGTGATAAAGACAGTTTAATAGATAAAACAAAATCTGCACATGCAAGCAAAGTAAAGCAATTAATTCATTTGCTGCTTCCCATGGACGGGCAGGAGCTCAGCCATTCCCAGGAAAGCAAGGCTCCATCATGCCTAACAATTATTTGGGAAGACAAACGCCATCACTCCAAACATCCCCCTCTTCCTCTCTCTTCCCCCACTTTATATACTGAGCATGATGTCAGATGGTATGGAATATTCCAGGGGTCAGTTGGGGTCAGGTGTCCTGACCATGTCCCCTCCCAACTTCTTGTAATTCCCCAGCCTTCCTGCTGGTGGGATGGGGTCAGAAGCAGAAAAGGCCTTGACGGGCTGCAAGCACTGCTCAGCAACACCAAAAACATCTTTATATTATGAGCACTGTTTTCAGCACCAACCCAAAACATAGCTCCATACCAGCTGCTCTGAAGAACACTCTGTTCCTGACAAAGCTGGTGCATTCTTTTAATAAGGGAAAGATTTGCTGATGCCTGAATGTGGCTTTGTGATAACTCTTTTGTCAGACCCAGTGACTGTTGCAATGGCATCCATTGTTGCGCTCCTTCCAAGAGATTAATGTATTTTAATTAACAGCTTATAGCACAATGAAATCTACGTTAGAAAAGAACAGGAAACATTGACTTGAGTCCAAATTACCTGTTCAAATCTTGCACTCCTCTGTTGTGCTGCCTCTCCTTTGCAACTGTCTACTGGCTCAGGGCTTGCTGTGGAGCACCATCACAGAACAACATCTCTGCTGCTGCTCCTCTTTCTATTCCAGTTCCTTTTGTACTTCTGTCTATGTCTCCCTCTATTCTCTTCACCTTGATTCAGTTGCTAATCTCTGCATGTATGTTTGAAATGGCGTTGTACTGCGTGGAACTAAAATGAAGTTGTAGCTTTAAATTAAATAAAGTCTGAGCAGCACTACTTACCAGTATTGTACTGAAACCAAATTCTTCTTCTTGCTAACTGATTAAGATTTATGCAATCTTAGTAATTTGAGGGAAGCTGACTTTAGTCATAGTTGTCTTACATCTCTGCACAGGATGACCTGACAGTACCTGGAGTCCATCCTCATATTTTTTTCAAGAGGTCTTTTTCTAGGAAATGTGGCTGATTCTTTTTTGTGAGCTTCATTGTCACCCTGAGGTTATGCTACAAGAAAAGTGCATTGAGAATCACACAAAGCTATACTACCCTATTCATTTACAAATCCTCGTTTCCAATTCTGAGAGATGATGGAGATGCTTTTCTTCAGTTATATTCCAAATGTGGCCTTCTTTTTTTTTCCAACCTGAACAAGAACCTACATAAAAATCATTTGTAAATCTTGTCACAAATCTCCATTTCAGAACTTCAGAGAGATGTTTTTCTCTTCCCACCTATACTTACCTTTTAAAAATTTTAGTGTTTTCATTATGGTTTTCAACCCCCAAAGCTCCACAAGAAACAGGGCATGGTACTTCTTTCAAGCTTTGCCTGTTGTTGTGAGAACATTACCAATAGGGATACATTTTCTGAATGACACTGAAACGCAAGATAAACAATGAGTAGTGTTGTAAAATGCACTATTAAACATGTTCCAAAATTTCTAATGCTCCCTACTTCTATAATTTAGCTGTCAAGGGCACTATTTATTTGCAGTTTGTTTTAAGGGTTATTATGTATATTAGGCATAGATGTTAATGTTCATGTTAATACGTTCATGTTGGTTAGATCATAGTGAAGCAGCATTTTATGTGCTATGAACTCAGCAGGTAAGATTTGAATTATAAATGCCTCTTAGGACAGAATTTTGCATATCAATATAAATTTTACTTCTAAACAAGTCTAGTAAAGTAACATTTTAGTTCTACAATTAAATGGTATGATTCTCCCTATACCAGTTTGAGCCACCAATAGTGATGCTGCTCAGTTTGGTTCCTAGCTGTAATTTCTTAACTATTTCATATCATCCTGTTGCTAGATTTCTATTTATTTATTTATTATATTAAGCTCTGCAGCTGTTTTCATTGATTTCAGTATCAATTTTGGGTGAATGAGACATAAATAATTTTGGGTTTCATGCTGTTTTTATCAGCTAGTAGGCCACTTAAAGATTCTGTGCTGATTGTGCTCTGAAACCAATGAGTGTTTTTGCTTTCATTTATGACTCACAGAAAAATTTAACATTTAGCTGGTGGGTTTACTGTCCAACTGGAAAAATGCAGAACTCATAAGAAATATCTACAGAAGTTTTCAAGTTTATTAAATCACCATTTTTTGGAAGTGCATATATGTTGTTCCTTGGATAAAAATTTTGTTAAAGGATAGCATTATATAAATAATGCATAAACAAGCAAAATCATCGTAGCCATGTGTCCTTTGTTAAATAGTTTGAATAGGTGATAAATTTGAAAATAAAATAATGAATTTTAAATTGGCATAATTTATTTTATCAGCTCACTGTTAATCAGTTTGGCTTTTCTAGTCTAGGTCTAAAGTAATCTTCAAAACATTTCTGTTGTGAGTAAAAACCAGAAGGTTATTCATAGCCTATGGCACTGAGCAATCTACATATTTAATTTTGCATTTGCCTGAAGACCAAATTCCTGTTTGAAATTCAGTATTGAAACAAGCCTGTCACTGATTTTCTTTATGAGTTTTGTTTTACCTACTTACTACTTCTACTTTCTGTGAAACAAAAAACACTCTTCTGTCTTTAGTCTTGTTGAAATATCTATTCATAGATTAGAAATATTTTTAGTGACATAGATGATACAAAGGTTTTGGGTCCTACACCTCTTAGTTGGCTAGTTAAGCAAAATTTTTATTTCATATTGATGGTCTGAATTCTGTAACAAAATTAGATCCTATTTCTGTCTTGAGAGACTTACCCTTGTAATAAATTTAATTACTACCAGTATCAATGGGTTTGTCTGCATGTCTTAGGGTGATTGACAGTGCTTTTCCCTCATAAAGATGTCATTGTTAAATTCACACAGGTATAGACACGGTGTGAATAAGCAGCCTTTTGTGATACGTGTCTGTTTCTAAAATACGTTGCTGTTTCTGTGTGAGAAGTGTCTTTGACTACTTTATTGATACAGACTTTTTACCATTTGATATTTGAATTCTAGGATAACAGATTCTAAAAATGGCCAGTTTTATTTATGGTCACAAAAGGTCTGAAAAGGGGCACTGACCATGAAATGAGGTAAAAAAGTCTTGATCCTTATGTGCTGTGAGTTGCAGCCAATTGCACTTTAAAAGATGTGCATAGTGGGAGGATTCCTGTGCAAACCACGTCCTCAAGAGTCTGTAGAAACTAAAAATGTCTGGTTAAGTCAGGGAAGTGTTGTGTATGTTCATGCATGACAATGACTGGAAATTTTAAATACAATGTTGCCTTTCTCATAAGACTTCATTCCACTGGTAGGAGAGATGATGCAACTCTCAGATTTATCCCTTTCTGTCATCTGGGAAACAGAACTTCCAAGTAAGTGCTAGCACTGAAAATCATGAGGACTGAAACACATTGAAATAAGTGAGGATTTTTTTTATTTTTTATAGCTTTAAAGGAGTGTGTATCACCAGAGTAATCCTGAGAGTAAAATTTTCTTGTCTTGAAATCAAACAAATAGAATATGGACTTAATCACACTGTATTACTCTTGGCCTTGTTTCTCTATAGAAAACCATCATTTAGTAGTTACAAAACTTAATGAATGTTCTCTCCTCACATTTTAATAACTTAGGTCCCTGTATTTGTTCTTGTGCTCCTTAACTTAGGTAATAGTGAGATACTCTGCCATCTCTGGTCTCCTGGACTTTGCTGTGGTGCAAATTCTCCGCTCAGTTCCCATTCTCAAAATGGAGTCTGCACAGTTCTGCTACCTATGGACCCATGCTGTAGTTAACCTATCCATAAAAATTATCCCTTCAAGGTTCAGTTCTGTGAAGTATTTTTGTCTTCAGTTTTTCCATTTCTTTTTAATCCTCTTATCAGTCTTCATGTCTCTGTTGGACTTTCTTACTGGATATATCAAACAAAACAAGTTTCTGTGATAAAGTACATTAGTTTTTCATCATCTTTCAGCATCTGTTGTATTTTGGAAATTGAAGTTTTCATTCCTATCTCTACAAACAAAATGGGATAGCAAATTTGTTTGTTTGACTGCCTCCTTGGCATAATTACTACTTCCTAGGGCTGGGTTATTCCCTGCTCATTTCCTCCAAGTCCTGTGAAAATAGGATGGTGTACATGTTGAACTTAACTGACTTCATTTCCACATCTGAATTTTGACTTATACATATATATTCCAGACAACTGTTAGACTCCTTAAGTTTCACATTTCTTTATTCCTCAGGTCATTAAAACTATGCTGATGAGATGAGCTGCAAAATATTGTGTTATGATCAGAAATCTGGAGTGCTCCAGTCACATACTTCCAGGGAGTTTGGGGTCCATTAGAGAGCAGTATGTTGGACAGACAGTATTTTTTAATTAATTGCCTAATCAGACATAAGTATTTTGCCATTATTTGGATGGCGAAATATTTCAGTATGTTTACATGCTTTCAAAACACTAACTCAGATGTCCCATATCAGCTTTGACATCTAGCAACGATACAGATTTAGCCTGACAAATTTTGCAATTTGCTTTTACTACCAGTAGTGTACATTTTCAAAGAAACTGTCATTTATTGATGTTAATGATTAGGATTTGCTTTCATCAGTCTCTCTATGAAATCTGAGTGGCGATAGGAATGCTTCAAGCTGCATTTGTTTGCTAATTGAACCATGAGTTTACCTCATGACAGAAGCAAATTAGCTCACATTCACTAGTATTTTTCATTTGGTTTTGTTATTGCTAGAAGCCCAATTTTGTTACAATTTAAATTTGACATGGTAACATATTGGTTATGGTGACATATTTGTTTTGACAGTGAATTACTTTCTACCAAGATAATTCAAATCTAGATCTGTGGGGAGGCTAGTAGGTGAAAGGAGAATTACTCAGTACAATAATGACTCTTCAGCTGAGATATGACGGAAAAAGATCTAAGGGTCTATAGGCTCTGAATTGCTCCTACACATCCTGGGTTGGTGCTGTATTATAAGGCCAGTTTCTTGACAACTTCTGTTTAGTTATCTTTTTACATGTTTTGGGTTTAGTTGGGTTGTTTTTTTTCTTCAATACACCTTGAAAACAAACCTCAAATGTGAAATCTCATTTTGCCTAGTAGGAAAGGGGTTTTTTGGGGGGCAGCTTTGTTGTTAAGTATCCTGTGGGGGATTGTTTGCCGGTTCGAGTTTGGATTTTTGAGTGAGGTTTTAGCCTAGGTAACTGTAACATTTGTTGCTTCCTATTTCATATAAATCTCTCAAAGTGGTCACAGTCAGATCCTGGCATTAGTTGAATGGGAGGACAGTTTCCATTTCTTTACAGTGTAACCTTTATCCTGAGAGAGTACAGAAATCAGAGTAATGTTAGCCCTCTCCCTGGTAGCGCTTGACTCTCAATGAATAATCTATCATCTGTCTCTCCATCGTTTTCATGTAATCTATTTGAAGCTCCATGGTGAGTGCTGAGTGCTGAATGTCAATGTAACTGTGTTAAGACAGCCAGGAATATTCATTAATATGGTTGTGCATAGTTTGCGATTTCATTTCACTGATACTTGGAACTATTTCTACTCACTTATTAGGAAACATTTACACTTACCAATGGTTTTTTTTTTGAGAACTTACGTATGGAAATTAACCACTTAGTAGACTATATTTATTTATATTCTTCAAAGATCTGCTATCCATTAGGACTAGTTAGCTGATCAGTGTAACATAGACAGGGAATCATGTTACTTGATTTTGATCTTTGATACCAAAAGTAAAAAACCTTTTCAAATTATTCAGATTAGTTCATGTGAAAAGAAGGTTACTCCCATAGCTTTAAGGACAGGATTATGGCAGGATGGGTAAAGATCTTGATAAGATCTGGATAAGAGATTTGCCAAGAAGGCCAATGACATCCTGGGCTGTATCAAGAACAGCGTGGCCAGCAGGACCAGGGAAGTGATTGATTCTCTGTACTCGGTACTGGTGAGGCCACACCTCAAGTTCTGTGTCCAGTTCTGGGCCCCTCCCTACAAGAAGGACATTGAGGTGCTGGAGCATGTCCAGAAAAGGACAATGAAGCTGGTGAAAGGTCTGGAACACAAGTCTTATGAGGAGTAGCTGGGGGAGCTGAGATTGTTCAGCCTGGAGAAGAGGAAGCTCAGAGGTGACCTTATTGTTCCCTATAGCTCATTGAAAGGAGGTTGTAGCAAGGGGGGGGGTCGATCTTTTCTTCCAGGCAATTAGTGACATGACAAGAGGACATGGCCTCAAGCTGCACCAGGGGAGGTTCAGGTTGGATGTCAGGAGGAATTTCTTCACTGAAAGGGTTGTTAAACATTGGAATAGACTGCCGAGGGAGGTCGTGGAGTCACTGTCCCTGGAGGCATTCAAGAAACAACTGGAAGTGGTACTTAGTACCATGGTCTAGTCGACAAGATGATGATCAGTCAAAGGTTGTACTCAATGATCTCGGAGATTTTTCCAACCTAAATGATTCTGTACGTCTGTGGTAAGAGAGCCATGCTGAGTTCTGTCTTAAGATGTCTCCCTTTGAAGCTAGACTGCCCTGTTTTCAGTTATACTTCTAATTACCAAAACCAAGAAAACCACATGACATTTAGAAAACCTAGGCATATAATGAGTGTGCTGTGCTGCAGTGAAAACTGATTCTCACCTGTCTAAGGCTTCCCTTCTGTAAAGCTTCTGTGAGAAGAATCATGGTAAGAGAATGGAGAATGACATCATTACAGTTTAACTATTTGAAGTCTTCCTGAGCTATAGATAAAATATTTATATCTACCAGAAGGAAAAATGCTATTAATCCATTCCTCATGAAAGGCTTTTAGTCAATAGTTCTGTGTGTGAAAATGGAAAGCTTTTAATATACATAGCAGATAACAGTTGTAATTGAAATTCTATTTCTTTCCTTTCGCTAATCCAGGGAATAAACAGCATCTTAAACAATAAATAGCTGCAGTTTGGCTAGCTACTTATTTTAAAATGCTCCTCCAGTTGTAAAATTTCTCTCTATATAATTCTATATGCCCTTCCAGAATAAACACCTACCCAAAAAATTTGCCTCTGCTTTTGCCAAATGAGGAGCGTTTTGCTGTAACTAAATAATATGTGACTTCAATTTGATTCTAGTAAACATTGCAGCCCACAAAATGCCAGGCATAACTTGAATATTAATTTCTACCTTTTTCTTTAAAAGCTTAAGGGCCCTTTTGGAAGAATAAAATGGGTGCAGAATATCACTATTTTACTGGTTTCCACAGTCTTTAGCAAGTATCACAAGTATTGTGACAAGCTACTAAGAGTGTTAAAGGTAAAAAAAGGTTAATGTTGATGCTAACACAAGATCTGATTAGAAGTTTTTCATTTCACTTATTTATTAATGTAGTTGAACTATCTGTTCATTGATTTTCTATGAATAGAGAGCTCTGTGGAGTCATGAGATGCTTGCTGAAATGAACAAAGATATTCAGACAACTAAGTAATCAATTTTACATTTTAACTTTTTATTTATCAGCAAAACACTGAACTTAGCAGGACTACTTAGGTATAAATGTAAGCATGACCACATTTGGGGAATTGTGGTTATAAATTCTGATCCACAATATGATTGACTGAAAAGAGAATTTCTGCTGGAATTTAATATAGAACTAACACAGAATAGAAAAAACAACTTCTCTTTTTAAATTAAATCAAATTTAAATGCAAATCTACAATGTGAAAGGATTTTTTGCCTACTGAGCTTTCTAACCCTCATAAACAGAATGATGACTTTGCATTTCAGATCTATGGAGGATGTGCACATGCAGAAAGAATTTTGAAGATATCTTACCAAACCAATATACCTGGTCAACCTTTCAAAAACACTTTTTGATAATATTTATGCAACACATCAAAGCATTTGCATTGCTCTATGTCTTCCCTTCCTGGGAGTATTCTCATAAATGGCCTTCAGAAGCATGAAACTTCAAGGCTGAGAGACAAACCAATCCCATTATTATAATCCTGTACATTTGAATATTAGTTGAAGTTGAAAGCAAATCCTTCATTCATGTGGAGTATTCTTACTTGGCTGTATTGATTGTTCACATAAGTAAAGCAGCTGTGCTTTCATGTGAGTTCTGAAACAGCCTGAATAACAGAAATAGGTACTATCTTCACCAAAACTAAACAGAGGATCAAAGTGTTACTGTTAAGTTTGGTATCTAGTAGGCAACACATCAAGAAATTGTCTTGTATGATGTTGGAGTCAAACTTTGAGTATGTACAATAAATTTACAAAAATACCTTTTGATTGTGAAGTAAAAAGGTCCAGTTTACAAAATTTTGTTTCTATGCATTTGCAATTTTGAAAAGGCATTTCTGAGCATTATCACCTAGTTATGCAAGTAATAAATTATATGTTCTATGGAAAATTGCAGACTAATTTCACACCTTTTAGTTTAACTAAGCTTTCTTGTCAGAATGCTGGGATTTGAATTATCACACAGTAAAATGCATGGTCTGTAAAGTTGCTCCTGTTAATGTCATTATTAATCACTTTTGTTGCAGTGAATTCTAGGAGCTAACCAAGAAGGTGCTCTGTGATTGCTAAACAGTGTACAAATACAGCAATGGTGGGATAAGGTAGTAACTTGGAGAGAGAAATTAAAAGTGAGAGAACGTAGCAATCACAAAAGCAGGAGCAAACCCGAATGAGGAGAGACTTGTGTTTTATGGCAGGCATGTACCATGCTGCCATTTTGCAAGGGATCCCCCATTTAGATCAAACACCTAATGACCATGCACTAGGTGAGACTGGACTTTTGTTGTGGTTTCTTGTGACTGTCAAACTCCCTAAAGACTCTGGAAATGGGAGCATCACCCCGTGCACACTCTCAGCATGCTGAAAGACACTGCCGGAATGGAAAAGCATTGACATGCAGAGGCTCAGCACAGGGGATTCTAGTCATAACTGCAGAAAGGTCTCAGAGTCAGATGTTCACTGTCTGGCTTCTGTCTGTGATTGTAAAGGCAGAAGAATCCCTCTGAAGTTTTACCTCATTTTCCTGGGGAACAGAGAGGGATCACTGTGACTCTGTCCGGTGTCTGCTGTTTGAAGCCTGCTGGGGTACAATTATTATGGAAGAGTTTATTGATTATCTTAAAAATAAGAGCTTGCAGATAAGCGTCTTTACAGCTTTGTCTCCTTTTCTAACAAGATGACACGTTAGATGCCATACACGTTATTAAATGTCTAGCCTGTATCAGATACAGGATGTCACAAAGAGATGACACAGTTATCACATGCCAGCAGACATAAGCATTTAAAATCCTCGTCTGGATTATAGCCCTGGTGTAAATGCATGGGGAGCTATTGCTTTTAGTGGAACTTAACTGAATGTACTAGCTAAGAATTTGTTAAGGGCTAAAAGTAGCACCAATAAATGTTTTTCTTTCCCCATGGTAAATGTAAAGAAATAACAGCAACACCACCAAATTAGCAGCATAACTGTGGGAGTACTTGTATTAGAGCCTGAAAATAACCAGTATCTATTTTGTCAACACCTTCCTCCCTTTCAAAAAATATATTGCAGGTGCAGAATTTAGTTCAGGACTTGCTTTTTATTTTTCTCACATGAATTTAATTATCACTGGAAGAGGCAAGTTGATAGCATTAAGAATTAAGTCATGTTTTTTTATCCTCTGAACAGCCACAAGCATACTGTAATTGACATCTGTGTTAGCATCTGCCTTATAACCTGACAGGTAGCTCATCCTAGGCCAATAGGTGAGAGAGTGGGTTAGTTCTGATAGTAATGTATGTAAATTTTCCATGACAGAATATTTCAAACTCTGGCCTGTCTGCCACATATAATCTAATCAAAATAGGTATTTTTATAGCGCTCAGTACTGTAGTTTCAAAGGACTTCACAAATATTTGACATTATCAGCATTTTAAAACTGAGAAAATTAGGCCATATTTCTAAAAAAGAAATATATTGATATAAGCATAACATCTTTCTTGCAGCATAATCTGCTGCTTTAGGAAGGTTTTTAATATATATTTTTTCTTTGTTTTTTTTTTTTCTTTTCTGTTTGCTTCTTCTTACTCTATTGCATTTATAGCGGAGGTTTCATAACATCATTGCAAGCACTGGTAAGGGAATTAAGTTTTGATATGTACTGTCTGTTAGACAGCCACTGACTTTAATAAAACCAAAACCCAAAGTTCATTCTTTGATAGTATAACATTTAACATTGCATTTTGTTCAGCCAGCTGTGTCTCATGCTTAGCAAGTACTTAAGTTGCAATGGTTCCCATGGACTTTGCTTGAAGTTAATAATTTTTATTTACACGTGCTTTCAAATGAGGATTAATCATGCTAGTTTAAAGCATTAGATAACAAGTGCAGAAGATCTTTGCTCATGCAGTAGATGTTACCTGATGATGACTCCAGAATTCCTTCATGTATTGCTGTTAACTCAAGCTGATTGATCCTGTCACAGAAGAGAAATGGTTAAGAAATCTTTGATTTGTCCTCTTGAAATCTTCATAGGTTTGGACCTACATTTAGGATCCAGTGTGAAATTCCTGAGTGTGCTGAGTAAATGGTTTCAGTGCCAGCTTAATACTTTTCCACATTACTTATCAGATAGAAAAATGCATTGTTAAATTTTGCACCGTGTGGAGCTTGCTAGAGGGGAGACAAATGGACATGCAGGAGCGACGTATGGCATGCACAGAGAGAGAGTGTAAACATTAGTAAACAGGTTCCACAGCAACTCCAGCATGGGTCATTAAGAAATGAGACCTTTGCAGAGAAGTCATGATAAATTGCCGCATTGTGTCTCTGATTTTTGGCTCTTGAAACCAGTGAACTGTGAGTCAGGTTTAATCATTAACACATTTGGGTGGCAAAAGGGAAAATACTGGGCGACAAGAAATTAAACAAAACAAGTGAATGCTTGTGTGGGTGGTGAGAAACAGCGAGGGTTCTGGTATGAAGTAGAAACCGTCGTCATAGATACAGAGAGAGCAGGTTGTGGAGCTAGTTACAATGTCCATGGAAAGTTAGCTAATATGTGACAATATTGCTTAAATTGAAAGGAAAACGGATAAAAGTGCTGGGAAAAAATCCCCAACATGGCAGACTTCACAGGCTACAGCTATCCAGTTTTGCTTTCAAGGGTAAATATAAGAGTTATTGCATCGTCTGATTTCCATGGATTTGTGAAGTCATGATTTTGCTTACAGCTGTATACTCTAGGAACAGAACATATGGCTCAGGACCTGAGCAAGTGTTGCAGTTGAAATAACTGCAAACATTTCTCTGCTGTTCAAAAATTCTTTCAGATCAATAACCATTGCTGTCTTTAGAAAAGGCTTGAAAAATTTCTGCCAGGAATCATGATAAGATGATGCTGAGGTTGTTGTTTGGTTGCTTGCTTTTTTTCTTTTTTTAATTTATGGAGTTTCTTCAAAAATACTGCAATTTTTTTTTCTGATTCTTGTGCTTGAAAAATGAGTCAATAAAGCCATCAAAGCTTCTCTCATACTTTCTCACAAAGAAACAGAAGTCTAAAGATAAAACTGGAGGCTTTTGGGGGAGGCAGTTGTTGGGGTTTTTTTGGTAAGGAAATTACAAGAAGAAAATAAGAAGACATCATTATGGGAATAAAAAAAATTAAAAAGGAAAATAAGTAGTTACTAAGCCAGGGAAAACATTGAAGACTGCTTACCTGATCTTTCTTAGGATAGCAACACAAAGCAGGAAATCTCACACTGCTGGGAAATCTCTAAATATGCCAGAAGCAACTGACAAGTGTAGAACTATTCTTGGAACACAGCAAAGCTACAAACAAGCTAAAAAATATTTCAACAGCGTTCCTGACAACAAAATAAAAAAATTAAAGACCAGTTGTAAAGTTAGTGTAGGAAAAAAAATGGTGTTAGGCTGATAGTTGAATTTTACTGTCTGCACAGGTGATGTTTGGAGTACTTGCTGTTTATATTTGCACAGTTTTCATCATATCATTCAAAATGAAACTGAACTAAGCCAAACTAAGCCAAAAATATCCTTATAAATAACAGTGGACTAGAATATATATGTATATGTATGTATAATCTTTTTAATAATCTTTTTTCTTTTTTTAAAATCACATTAACTGGAAAGGAGTATAGCATCATAATGAAGCAGCATTTATATTTAGGATTTAACATCAGTATCTAAATGTAGTTAGAGATATTTTCTGAAATATATGGAATGGATATCATCGCTATTTCCAAATCAAGACTGGTTTTCTTAAAACTGTTCTTTAATAAATGTTTGTCTATGGAAATGCCACAACACTTGTGTTAAATGGTTCAAACTATAGCTATGTGACTAATAGCCTTGGTGCCTTCCAGTTGTTAAATTGAATGAACCCAAGTCTTGTCTTCTGCTTAGAATTATTATAAAATGAGAAAATTAGCTATAATTGTATACTTTACCTATCCAGTTTAGCAACCATGTCTTAATTGATTTCTAACATGTAGAAAACAAAGGTAGCAAACTAATCATATAAAAATTTTTGAATTAGCTGGACAATACATTGTCTCTTTCCATGGAATTCCTGCATTTTCTTTATTGCTACATTTAATCCACAAGGCTGGGTGTCAAAAACGTATGGAAAAGAGTTTGCCACACCAAGCAAGATATTCTCACTTGATCTGTCGTATCAGTGATTTATACATGCTGGCTACATATCATTTTGAGGAAGAATTCTTAACACTGCAATTCATGCCAGAACCAAGAATTTACAGGACTAACAAGTTTCTTTAAGACAAAGATTCAGAACTTTCCTCTATTTAGGTAGATGTTCCCATATCATTCTTTCATCAATAAAAATGTTGCACTGGAGGCTTTTTAAGGCCTAATTTCTGCAGGTTTATATATACAGCAGTCTTTTATTTTCCACAGCAGGATAAGGTATTAAGACAGAAATCCCTGCTGAATCAAAACAATTGTACAGACCAGTCCTCTCTTCACTGAAAGTTAGGGGATCACATCTGCAATCTGCACTTGATACCTTTTCTAAGACTTGCCTTCTATTAGTTTGAATGTTCTGCAAGTATATCCCATGGGATAACTAGAAAAAGATCCACTTCATTGCTTCCTAATACATGTTCAGCAGGCAAAAGCTTCAACACACTTAGGGCAGAGCTGAGGAAAATGGGGAATGTGAGCTAGAATTTGAGGCTGCACAGCAGCCTCTTATGCTGCTTCATCTGCTTTCTGCAGCATTTTGTTCAAAAATGAGTGCCATGGGAATGTCCCCACGGCAGTAGGTTCTCGCTTAAACTGGAGCAGACAAGGTGGCCACAAAATCAATTCAGCCAATTCAGCCAAAGACGCTGCAAGTGTGAGAGCTGGGCAGAGTACCAGGGTGCACTAACTATCCTTTTCTCCCCATTCATGCACCTCCAGGCAAATGCGGTCTGACGCTGAGTGAGACAAGAAAGTGTTGAGTAATGGGAAAGAGAGATTTCTAAGTATTTTCCTCTTTCTATGTCTGCATCTGCTAAAAACTCAGTTAACACAATGAGCATTTACAGAAGTCCCCAGATGAATTCATATTTATACTGCCCAGCCAAGACTTTCTGATTCCTTTGGACCAATTCTGTCTGGTAGGGGAGAGTTTTCTATTTTTTTAACTAGATGTATGTGACAAGTCTATGGGTGTTCTAGATTTCCATCTTTTCATTGTAATGCCAAACTGCTTTGCAGTTGATTCCACTGCTTTTCTATCGGAGTTGTGGTCCTGCAGCTGTGATTGCAAACATAAGCTAATTGTTCTTTTATCTTTCTTGCCATTTCATTAGTGTTCTGAGACAGAATCAAACTGCCATGGAAGTTTTCTTAGTCCTTCAGGTGTAATTTCTTGCTGATCACTACTGAACTGATAATGGTACTCTAATTTTTTTTTCCCCTTGCTTTTTACCCCTTGGAGTTTTGGAGTTTTATACTTACCTTTCTGGCTTTTGTTCCCAAGTGCTTATGTGAGACACAGATCCTTTCTACATTTTAGAATTATCTCTTTCTTCTGACAATAAAATTACACTTTCTATGCTTTTGTTTTTTAAAGATGTGACCATATCCTCCAATAACCTCTTGTGGCTTATATATTCGAACATTATCTTATTTACTTAACCTTTCACTTGCTTCTTTCTGTTTTGAAACTTTATATCTCTTGGTATTAATACTTCTATCTTCCTTACCCTCTTTGCTTTGAAAATTCTCCTGTTTGTTCTCTGTATTACTAATACTGTGAGATATATTTAAAGTCGAAATGAGGGCAAAGGAATATTTAACAATGAGGAGAGGTGAACAGAAAAGGGCAGCAAGATTTGGGCAGCTTATTGAAATTTCTTGTAGAAAAAGGACAGCTGATCTTTTCTGTGTGACTGTTTCTCTTTAAGTGTTATCAAAGAATGGGGACATATGTGCTGAAAATTATTGAAGTCCCAACAGTGCATTTGCTCAACATGTGAAGTTCTAAACCAGGATGGTGAAAAAGAAATTACTGGATCTATTTAATGATTTCCAGAGTGATAGCCAGATTTGTCAATAAGTGTTTATATGTAAAGTTGTGCAGCATTTTCCATTACAGAACCTTGATATTTAACCACTTTTATGAAAAGGCTACATTTAAACCCTTCAAATTAAAATTTTGCCCAAATCTATTTATTATTTTACAGTTAAAGTGACTCAGCCTTTCTGGTCATCTAGATCAATGGAACTAAAAACAAGCAAAAAAACCAAGGTTTTTTGAGTTTTGACAGCCATTACACAAATATGTTCTAATAATTCTTTTTTGCAAAGTAAATGTGACATTTGACATAGAAAGAAAGAGGGAAGAGATGCCACAGGACATCATTTCAGGCTGTCATTTGTTCCCATTGCAAAGTCATACAGCTTTGTTAGAATGGGCAGTGATTTCAAATCAGGGGATGGCAACAAAGTATAGGCAAGAGAGCCAAAATGCAGCCAGCCACCCTGCAACTGAGCCACAGTGCTGAGGGAGCAGGCTCTGCTCCTGCTGAACAAAGGGATGAACCCTGGTGGCTGCTCAGGCCCTTACTTAGCCCATGTGTCTCCTGTCTCTGGCAACTGGCGCCTTTGTGGGGAGGAGAACAAAGACCATTTTTCTCCACACCAGTGGCGAAGGGGAGAGGAAGGAAGCCATCACTCAGTGTGGGGAAAGAGGGGAAGGCAGAGCACAGAAGTCTCTAGTCCATATAATTGTGGGTGGTGGGGTGTTGCCTTTTCTTTCATTGCCTTGATTGGCACAGTTTTGTTTTGAGAGGCTGAGTCTCTAATGGCTCACATGTTGATCAACATCTCTGTGTAATAAATAGTGGTTTTGGCTTTCTTTTTGTTTTCAAGTGTCCCTTAATATAGAAGTACTTATACCTATGTGTTAACAGAAGACTCATCTGGGAGCTGTTATCAGCTCATGTGGAAGACACTGCTCATCACACGTTATTAACTGTGGCTACTTGACTGCGTAACACCCACTATCCACAGTACAAGTGCAGTTGTGAAAATGCTTACACACACGCTTTTATCTGCACTGGAACAAGAGTCTATCAAAGCTGAAAATGGGCCATCCGAGAGCAAGAAACTTCCAGAATTGAGGCTGCCTCTCTGACCTTTATTTAGCCACCTGTGTTTTTGAATTGTGCTACAGTCTTTAATTGTGTGATCAAAGTGAGCACAACATGGTTTTCTGGCACTGGCAATGAATAATGTGATTGCCTTCAGCACCCCAGACTCATTTGTGGCAGAAATTTGTCGTCTCTAGCATGGGACTAATAACTATTATCCTGCCCAGACAGTGCTTTAGGAAGGTAATCCATGCTTAAGATGCACTCAGGAGCTACAGGAAGTAGCTACCCTAAGAAAATCCAACAAACAGGTGAATTTGTGTGATATTCAATAAATAAAGCCCGTGATGACTGGGTGATGAAGGCAAAAAGAAATGTTGAACAGCAACATCCAGTGAACTTCTGCTGTGATACATGAAAAAAAATTGGATGTTGATATGAATTATCATGGGTAACTTTTTATTCTTTTCTAAGTTTTCCAGTACTTTACTTAAACTTGCCTTTGGATGCTTGGAAACATCTGGGAACATCTTTCTTTTTATTTTTTCTGGATTTTTTGTATTTTTTTTCCTTTTCCTTTTTTTTATCTTTGCATGGAATATATTTTTGTGCTTGGACAGAAATGCACTGTTAAATATTCAAGCAATCAGGCCAGCAGCATATTCTAATTTAATTCAAGCATGAAATATAAGCCTGAACTTTAGCTTGCATGGATACAAGATTTTTCAATGGTCACAAAATTATCTTGTTGATTTTGAGGCAGCAGCTATTAAAAAATTACATTATTTTCCTACTGGCTGTTCCAGTACTTATTTCCACGTACCCAGAGGAATGTGCACTCTTTCTGGCACTTTGAAATGAAATTGGAGAGCAGGAGAAACCCGTTCAATTTTCATTATACCTTCCAGAATTTGGAATAATTCAGTCTGGTCTCTTAAAAAACCCAATGCTTTTCCAAGCACATTTATCAGTTTGTCATGCTGTTGTCTCCTGTCATAAAACTGTCATCACAGTCTCTCTGATGTGGCAGTGCCGGGGGCACTGGCGAAGCTTCTTGGCTCAGCCATGCTCAGATTTTGCATGGCAAGTTGGGCTGCTCCAGTGAAAGTCACATGGCTCTTCTGCCACAATGTGGAAGCTACCATGCCTTTCATTGCTAATGTCATCGAATGCCATCTTGACATCTGGATATATTGCCACCCCATTTGAAGTATCAGCTGTTTATTCCCTCACTGTTGACCTTTCTTACTTTCTTATGGTTTGTCAAGCTCTCATCCTTTCGATGACCTGCTATTTTTATTTTTTCTGAAAAGTGCTGGGAAAGGATCTGTGTAGCACTGAGTGATTATCAAAATAATGTGTATGCTTTTCCATCTGAGTTGTACATAGGTCATAATGCCAAGAAAGATCTGTAAGCATCAAAGAATTGGAATAAAAGCTGGGTTGGGAAAAACCCCTGAAAATCATTTTACCAAACATGCCTCTAAAAGTGAAGCAAAGTTCTTTAATCTGATGTTTCAAGGCAGCTTTTGGACCCATAGTCACATCGTTGGTTTTCTTGACTATATTTGCTGTATCTCCTAATCTTCTTACATTGGAAATTATGCTCCAATTGATTGTGTTTATGATACATGACAAGTTCATATGCATCTTGTATACTGAAAGCCAGTTTAATTCCCTCATTGTGTATTTCTCAAGAATTTTTTTAAAGACTCATTTAATTTAAAGCTTAAATAATCTCCTTAGATTCCAGTTTGCTGAGTTAGGATTGTTATAAAAAGAATATGAGATCTAGCCTTAGCTTGAAATAATACCTACTCTGAACAATGGTCCTGAAAACAAAACCAACAAATGATGTTTAAATTTCTGTCAGAATTGTGTACCATCTCTTTAGGACAAACTAGAGTTATTTAGACTATCTCAGCTCTATGTTTTCATATAATAATTTGTTTACTTTCCTCTCAATATAATCCAATTCCTTCATTTGCAAAGCTTTCCTTTTCAAATTTTGTAAAAGGAGTTGAGTATGAATTTTTGCCTTTTTTTTCCCTTTGAATTAGTGGCATATGGTGCACGATACTTAAGCTATACTCCTAACCTGCCCTACTCTCATTTTATCTCATAGAGGCTTTGTTCATCAGTGTTTTATCTGCCTTCTTTCTGTTTCACTCCCAGTACCATATTTTTCTTTGTAAAAGAGATGCAAAAATGGTGATGGCAAGACCCATCTTCAGCGAGTGAAAAAAAAAGAAAAAGCACAAAGACAGAGTCTATTAGTGTCTCAGCTATAGCATTTCTTCCTACAAAAGAAATGGCACTTTTGTGGCTATACAGGCTGCCCATGCAAAACCTTTTTTTGGCACCTCTGTGTACTGAAACCATCCAAGTAGCTGATAAGCAGGCACCATGCCACCGAAGCAGATGGGCATAGCTGTAGAGAGCCAAAAGACAATGTATGTGCATCAAGTGTGGATGTTGGTGGCAGGCTTCCCAGTCAGTGATGTCTTAACGATTAAATGTCTTGAGTTTTTTGCACCTGTAGTTACAGAGGTGCCAGCCTTACTGCTGAATGGTGTTTGAAATTTTCTCCAGGTTTGTTTATAAATTACAGGGAATTTTCAGTGAATGCTTGACCTAGAAGAGACTTGGAACACGAAGGTTGGCAGTAAAGGAAATAGTAGCAATAACTTTTCCCAGTCCTAAACAGGTACATGTTCTCACCCAAAACTAAGCAAACAAAAGTTCCAGAGAGGAAAGCATTTTTTAGGGTATTTCAGACATGCAGAAGAGAGAAGCAACAGGTACTTTACGAGAAAGAAAATCAAATACAATCAGAGATATACATTTACCATAATATTGCCAAAAAAAGAAGGATTTCGAGGTGATGCTGTGAAAGAAAGACCCTCAAAGGAATGAATAAAGAACATTATGCTGTTCTTTGATCGTATCACATTTAGGGAAATAGAATTTGACCACTCTATGTATATTAAGAAGGCTGGACCACAACATTATCTGATTTAATCTCTAGTTTCTTCTCAGAACTGCAAAAACCTAGGGCATGGAATATTTTTAGCTAATGTTTTTTGATGCAAGTTGCAAGAGAAGGGAAAGGCACTTTCCCTAATATTGTCTAAGAGAATGACTTTCTTTGTTTCCTGGGTAATACAGAGCAAACTTGCACACAGAGTCAGGAATAAACCTCCTTGGGGAAGGCCCTAATTCATCCAATGACCAAAGAAAGTGTAATATGTTTTGGTGATTTGAGAAAAATCAGAGATTAATTAATTGATTGATTGATTGATAAAGAAAAAGCTTTTAAAACAGTATTTCCTTTGAGTATATGCAGTCTGGTTTCAGCACAAAATGAATTTTTTTTTAGACAAACACAGTTTAAATCTTAATCTCCCTGAAGAAATTAGAAAATTAAGTCCATTTTGCATTTTATCCTCTTTCTGAAAGTGTTGTTTGTGTTTCTACATTTATTGTTACAGTTTCAGGTTTCTCTTTTTTTTAATTCAATACTTTCAGTGTTGAAAAAGACCAAAAAAACCCCATGTTGCATTAAAACATACTGATCTTGCCAAATCAGGCAGTCTTACCCATCGGATTTACTAGAAGGGAATAAGGGAATTGGAAGAGTGTTCTTTGTCTTCTTCTCTCCCTTTGCTGTGGCTCATTAGACTCACTCAGGGTCAGTCCCACAGAAGTGGGCGCAGTGACACTCTCGCACGTATGCACCCCCTACACAAGGAAAATGCATCTAACCCTGTACTCCCCACACGCTTCCTTTGGTGTGTGCACAAAACACACTTGGTTTTGTGCCTCTAGAATTTGGCTCCATCCCCTCCAGCTACCTTAGCCTCCTGAACAAAATTCAGTCTGGCTCCATAGTATGGCTGGCTCTAAAAACTCTGTGTGTGTTTAGGTCCAATTTCTGTGTGTTATCTCCAAAGAATGGGAAATGACCTTTGCCATTGACTGATATTTTCAAAGCAGCTACTAACCTCCTGAAACAGAACTGCCAGCCAGTGACTCTGAAGGTCTGTGTGCTCCATTCTGCAACTCTGAAACACAAACTCTGCTAGTATCTTAGTCACATCCCTATTTTTGTTCCCAAATTTTGGAGTGGTCTTAGGAATTTTTTAGAAATTGTGCTATAAAAAACAGCTTGGAGAGAGGCAAGAAAGAATTTTATGGTCCTCATTTATTTTTCCTATGGCAAATACATCTTTAGTTTAAAGTATATCTCCTTTGGAATATGAACATTAAAGACCACACTCATTAAGGACTCAAGTCGAGTCTGTGAACTCAAGCACTAGGCTCCTGATGACTTTGGCTGCTAAGACATTAAGCCAAGGAAAACTGAAGGAAGAAAACAGTACCTGAGAAGCTGAATACAAACATCTCAATTTATCAAAAAGGTCTTATTATAAATGGCTTAGTTTTAGCAGGAATTTTGGTATATTCTCTGAGGGAGATGGATTCCCTTTATAAATAGTTTTAGTTGGCACTCAGATACTGAGGCATCAATAAAAGAATCTAAATAAATGTCAGTAGACTTCTGTTCCTAGCTATTGATTTTATTTTTTGCACTCTGTAAAAAATGAACATTGAAAGAATTCTGATTGTCCTGATTTGTATTTTTAATAGAGAATTCAAATGGAACAGCTGCTAAACATTCCATTAAAATAAATTGTTCAATGACTGAATTATAATCAAGATTTTTCTTTTTGGGTGTTTCTGAAAAACCCAGAGACACCAAGGAAACAGTCAATACATGTCTAGCTCCATCAATTGCTAATGTCTGAAGCAAATTACAGCTTTCCACTTTTCCAGTGAGAAGCCCTTCTCATTACATTACAGTGAGGATATGTGCCTTATGTTTATTTTAGCTGAAAAGAACACCGTTTCTTCCTCACTGCACATTGTCCAGTTCAATCTGGAGGAAGTGACAGTATTCCTACTGAGGGCTGGCCACTCAATGGAATAGTCAGATTCTGGCTAGGATTGCCACCTATCACTTTCACGCTAAAGTTGTGGAAATTTTTTTTTTTTTTTGCAACGTCATAATTCCACATGATATTCACGCTTAGGTGAAGCCTTGGAGAAAGCAGTTTATAGTATCCAATGATCTTGTTCATGTTTCTTTTTCATTGGTAATTAATTGATGAAATGTTCTGGGGAGCCACAAGTTACAGTGGAATTTTACCACAACAATTCTCCAATTTTCCCCTAAGATTTGTTACTAAAAAAATATTCATAGGAGGCAGTTTGGATTCCTGTGAAGGCAATTTCTGCACTGATAACTAAGTATTAACTCTGAGGAAATCCAGGGCTTGAAATACTTAGTATTTTTGGAGTGTTTTAGAAGGCAGGGTTTGAAAAAATTGTTTCAGAATATTTCTAGCCCTGTAACTGAAGGACCAAATGACCTCTAAAATCACATAATTTTGATTTCTATATTTTTTTTTTACTATGCCAACTTTAATATGAATTAAATAGCTGATTAGAACTGGTCTAAAAAAAATGTCATTTCAAAGCTGTCATTTCAAAGCTGTTATTTCAAGTTTTTATATCTTGAACAGCATTGATTTCTACTGCTAGTAGCTCTTGAGGTAGATCCTGGTAGATTAATGTTGGAATTGAAGCAGAAAGGTTAAAAAAGGTTCAAAACAGCACTATTTTAAGGTTGACTATTGTGTAGCTAAGCTCAAGTTATGTCTTGAAATATAGAGATATAACAAGAATTCTGTTCTAAAGAAAGCCTTTTGAATTCTATTTAAATGAGAGCTATCATTTTCCTGTTACTTACATTTAATTAGTAATTTCTATTTTGAGAGACTTTATAATCTGTTCTACAAACAGAAGAAAGAATACTGAAAAAGTATGGAAGTAACATAAGAGGAAAAATATCAGTCCATCTGTGAATGTATGCGTGTATATTCATGTGTCTGCTGCTGGTTGGGTATGTACTGTGTTGCAGTATACTGAGTATTCAGATATTTGAAGTTACTTCCTGCTGATGAATGTTTCACAGCAGAGATATGATCAAAAGATACACAGGAATTGAATGATGAGTGAAGCCAAACCAATTAAATTTCTACTGCCATGTCAAAAGATAAAATAAATATGTCCTGTTAAAATTTCTACCTTACCTTACTTTCTTTAGTACATAAAGTACACTTTTGTTAAAAAGGTTAAAAACTATAACATATTGATGCACAAGAATCCTAAATCCACCCCCAAACCATCCCCCAAACAAAAAAACACCAAAAAAACCCCAAAACCAACCAAACAAAAAAGACAAAACCAAAACCAAACAAATAAACAAACAAACAAAACCACACAAAGAAATAAACAAACGCAAAACAAAACCAAAACCAACAACAAAACAAGACAAGAAAAAGATTGAGATGAAAGGAAGAAAATTTCGTTGCTCCCCATTTGGAAGAAGAATGGCAGAAGTACTGAGTTTTTAAAGAAAACTCTTTTAAAAAGTAACTCCTCAGTTCCAGAATACTTTCATTTGAGGATCTAGACTATTTGCAACTCCCTATTGTAACATAGTAGGTTGACTGAACTGTGCTACAGTGCTACAATGTAAATTAAGTATTTGTGTGTTCTTATTTCTACCTTTTGGCCATTCACCCTTTTAGCATCATATTGAAAGAAATTAGTTGTAGTCGTAGTAAGAATAGAGTAAGAACACTGAGAAAATGTTATGTATCTTCCTTAGGGAAGCTGTATGAATGGGCTGATATATCTCCAGAGTTGTTTATGGTTTCTTGGAATGGAAGTTTGTCATTTAGTGTTGTGGGTAATATCTTCAGTGGTATAGTTGGACACTAATTTAGAAGCTGAAGAACAAATGAAATTGATGCAGTAGCAAAAACGCTTTTCTCAGTCTTTTACACTAAAATATAAAGAGCTGCAAATCCAAGAAACAGGAAATGAACAAATGAAAGATTTAAGCTTAAGCATTAATGGACCATCAGTAAGTGTAGGATATAAGAGACAGTAGTTCTTAGAACATGTCTCTTCAGCACTACATCAGTGATATTTTACCCTGGTGATGTTTAAATTAGTTTGTTATTTTTTGTTTATGTGGGGAAAAAAAGGAGTGTATATCTGCACAGTGAAGCATTACTATCTTATTTTTTATGTCACCAGTACAAGATTTTTAATGGGCTCTGTGACATTGGGAATTTTGCCTTTGAGAAGTTTAGCGTTCCAAACAGCAAGGGTAGAGTGATCTGTGTCAGACACTAGGAAATGAACCGATCCCTGAAAGTGCCTTTCCTCTGAATTGAGTGTAGTGGGAATCTAGATGCTGCTCAGAGCAGGACATCTGCATTACAGACATCTAAATGTGGGCAGATGGATACTACTCCGACAGTAATGTGCTCTGTAGAAATTCAACTTATTTTGTGCAAAAGGAGTTGGAGCCATGTCTTCAGAAGAAAAGGCAAATCTCCGCTGTGCTTTCTGCTCCCAGCATAATTCTGGCACAAAGAAGAGGGAACAAAACAGAAGCAGCCAAAAGAAAGAAGAGGCCCAGTGAGCCCCACTCAAGCTAGAACTCCCTGGCTGTGAGTAGATTGAGGTCTGACTGCACATCTTCTCAATGTACTGGGCTCTGGGCTGTGCCTTTATCCATTTATGACCTGACCAGACATGCCTCAACTTTGCTCCTGCTTTTTATTCTTATGAATCCTTCTCACACAAATCAAAGCGAAAATACAGTTAATAAACTCCTATATAAAATCATGGCTTATAACTGAGTTCAAGGAGCTTGAAAGTTTATACATAGCCATGGGATGTATGGAAGCCTCTGGAAAGAAATTTTAAGCAGCATTTGTTCTATATCTGTAAGGACTGATTGCTCAAGAGAAAAAAATGCTCCAAAACAATTTTCTGTTTGGTAGTGACCAGTTCTGATGCCCATGACAGTTCAGCATCTTTCAGTCAGTCTTGGCAGAGGACACTAATTATTAAAGTGTAATTACAAGGAAATAAAATATCAGATTTTATTAACTGAGGCAAAAAAGGGAAGGAGAAAAAAAATACATAAATATGTGACTGATGAAAGACTGAAGAGTCAAGGAATCACAATGCCAATGTGTTAAAAAATTCCCTGATAAACAAAAGCAGTGAACTAGACTGTCATTGCAATTTGAGATGGAAAACCACAGCAACTCAAAATGGATGCTACAAAATTGATTAAGATCTGCTTAGAAACAGATGCTCACGAGGATGGACAGTGCTCTGATGCTATAGCCATGATTAAAGATAAATGAAAAAAATAAAACCTAGCAAGAAATGTCTAAGTCTTAATGATAGGAAGAATTCAGCCAAGAAAACTAGTACAAGCTGCATGCTGTGACAATCAACGAGCAATGAAAAAAGTCCAGAGGATTATGTCATTCTGCAAGAGCTTCCCAGTACATTCAGGAAACTCAGTGAACATTTATTGAAGTTGAACTGGTTGCACAAAGTCCTCTGCTGCCAGTAATATTATTTGTTGTCAAGTCTACTGGTTTTGGCCCTGAGCTCTCTTCCAATGAGGCCTGTAGATAACTGATGGGCAGGGAAGACTTTCATCTGAATTATTAAAAGCAGAACACAGTTGCTCTTTGTGTTAGGTTGCTGAGGGCAGCAGTTCTGCTTAAAACATCTGGTCGTCATGCATTCAATCACTGAGTCTCTGCTTGGTGAGAATTTGACTTCAGATTCCTCTTCGGAATGAGGCTGTGGTTTCTGATCCTGCCCTGCGCTGGAAGCTTCCCACTGGTGTGTGGCTCCTGCTGGATTCTAGAACTGGACTCTCCACCATGCTGTGCTGCCCACATCCTCATCAGCTCTCCAGGAAAAGCCTCAGGCAATGGAAATAGGAAGGAAACAGCAAAATGTGCAGAGGAGAGGTAATTGGAGATGGTGCCTACTAAGCAGCCACATGAAGTCACACTGTGGACTGATGTCCTTTCTGCTTTCAATGGGCTTCTCACACAGGAATCCAGGTGATTCTACCAGTTCCAGGAAGATGGAAACAAGAGGCAGAGACAGTATATTGATGCCAAGTATTCAGAATTTCACTTTTATTCTATTTGATGGGGAAAAGATAGGTTTGAAAATTGTATTTCTGAGTGATATATCTTCATAGGCTGAGGAAATCAGGGGAAAATAACTTTAGAAACAAAGATTATTATTTTGTTATTATAATATAAAAATTATGTTGTGGACAGTTCTTACTGCATTCCTGGAAAGATATGCTCTTCCCAGACATGCTGGACTGAAGGTAATCTTTGAACAAGTACTGTTGCCCAGATAGCATAATTAATCACATATTTAATTACTATGGTAAATGTAGTAACTATAGTTATAGTAATTCCTTTAGTTACTTTGTCCTGAATGTAGCCCAGAAGGGTCTTGGGGAATAATATTTTCAGATTTGGAAGAATCTGAAACTAAAATAGTGTTCATTTCTAAAATAAGAAATAAACAGCAAATCATTCATGGCAAGAACAATTCAATTGCTTTGAATTGCACAATGCGGGTCTGGGCCCTTTTATCCCTCAGACAAATGTGTTTGTAACTGACTCACATGTCAGAAAAGAATTTGGAAGCAAGAGAAATGCCATGTACAGTTCTGTGGGAAAAAAAATAATGCTTTATATTAAAACACTCATAGCTATCAGAGTTCCTCACTATTTATGCTTGAAAGGTATGTGACATATTTCTCCTTCAGGCAAAGCGTGACAAGAGTATTAGATGTGAGCTCTGGTGACCATGTTTATATCAAAGGCAGTAGTGGCCTATCTGAACCTTTGGTTCTTGTGCCCTTGTCATCATATTTCCATTTGGCTTAGGAATTAAGTGAAGTGATTTAATTTCTTTGACCTCCAGTTTCCCTTTTAGTAAATTGGAGATAATGTGACTCAGCCAAATTTGACAGAAGTGTGAAGAGAAATGTATAAGTTCTCAGTACTGGTACAAGTATTTTAATATCTCAGTTTTCCATTCCCCAAGAAAAAAGACATCCTATATTCATTAGTGATGATTCATAGTGAATGTAACTACACAGTATCAATTAATCATAAAATACCTAATTCTTCTCAAAATTCTTTGCAGAGGGTTATAAATTCATGTTTACTTCAAGAATGGTAAGCATGTGAGAGCTGCATTTATAGAATTTATTTTTAAAATAAAAGTAACTTTTATTGATTGGCTAAAGAGTTTCCATATAATAAGTATTCAAGTCTTTAGTCTTAACCTTCTACTTATACCTCTTTCCAGTGTGGATCTCCATAAAAATAATAAGCTGCATTGTCATTGCTGTGCCCCTTGTCAGTATCTCCTGCTTGGTCAAGTGTGTAATCATCAAAGTTCTTGTCTTGCTATTGTGTGACTCTGTAGCATTGTGGTGGCTTCTGTCAGATAATGCAGCTGTCTTGAACTCCCACATATGCCAAAAAAATACAGCTATAGCCCTTTGAAGAACTCTTATAAAATGTGCTTCAAATTAGATACATATAATAGAGAGTGTCAGAGGGATTTGTTCACTGTCACAGACCTTCAGTGCTGAATTTCTTCAACAATTTGCTGAAGCACATTGAAAACAAGAGGCATTTATGACTGCACATGATGCAGAGATGAGAGATGTGCTACATCTGAAGCATCTGAAATAAGAAGCAGTGGGAAGCAGAAACATCCTTGTATTTCAAGACAACTAAACTCAGTGTTTATCTACAGAATTCAGGCAACAAGCACTTAAAATAACATTTCAAAAGGAAGAAGTTTAAAACATACTTTTAAAAGAAATTTTTAGCCTTATCTGTAATCCAATAACAAGAGATGCTTGTTAAAAGAGTGTATCTAAATGGCAGATATATTTGTCAGTGTTTTGGTGATAAACTTGACAGTGAAAAAGAAAAGTTTTGCTTCTTCATGTAACAAGGCTCTCTGCTGGCACAAGCAGATCCAAGGTTCCTTGGAGTGTTCTGTTGAATGTGCTGTGCATGTTGAGCTTTTTAATCAGCTGTTGGTTATGTGCAATGGGACAAGCTGTGCTATGAACAGCCAACCTAATGAAACCTAGTTTCCAGTGTCTCTCTCCCACATTTTTTCATCTTCATGTTGACTGATAAATTATGATCTTGTAAGTCTTTCTCTATATAAGGACTTAATAGTGTCTATTCCCATTTGTAGGCCTATTTTCCTGAGACCTTTGTACATAAAATATCTTTAGATCTTCTTGTATTCTTTTTTCCAGTTTGCTTAAATTGTTCTGGAACACAAAAGATCCTTCAAGGGAACAGACATTGCACATGGATATTACTGCTTTGGTATTTTTTCTTTGAGAAACGAGTCTAAATGCAGTATTGAGAATTTTCTCTATAGGAAACCCAGTTATCTTCATGTATCAGAAGGAATGCTTTTATTAAATACATCAGAATATATAACATAATAGTATTACAATAATTGGCAAAACCCAACAAGTTAAAATGCTGCAAAGTTGGTTGACAAAGCCAAATTAAGGTTATTGAATCTAAATTAATGTTTCCTTCTCTTGATTTGTAGTTATAAAGCTTCATGCTACATGTGAAGGGGGGTGTACTGTGAGAAAGCTACAGGAAAATGAAATGCTCAATGTGTTTAATGCCTCAAACTTTTGTTTAAAAAAAATTGAGTTTGTTTAGACTATCCAGCTGGACTATGTTCCTATGTTCCAAGGTTTTATTAGTAGCCTGCATTCAAAGTGTACATGTGGATTAGCTGGGCTATCTCTGGAGATATTCTGACCTCAGCAGGATAAATCCCTGCAAAACTTGGTCCATGCTGTTTGTGCTTTGAGCAGAGATTGGACCAGGTGACCTCCAGAGAGTTCTCCTGACCCAAATAAATCTGTCATCTGTGACCAGAAAGAGCTGACCTATAAAGTGTATGTAATCTGTATGCTTTAAATTACCTGAAATTACTTCTGTGTAAAGAAATTCAAGCATTTATAGCTGTGTTAGCATCCATTAAATCAAAACTATTTTCATCTTAACTTTTTAAAATATGAACAAGGTCCAATTAATAGCTAGGCTGGCTGGAAATTATTTTGTTATCTATAAAAATAAAAAATTAGAACAAGTATAAATTTTGGTCATATTAGATATAGTCTCACTTTAGATCTTGGGAAATGGCAGAATTGTTTTATTTTCACAGTATCTAGAAGGTTAGGTGGAAAATGGCGTGTTGAATAATAGACAATATGATACAGAACAGCACTTGCAAGAGAAATGCAAGAAGAACCTGCACAGGTTGTTACTGAATGAAGAGAAAGAGATTGTCACTCATGGCGAATAATAGTTTGTCATATATCTTTTGTGTGGAATGGATAGTATACAGTCAAAAATATTGTCTGCTTATTCAGAATGTAAACACGTGGAGGTGTGCAGAAAATAGTGCGTCCTGATTTGGAAAATGAGCTATCAAAATTTAATCAGTATGGTTTGGAGAAAAGGCTACACAACATGAAGAGTAAGTCTGTAAATACTTGTGAGAAGTGGGTATAAAAGGAGAAAGCAGCTCTCAACTATAACAGGTAGGGAATGGTGTCCTATTGCTGTCATATTTCACATGTATGCAAGGCCTTGTGCAATGAAATTAGCAAACATGCAGAATTGAATTGTGAACTAGAGGATGGCTACAACAGCCGTTAGAAAAGCATTTGAAGATCCTGAAGTTTATTAGATGATGGAATAATTTGTCAAGGGAAGTTCTTAAATAAAAATATTAGATAAGAGTAGCAACAGCAGGTCAAACATTATTATACAAGATCCTCCAGCATTAGAGCAGGGGAATACAGTTTCCAGTCCTAGCACATGAAGTCTTATGAATACAAAACAAAAGCAGAATAGTGGACAGAAGGAGAGAAAACTTGTATTCCATTACTCACATCAAATACGTGAATAAGACGTTTGGCAACTACCAATGAACTGATATTGCTTAAACATTAATGCTTCTCCTGTACACTCTAAGACAAAACAAAAAAAAAGGAAAATAAAATTTAAAAACCTCAAAGAAACTGGCAGTTTAAAATGAAGTCTGCCTCTTGAAGGTGCTGAATAATTGTGCTGCACCTTGGAAGGTCACAAAATAAATTGATAGAGGCAGCTGTCATGAACAAATCTCCCCATATTTTGTAGAAATACTGCAAAATGATAGATAGATAGATAGACAAATTTTCTTCAGGTTATATATTTGTTTGGTTTCTTGAGACAAGTATTGAAAAATCCTGTGTTAGTTCAATTAGGCTGTCATTTACTAAGTTATATTTGAATGATCAGCTCTGCACTTCTAATATATAATTGATATTACATGCCTCTCTATTGTAGTATTACCCATTTGAACAAAAAGAGAGAGATACAGATTAGTCTCGAATTTAAATGTCAGATTTATCAACTGTTTCCTGAAATGCAGATATTCTGGTATGACTGAGTACTCACTAGGTCACTCGACACTGTGTCAGGGAATGGGAAGAATTTATTTGTGATCCTCTCTTATGTGTAACATTTTTATTCATAGGCACCATACTTGTAATCTGGTTTTGTCTTGGACTGAACTAATGAACTAAGTTTAACTCAGCTGAGAGTGGAATTGTTAATTCTGTGTTTCTCTCTTCGTCCCTACAGTATGCTGTCTGGCTGGTCCTTTGGGTTACATGGAATGTATTTGTTATCTGCTTCTATTTGGAGGCTGGAGACCTTTCAAAGGTAATTTGCCACTGGATAGATTTAAGCCATCAACTCTTTGTTAACATGCCACAGGCTGTGCTCTGTTTTACTCATTCTTTTAGTGTTACCAGAATGAACATTAAAGTATGATGGAAATTTGGAGTATTCTGGGTATGCTAGAAACTTTTAAACCAGACATTAATGAGCATATACATTCTGATGCCCACAACAATAATTGTATATAGGTTTTAAAAGAAAATTACCTCTTTTTGTCCCCGTCAGTAGTCCTGCAATGGAAATTTCACCAGTGTGAGAGGCATTAATTAATGATTTAATGAATAAAAAACATTGCCATCTCAGGGGCAAACAAATATTTTTTGTACCATTTAGCTTGCTGTTACTTAGCTGTATTCCTTTCAGGGGTCTTATAGATAGTATAATAATTGTAAAAGAAGGGGTCTTTCAGTAAATTAGGATGTAAACTGAGGTGTCAGAAGAGATTGCCATTTGGCTTCATCAGTATTTCTTAAGTTTGTGCTTCTGGTAGGATTGTTATACAATACTTATACACAGTAAAATACTTATACACAGTAAAAATCCATAGGAAAAATATATTTTCCTAAAAATGACATATTTATAGAGTTTTATTGACAGTGTGACAACGCATAAAGTGGCAGTTGGTAATGGCCTCAAACCAACATTTCAAACCAAAACTCCTACTTTCTAAGGTGCTCCCAGAAAGGTGGCAGTTTGTGGGATAAAAGATTAGCAGTGGCCACAAATTTTTTGTTAGGGTAATATGCTTCAATTAAGTCTAGATATTGCTGAATTATGCTCACAGTGCTGTCTGTGAACTGAGCATCAAGGAGAATCCCTTGTGTCAAACACATCACATTCTCTTCTTGACTCAGATTTTAATTTTTGTTCTTGATTATCAGGAGTTTAGCCCAACTGTAAATTACAGATATAATCCTCTGATCCTTTGTGAGTTACTGATATCTTATTATGCAGAAGGTAAAACACAATTACAGGAAGAATAAATGAGGCAGAGATACTTCCTTACCCGTTGTTTTTTTCGAATCACCCCCAAAGTACAAAATCTACTAGAGACAAGGTATATCATCCCCATGTATTCTGTTTCTTCAAAAGATGCTGACTTCAAAAAGATCAGAATTTCATTTCCTGAGGGTGTAAACTAATTTTCTGCAGGTAAAACATTACACTTTCCTAGTTTTATACTTTCAGACAGGCCCAATCTCATTAAAAGCTTGGCAAAAACATAGCAAATAAAAGAATTGCATATGTTATCTTTTATTTGGTCAAAAGCCTTTCTTTGTTGCCAGAACTAGTATATATAACAAACCCAACACCTGTTGTAAAATTAAACTCAACCCAATCCACCCTCTTTCCACCTGCTTGTTTCAGCCACCTGCATTCCTAAACTTGTAAATGTTGGGATGCTTATCTTGCCTGGGGAAGCGAATGGAGGTGGGAAAAAATGGAGAAAGGAGAAGTAGCTGTTTGAGCACTGGATATAAAAGCAGCGTAAGAACGCCAGTAAGTGCTAGTTGGAATAAAAATGGGCCACAAACACTATATAAACCTTGAAATTATTTTTTTCTGAAGTCCAGAAATCATCATCTAGAGTGTTTCCCAGTCAACCATAGGGTTTAAGTTTATATTTGAGAACACCTTAATTTTTTATTTGGTCTTTAGAGGTATTATTTGTTCCAATGATATGATCTGCCTTAAAATACCCAGTAGAGTATATTCCTTCCACTTCAATTGGCTTTCAGAGCACTAGAATTGGTAAAGACAAGGAGAAAAGGAAAAGATCCCAGAAAATGGATTTGAATAGAACCTTGAGAAAAGCTCTGGGTCTGAAATGGTTCTAAATAAAGGATAAAAAACAACCTTTAGGCAAGTACCAGAGGGATGCCTCTGAGGTTATAAACCATGAAGAGAGGATTCTGTGCAGCATGGCTTTAAGAATTGATAGGGTAAAATTATAGCCTACTAATAGTTCAGATGGGTATAGTTTATTTTTACATGTATCACTTATAGCTTGCTATCAAATAAAATTAAAATAAGGCACTTTTTTTTCCAAAGTTTTGAGAAAGCTTTTATTCTATGTGTACGTACAATTTTTTCATCATCATCTGCTGAGACAATGGAGAGGACATATTTCAATTGTTAATATACTTATTTTAGTCATGGGGGTGGAGGTCATGACATTTTTACAGCTTCTCCTTATTATACTAAAATAGGCCTGTAAAGACTCAAAAATTTTTAGAAAAATGAGATAATCATCTCTGAAGACAATGGGCAGATTTAAGGACTATTGGTGAACATCCATGGAAATCTGTTTGCATTATACACCTCTACAATCATAGCTATCTTGTGGAAAATGTCATCACACTAAGTATTTTCTGTCCTTGAGGCACAGTTATCTTTGCTGAAGCTCTTTCACAGCAACCTGGAATATTTAGGGCTTTGTACAGAAGGTTTGTAACAAAGAGGATGTACAATCACTTGTTCTTAACCTTGATTTTTATGTGGATCCCTGAATGAATGCTTAGAAAATCCACTTCTCAGGCTTACTTTTCAGTACTATTCTTCAAAAATATTTCATTAGTCTGGGTGTTGTTTTGCTTGCTAGTGGGTGCCATACTCACTATAAGTAGGACTTCAAGGTTTCAGGACTGGTAATATTTGTTTTGGCCTGTGGCTAAGCAAATGTAGCAAATGAAAAGCATAACCTCTGATCTTGAGTGAGGCACATCTGAAGTACACTAGTGAAACAAAAAAAAGAAAACATAATAGAAAGCATTTCTGAGAAAGTGTAATATTTCTGTGATTTTTTAAACCCAGGAAAGGACACAAGGAGATAGATTCAGCTATCTCAGAAGAGAAAAAAAATGGTCATGTGATTAAGAACAGCACTCTTGATTCAAGGCATTTGAGAGCTTCCCTGAATGATGTCTAATGATTCCACAAGCAGAAAATAAGCAGAAAATAAGCAGAATAAGAACTGTCATACTCCCATTTTTAGTTTTGAAATGAGTAAACATTTTTTCACTGAAGGAAACCCTTTCCTGAGGTTGCACTGGTCCCATCACAAGCATGGGAGTGGAGACGCTGTCAGTTACTGGAACTCAAGGCAGAGGCTGGGTATGGGGTGCTGAACAAGGGGGACCAGCTGGGGCTCAGGGTCCAAAGCAGCCCTTGCTGCACAGGGTCCCATCCTTTAGTCAGTCCTTCTGGTTCTCTTTGTGTGCAATCCTATTTGTGTGACCAGATCCTAGAGCTCTCCTCTCACTGTTGCCTGGCTGAGCTCCATAATCGCTTCACTGTAGTCCCCAGAGTACTATGTGAATATGACCAAGAGTACACTTCTGAAAAGCTCATTTTAACTGTCAAAATTTACTTAGTTTCTATTTGTGTGACATTCTTGACATCTTCCTTATTTAAACCTAATAAGATGCAAAAGTTACATTAAACTTTTAATTTAAATCATGAGGTTGTACTTTTATTTTTTTTTACTTTCAAACGTCTTAATTTGTGTCGAACACTCCAGTGTCAAGAAATGCCAGAATTAAAATTGCTTGACTAAGCATTATTTAGCTCTCTTGTACATTCATTTTAACACAGCTTTTAATTATGAAATCACAACTGTATATTTTTCTTTAAACTCTGTACCATAGGCTAATACCACATAGGCTACTTCAGAGACGAAGTTTTGGTAGTTGAGTGAGGATGCCATACTGGATCTTACTCCATATACTACAGCAGTCAGAAAAAGCTTAATAACAAATACAAATGTAAATCCTGTACTTCAGTTCCGATCTGAAAACATATAGAATAAGAGTATAAAAAGCAAGGTACAGAACTCTGGCACCTAAGATGTCTAAGCACAGAGGTGATATTGTGTAAATAGATCACTAGGTGTAGTCAAACTGTGGTTCCTCATTATTCATTCTACAGGTCTGAGCAACTGTTCTTAATAAAAATAAAAAGGAGTTTCTATTTGCATTCAAATCATGTTACTTCCTTTCCTATATTGCCCTGTACTGCAACAAGGGGAACATGAAAGAATAAGAAAGATTAAAAAATGCACCTATTGAAATTGAAATTGTTAAATATGATACAAAGAACTGAATGTGCTGTAGTTAAAATGTCAACTAAAGGAAAATATATCATCAGGTTGTTTTCTGCCAGAAGTTTTAAGGGAAATCAAATGTTTCTGAACACTTTCTCTCCTACCCACTGCAAATAACTGGAAATAGAAGATAACTTAGACTTACAAAATCACAGACTTATTCATGCTGGAAGAGCCCTCTCAAGGTCACTTAATCCAGTCTCCTGCCCAGAGCAGCACCAATTTAGAAGTTCTGTCATGTTGCCCAGAGTTTTAGCCAGTCAAGTTTTAGAAGTATTCAAGGATGGAAGTTTCACAACTTCTCTGTTTCTTAACCATTCTCATAGTGAAAAATTTTCTCCTGATATGCTGCTGAAATTTCCTGTGCTACAACCTGTGACATTGCCTCTTGTTCTTTCACTGCGTGCCTCTGAGAAGAGTCATGCTCCACCTTTTCTAACATTCTCTTTATACATTTAAGTGAAATTGAGTTCTTCAGCTTTCTGTTTGTTTTTTCTGTAGTTGAATTCCTGTTTCCAACCACAGATAGTTTGTTGCACCTCACAAGAAGAAAGCTAAATATCTTGTAATAAATAATCAGTTCACTTTTCAGACTTTTGCTTTGCTATGGGAGAAAAATGAAGGGTCTTCACATATATGTAAAGCTATATAGTATCTTATGGAAAATGTGGAAATCTATCGGCTGTCCATGTTTGGAAGTAGTAACACATTCAGAAAGAATTAGAATCCTTTGGTTCAAAGACAATTCTATTTATGCTAATATTTAAGTTTCCTGATATTGTATTTAACCAACTACTGAAAATCTTGCATATAAACCTTGCAGTCCAGTCAAATGCTGCAAATGTGTAATTCTTCCTGATGAGGTAAGTGAATCAGGACAGTTAACCAAAACTTGGTGAAGGCTCCCAAGTAACTGCTAGGGAGCAGTAGGAAGACAATATAATGACATTGTTGGGGAATACCGCTGGGGAGAGAGTCAGCTCTGCAAAGCTGGAAAAATGAAGATTTCAGGAGAGAGTTTGCTGCTGTTTTGTTATCTGCAAGTATTGCCCACTCTGTAGATGAGCTGCAAGTTAGTCTGTTTTCCACATCATTAAATCAGAGGAATAAAGACAAATGTAAGAAATCATTTCCAACTGCCAATGTGCATTCTGTTTAAAGTCAGTGTTTACATACTTATGGTCATGGTTCATAGTAAAGTAAAGCCAGAAGGGACTTCAGGATACAGCCGTCAATTCTCCTGCCTCCAGCCAGGCCCAGCCACAAACCAGTACTATGTGAGAGCATCTCATGCAAATGATCTCAAGGAGGAAATGAGCAATTTAGAAATCCACCTACAAATGATGCTCACGTATTAACAACTTTTCATCACTGAGAAATTCTCCTTTCCCTTGTTGATCCGAGATGTTAGTCCAGGATTAGCCAGATATGGGTGACATTTGTTGGCTGTAGGGCAGCCCACCCTTTCTCTTTTCCTTTTTCATTGGGTGACTCTAATGAGAGGAGGAAGAGGCAGCAATGGTCATAGCACCTCTTGGCAACAAATTAGCACTAGTCCTGCATTGCTGGTGGAAGAAAATGGAAGGGGTGGGAGGAAATGCAGAGCCTATTTTTCCTCCCACTGTTCCCACTTGTCCCTACTATCTTATTCCACAAAATTATAAGGACCAACGAGAAACAGGCACCTTGTCATAAGTAGTATTTTTCCATTTGAATATCCCAACCTTGGCAAGCACACATCCACCTATGTGTCTGACTTTCATATACCGCTGCTTGGATTGATATCTAGTTGTTCTGAAATCCAGTTTATATCCGTATGCAATTTAACTGCAATAATGCAAATTACTTCAGGATATGATTTGCATAGCTTGTCACTCGTGCTGCTTAAAAAACATGATGGCTCTGGGTGCTGAACACTTTATGCAGCTAACACGTTCTGATTTTAAAGGGAGGGCTTGATACACAGGTGAAGCTGAGGAAAGAAGGAAACAAAAGAAATGAGTAATTCATCTTCAGCATAACTCAGTTGTAACAAAGCAATGAACTTGGCGACAAGATTGAACTTACACCAGTTATGTATTCATTCTACATTACTTTTTGTCCATTAGTATAATTGTTATACTGCTTTGATTCCACATTTACTAATTATTTTTGTAAGGCAGTGGTCATTAGCAGTTAAATGTCAATGTCATACATACTCTAATAAAACAACCTGCAGGATGGTTAATTTTGAACATATTACCTTCCTTGGATGTTGTTTTAACAGATGTCCTGTTAAGATAACAGAGAAATTAAATTAGTTTTCAACTCAGAGCATCTGGTTAACTTTGTAGGTAAATGCCTTTGAGCAGTAAATCTGACCAGGGTTTTCAGATAAATAGCTATCAGAATATTTTAAGTAAATGACTTTATTTTTTCACTTCTATCACTTAGGGCACATTTGACATGCTTGAACATATATCTAACAGATGAAAATTGAAAATAGTGCTGGCAACCAGCAGTGTTAGGTTATTCAGGGGGTAGTTTCATGGGTAGATACTATTAAGCATGCTTATGGTTTTAGAAAATTTAGTTCTGCAGCAATTTTTAAACCTCAAGATCTTTACCAGCTGGAAGATAACTGATTATAAAATTTAATCTGTTTAATACTGTAGACATAGCATATGGTGGAATACATTTAGATAAAAGTGGAATTTTTCATCTTTTTAATGGTGAAATAAATTGTGATAGGAAATCATTCAAAGTATAGAAAAATATGAAATATGACTGTATATATTTTGCCAATTGTAACAATTTTATCTTTTTAAATCCTGGGACATATTTTATGTTGAGTTTATGAATAAACATACATTTTCATGTTGATTTATATATGCTCACTTTTTCCATAATTTAAAAGCTTTGCACGGAATACAGGAACACATGAAAATAAATAAGTGTAGTGACAGGTTAGATGAAAATTCCATATGACGATTCACATATGTGTGTGAGTATTGTATAAATATCATATATGTTTTTACATATATATTGAGTGCCTCAATTATACTGTTAAGATTGGTAAGCACACATTTTAGCATGTACCTTAAAGCTGCTTTTATTATAGTTTCATGGAGGCTTTCCTATATATCTAAAGGCAGTGTCATGGATATTTCTGCAAGTGTTTCAAATGTTACAGCCAAGACATTGCAGAAAAATATCCAAATATATATTTATGAGATTACTCTTTAAAATTTATTAATTATATTGCAGTACCATCTAGTGGCCCCATTTTGATATCAGGGTGCCATTACACTATGAGCCCTAGACACACACATAATGTAAGTAAACCTTATCCTAAATGGTGCATAGCATAGCACCTAAATGGTGCTCAGCATGTGATTCTGTGAGAATTAGAGGTGGAAACCAAAAAATAGTAAACTGCTGTGAGAATCCAAAACAGTGTTATGTCTTTGGAATTCTTCATGATGTCTGGATTTTCACAACTTTCTTGTCCTATTTTCCCCATGTTACTCATTTCTGTGAGGATTGATAGTCAAGTGACACAAAGCCCTACTTTTGCAGCATTTCGTGGTCCGTTTTGGTAAGGAAAACACTTCTGTATGCTGCAGTGCACCATTGGTAGCATTCACCAGTTGTTTAAGGCACTGGGAGAAAAACTGTAGATTTTGCTTAAGATGAAAGATCAGAAGCTAAATTTATTTCTAGTCAGGCAGATGCTCAGAAGATCAGAGCTACAGAATGCACGTTTGCTATGACAGCTCGTCTGGGGGTTGTCTATGCCTCTCATATACAGTACCTTTGCTATGGCTGTATGAAACAGCTATGGACAAGGGCTGAAGGGGATTTACCATAGTTGAAAGTAGGGTAGTCTGCCAGAGCAACCACCCATCTTTTGTGGAAGTATAAAAGCATACAAAAATATGCTCTGCTTTTTAATTTTCACTGTCTCGTGGTGTCAGCCTTGTGTTTTTTTATTTATTCTTTTAGGGTACAGATGCAATACTTTAACATTGTCCCTAGCAATTTTTTGTCCTAAATATGGATGCAGTGGCTAGAATATACTTTCCCCATGTTCTACTTTTCCTCTAAATATAAGTATATAATTGATCTTCTAATTAGAATCTATCAAATAAACTCCATCTTGTGAAACAGAGGTCTAAGAGAAATGTCAAGGTGGCACTAAACCCATACATTTTCTGAGGAGCTTTGTATTACTTGGAATTTCTGAAGGAAGCCATTCTGATCCTTATGTCACTTAAAATTATGCCAGTGGTAATCCAGTAGGTAATAGAAATTCTGTATTGCCTTCAGCATCTTTTTATGTATGAATAAGCATTTATTGAACCTGGGAAAGCAATGTGAGCTGTGAAATACTCTCCTTTTTTGATCCTGTTTAATATTGAAACCCCATACGCCTGTCTCACCACTGCAATGGTAGCAATGGGCTCACAGGCCGTGCACTGAAAATGGCTGTGATGACTGATCACCTCTTACAGTGGTTCATCATCTTATAGCACTCCATATTTGCAGTTTCCTTTCTGCTGGAAGCTCCCACTCCCATGGTCTGCCACATGAACACTCATGATCTATCTCTGGGCTAAAATACACAGGTGTGTCTTAAGGCACTTTGAGCAGCCACATAAAATATGTTCTTACACAGACACAGCTTTGCAGTGAAGCAGGTGAGTAGCACTAATAGAAAGCTAAGGAGACAGTAATGTGTTTAAACTGTCACAAATATTTCAAAGTGAATGTCTGCCCTAGTCAGAGAGTCATGCTATGCTTTCTGCACTGCAGGAGAATTTGCACTCACTAGATAAATTTCCTTAAACATTTAAACAGGTATTTCAAGAAGCATGTTGCAATGTAACTATTCAAGACAAAACAGAAATTAATTTTTCCTCCTGTAAAACTGCTAACTCAAAACTGTAGAATTATTTTAAATATTAGTAATTTTTTTCATGTAATTTTCTTCCTTTGTCATTCCAATGGAAAGAATGTTTCCAAAACTGGTACTGAAAGGCAGGATCTGTGGTATATGGATAAACGAATTAACTAATGTCAGCTTCAATAACAGTGTAGGACTAGATGATGATTTTTCATTAATTGTCCATAATAAACAGAAAAAATATTCTCTCTCATTGACTTCAGTGTTGTCACATTGCATTTGACAGCACACTCACAGCTGGTTTTATTTTGTTGATTCTGTATGCTCAGAATGAAGCACTAGCTATGAAAAATACTTGATGTCCTTTTCTAATAACCCATTAAACTCAATGATTACCTCAGTGAATTTATCCCCAGAGGATAAGTTTACTCTAGTGTTGTTTTCAAAACTTGCTGCTGCTACTTCAATGATAGTAATTTTAAAGGGCATCCTATCTATTCAGTATGTAGTATGGTTCCACATCCCACTTACCAGACTACCACAAATACCTGTTTGTTAGAAATTGGATTCCGTGCTTTGGGGGTAGGATTTGATTGATTGAGTAACCTTATGAATTGAACTAAAGTGTGTTTTATTGTGGGTTTCACGCTAAAAGCCTGTTCTTCAGCAGGCCACAGTGTAACTCAGGCTATTTTTCTTCCACCCTACAACAGTTGGGTATTCAGCAATAATGAGGTGATCAGTAATGTGCTGTGTCTAAGTATCTCACTGGTATCTTTAAGCTGCCAATGAATCCTTTTATAGAAAAACTGCTGTTTGCAGTGCAGAGGGAGAATAAGATCAGAGTGCTCGAATCTCCTCTACGGATAATTTGAGATATACCTTGCTACTCAAATGGAAAAATAAAAGGGGTTAGATTTGTCAACCTTTTGACCGTATCTTAAAAGTGAAGGGCTCTCCTTTCATAGGGGAGCCTCACAGAAGGGGCCCTTCTGTGACTTCCAATCAGATGCACAAAACAATTCCTCTCTTTCTCTCTTTTCTTGGCAATTTTATACTTGTCACTCCTCTCTTTTCCTCCCTCAGCTTGTTAAAGCTGAACGCTTTTTTTAATCTTGGCTTTGCTCATCTCTGGCACATTGCTTTGGTGCTTAGCACATCCAAAGGTATTCTAGCTTGATTTGGCTAAACCAGCCAGGGGTGTTTTTATTTGGGAGCACAGGGAAACACTGTGTTTGCATGCATGTTCATTTAGGTATTTCTCTTTAATCATCATTTACAAAGTACACTAATTGTTGTTGTTCTTGACAGCCCATTGTAACCAAATACACTTGATTCACTGTGTCCCACTAATGCTCTTAAATCACAAGACATTTGTCCTGCAGCTGCAGTGATGGAGATTGATTTGCATTAGGTGGAGAAGTTAAGCAGTTGGAACATACTTATCTTAAAGTTTGACTTAAAGACATCTTTTTTCCTCATTGGAATGCCAATATGAAGTCTATATAGGCATATTTGTTCTTTCATACACTGTCTATGATATCATAATATAAATTGTAGCAAAACATTGTTAAATATATTGCTGTATAAGCTAAGTAAAATACAGCATAAAAACTACTTGCACAAGTATTCACGAAAGAATGATGTAAAAATTGATACTGAGGGTTGTGTAAATATTATCTGTGAGTATCATCATCTACCCGGTTGCACTTAATCCTAGGTGTTCAAAGGGCCATGTAAGAAACACTGCCAAGGGCAATACTGAAAGAGATTCCTCCACTGGAAAAGCTTTTCCTTAAGCCTAGGGAACTAACCACTCGCTTTATTGAAAAACAGCCCTGTACATGTATACATACATACATACCTGTTTCCACTGCCGTTAAAGTATTTCAATCACAAAACTAGTTCCAACTCAGCACAAGGATATACAACATAGTGTAATGTGCATAGAATCAGAAATCTTTGGTCCTTCTAATTGTGCATTTTTCATGGTTGACAAACAATGATGGGGTAAAAAGCATGAGATGTATCCTAAAACTACAGCTGCTGGCTGTTTTGTTGCCTTCCTGAATTCTATGGTTTTAATTTTTAATAAAGGAAAAAGTCAGAAGCTCAGGCAGCTGTTTGGAAGAAGAGGCTACAGGAGAGCTTAGTAACAACAGACTATGATACTATATAATTATGGTTTTTTCTCTTCATTAGCATATACAACCTGCTACAGGAATGAGAATATAATGATAATTGCCAGACTCTTGGGTTTTCGCACTTGGAAATAGTGTGAAGTACAAATCTAAAGTAATAGGGATTCCTTCAAGAAATGTCTCTGTCTGCATAGTGAAAGCAAGAGGTTTTAGCAGTCTGTGGAGATTTAATTTTGATGTTAAATTTCTGGCAAAACTTCTCTAGTAGACAATAGCATTTATTCTCATTCTGGTCTCAAATTAAAGATGAGTGTAGCACTCGTTCTGTAACTTGCCACTAAAGGATGTTTGTCTGTGTCACAGCATGTAGCATTAATGATAGATTCTGCAGAGAAGAGTTCGTCTATATGAAAAGTCACTGAAGACTAAAGTTTATTGAAATAGCTTACATGGAAAATTTCTTTGATTCCTGTTCACATTCTGTTTAGCTTTAGGCAATATTTTCATTTTTTCACAAGCACAGTAATGTCTTTGTTAAAAAGAATTTATAAAAAATAATATCTTTTTTTTTACACTGATGTCACTGTGTGCTGTATAAGACAGTTTTCCTTTGTTTCCTTTCATAAAGAATCACAGTTTCAAAGTTGGTAAGTGTCAAGTAACATCTCATAGAGGCAGTGCAAAATACTAGAAGAGTAGGTGGCAAACTTCTAATAAATAGAGTGTTTTGTCACATATAACTTAGGTCTTTGGTAATCCTAATCCTAAGAATTATTTTCAAATAGTCAAATAATCTTCCTTCTCAGCAGGACATGTCCTGGTGTGCTGCTGTCCTCCCATGCCCATACGACATGCCCCTTTCCCATGTGTAATTCTTCAGTTTCTCTTACTCCTTTTTGCACTTCCCCTGTTTTCCTGGACACCTGCCTGATGCAGGTGGTGCTGGGCTGAAACATTCTTTGGAGATCCCTGCCTAGACTGCCAGCATAGCTCAGAGGAGATACCTGTCTTCCAGTCATCTGAAGTTAAATGAGCTGAATACAACCCTAAGTGCTTATCACCCACTGAATTCATGGTACTTAGGCACTAACGGGACACCTTCCTTTAACTCTGAGCTCCTAATATATTTAAAAATCTGGTGGCATGGAGCCTAAATTGCATTTAAATAGGAATTTGAGTGTTTAGTCTGTAAGTAATTTCTGAAAATGAGGTTTGAGTTCTAACAAAACATCCTCATCCTTTCTTGAAAATCCTGCATTAATTGATTTGTCTTCAAGAAAAGGAGAAAGAATGGCAACGGTGAGTTTTCATTTATAGACCTACTGAAAAACTGCTTCTTGTTTTCAATTTAAGTTACATAGTTTATTTTATTCTCCTCCTTCATTGATTATAATTTTGTTTCAGAGTAAGGCAGTGATGCTGCGTGTGAAATAAATTAAAGACCTGCCTACCGTGTCTATGAAACAATGGGAATCAGCTTTGAAAACCTAATAGAAAACATCATACTGACATGCAAATGAACAATAAGCTTTCAGTTCAGAACATGGAATAGCTGAATTTCAAAAACTGAAATCCTTAAGGCAAATGAAGTAAACTGCATGCTTCAAAGCAAAGAGCAATGTCAAGAATTTGCAGCTCTGTATTGATTGGTACTATAGAAGACACTTATAACAAGAAAAATGGAAAGACTGCATGAAAAATTCAAAGCAAAAGATCTGATATGAAGATTTCCAATACTGAGGAAGGGATATATATTCAGCCTACTGAAAAATTTAAGGCTAAATTTTTATTAATGGCTATTTCTTTTCTGTAGTATTTCCTTTGTGGTGGGCTACATGGTACATGTTACATCAGGTAACATGGAGAAAGAGGCAAACTTCTGAATATGTAAGTCCTTGAGTGGATAAATATTTTACTTTTTTAGAATTAAATATCAAACTGCAGGAATGTGGAACTCCTGTATTTTTATACAGGGAAAGTCACATGGAACTATGTTAAGTATAAACTCCTTTGGGATTATTTAGTTTACCATTAGAATGAAAAAAAAAAAAACCAACAAACAGATAACTAAATGGCATATTCATGTGTTGTTGATATGTTTAGAAAAAACACCTATGAGCCCACAGTGTCCTGTCTCTTTTTCTCCTCCATTAAGGTGATATTAAAGTGCCCAAAATAGAATTATAGAAACATGAAGTTGGAAGACATCTGCTTATAATATCTGTAATATTTCTTGAATGTGGAAATGTATAATGATATTTAACCTTTCTTTAACATTTTGTTAACTAAGTGTTTTCTTATAAACTAATAAAATTAACTGTGTATCTTTACTAAGTAACCTGGTTTTGCATGCATGTAGTCCTTCCTAGTATCCAACCAAAATGATTTTACTGACTATCTTGGACTTTTCCAGAATAAGCAGAACAAACATTCCCTTTATTTCACCATCTATATGTTAAAAGATATTTATCATGCTGATTCTTCATTTTTCTTCTCTTCTCTTGACAAGGTCGATATTTTTCTTTCACATTTTCTTATTGCTCATATTTTCTACGTCTTTTATTCTTACTGTAGTCCTCTGGATTCTTCCCATATACTCTGCAGTCTTTTTAGTATGAAGTATTAAAAAAAAAAAAAAAGACTTTTTCAGTTACTACTTCACCAGCACCAAGTAAAGCTGACCTATAGGACCTTTAGGATTTTATTATAAAACTGCCATTAAGCCTTACTGAATGAGATTTTTCTGGGTTTTCCCAATGCTACAGTGCTGGTTTTCATTTCTGAGTCACTATTACAATCTCCTGCAGTTCTCTTTGCCATATTTTACTACCTTTTAAAATGTTACTTACTCTCATTCTGTCTGATTCCTCCTGCCTACAGGAAGCACTTTGCTCTTTCCTTTATTTAATTCACCTTGTTGTTCTTCAGTTTGCCGAGATTATTTGGATTGCAAATCTGCCCTCTGCAGTGCTTGCTATTCTTTTTCTGCACAATATAGTGTTAAATTCTATCACCCAAATCATTAATGAAAATAGTAATTGAGTTGAATATGGAGTAGACACCCACCTTCCCCTTCAAACCTTTTCTCAGTTTGACACCCAAACACTGGTGAATACTTTTGTTGTGAACAGTTTTTAAACCAGCTGTGGAAGTTGTTCTGGTGATTTACATGCACTATGCACTTTCTTGGTACATAAGGGACATCACACATCAATGTCATAAACTGGAATAAATTATGTCCTGTCTACTGTTCTGCCTATCCAAAGCCACCACAGCCAGCTTGTCACAGAAGGACATGATTTTAGTATGAATTGCACTCAAAAACGCATATTTATTTTTATTTTTTTAATAGTAAAATAAATATTTTCGTATTTATTTTACTATTTCATAGGTGCACAGGGATTGATGGATTAACAATTTTGTTACAGAACCTCAGGATCAATTACCAATTCACTATTCTAAAACAGTAAAAACAATGACTGTCTTTCTGATACTCTGCAGTTGCTCAATTAGCTTTTTCTTTTTTTTAATTAGTTCTGCTTTTTTTTTCTTTTTTTTTTTTTTTTAATTTAGTCAGAAACTTCAGGTGAGATCATGTCCCTGTTGAAGTCAATACATGGGGATTTTTTTATTCTCTTTACTACAATGAGGCCAGGAACTGACATAGACCTTCAAGGGCTTCTCAAAGTGTCAAGTTTCATCCCTAAAAAGCATGCAGATGTCTTGAGAATTCTGCACATCAAAAACAATTTCGTAATAGAAGAGTTTATTTTCATTGATATGGAAATCATGTTATGGAGCATGCATCATGAAAGCATTCAGTGTCTAAACTGACACCATGTAAGGCATGCATAGATAATTTCCATCCTCACCAAAATGTTGCTAATTTAGATTTAGTGAAAAAGATGTACTTATCATCACAAAACACAGATAGACATATGAGTAATAGTGTGAGTTCTGTTTTGGTTTTTTGCTTTCATATTTCAATGCAATTGGAATATAAAAGATGTGCAAATCTTAGGGGATCTGAATATGTACATGAAGAAGTAAACATTTATTAATCTATTAAATATCATCTGCTCACCAAATAAGCCAGTTATTTAACTGTGGAACAGGAACATGACTTGTAGTTCAAACCACTTTACTGAACCTTGGGATATTTAAGTCCACTTTTCAGCTCTGACTCAGATTTCTTGCAAATCACAGCTTTTACCTCAGATTTTGTTGTCAGTTCTTGCTACTGTAAAACAAAGATGCTTGCAGCTACCTGCACGAGAAGGACATCACCATAGAGAGGTTAAATTAGTATTCCTCAAGTGCTTCACAGTATTAGTGGAGACATCCCACTCTGCTGGTTCACCACATCTAGTCCTGTTCGCATTGTGGAATTACTTGAAGCCTGGGTCATAGAAACATGTCCCATTAAGTTTTCTCCTGTATGAATTTTTCCCTTCCTCAGTACATCTTCAGCCTACTGCTCATGAAACAACTAGCCAACAATATAGTTAGTATTTCTTGTCCTAATGAAAAGATAACTTTGATTATCATACTTGCATATTCAAATTATTCATTGAACTTTATGGGAAAAAATCTTTTTTTAGAAACTGTTCACCAAATGACTGACAGTATGGTCCAATTTCTTTTTTTTTTTACTGATTTGATTATTATAACTGGATTAGGTGAGTCTATTTGGCATATTGGGTTTACAAGCATGACAGTCACGAAACAATATTGGCAGTAAATATGTGGCAGGGTCCTTGTAATGGTTTTTAATCTTTTGCCTGGGAAATTTTTGCCTGGGCAAAACTTTTGGGTGATCACATCTGGAAAACAGACTCAGAGAACAGACCAACATATCAGTGTGTTTTGTATTAAGTACACGCAGGTGTAACAGTACCATTTTTTCTTGTTACACTTGTGTTTGATGTTATAGAAGTGATATGAACAATATTTTTTTGGAAACAGTATGCTTATCCACTTAAGTAAAGATAAAAACTGGTTCACAATGCAGTCTTCTGGGTTAAATGAATCTTTATATCTATGTTTCATTTCTTTTTCTGTGGCACAAAGAAAATGGGAAAAAAAGAGGATGATAAACTGAACAAGATTCTTTTAGAATTTCATTGACAATTGCATAAAGGTATTAAATTATATTTACTTTAGGGATTATGCAAGCTAAACATTTTTACAATATTCTAAGTTCCTAAAACAAATATTCTGTCTTAAATCATGAAGATCAACAGCAATCAATTCAAATGAATACTGATTCACTGAAAGTTTCTGTTTGTTATTTTTTAAGGTGTCATATTTTCCTGTGGAAAAGGTGATTTTCCCTGATAAATACTATGGAAAATCATTTTGAGTAAAGAAAGTTTAGCAGTCATTTCTATGGTGGGAAGTGAAGTACAGCTGATTTTTTTTTTATAGGAATCTCAGGGGGAAAAAATTCTGAGTTATATTTAGGCATAACTTTGTATTTTGAAGTATTGGAAATAAATTTGTAAAAAACCGATATAGAAATTGCATCATCTGTAGCTGAACCATAGCAGTAACTGAAGGCAGAGGTATGAACAATCATTTTTAGATTAAAGAAGAAGTGAGGTATCATCAGAAAAAGAATTTAGATACGCAGAAATGTTTAAATCCTCCTGGGCATCTACCTTAATACAGAGGCCAATGCCTCTCTACAAAAACATGATGGGACCTTTAGCAATCACAAACACTTAAGTGTTAGACAATTCATCAGAACTATCAGTAGAGGGAAATCTATCCGAAAATTGATTATTTTTCAGCCCAGTGTGGCCTCCACCCACAGCTACTCCTCTAGGAGACCTGGGGGTTTTTCATGGGAAAAAACACATAGGGAGTAATGTCATTTCAGTGGTGCAAGTGATATAGACAGAAAGCCGGAGATTTTGCTGTAATGTTCTCCAAGTAAAATTTTCCTTATTTCCTTTTTTACTTATTTCTTAAATTCAAGTGTTATTTGATAATCAATAAGCAGAGAGGATACAAAAAATAGGAAACAGAGAGAATTTCCACAAGGGAAGAACTGGCCAATGTATCCTAGCAAGATTTGTGCTAACCTTTTCTCCAGCAGAATATTCAGCACTGGTTAAGCAAAAATGATGACTAAAATAAGGTGACAGAAATACTTGAGTATATAAAGAACTTCAGGCCTGCCAAAGTTAAGAGTCTAGGTAGAATAGCAGAACAATCTCACAGTCCTTATATTTTGCAAAGTTGCTGATAGGACAAGTTGGCCCTGATGATAAATACCTCTAAATTACCTGTTACCACTTATGAAGTAGATCTATCATGTGACTAGTTCTTTGAAATCATCAATTCAACACTGAAAAAACAATGTTAAAACTTGCTAGGAAAGGAACAGACCACCAGGCAAGTAATGCCATACTGCTGACTTAAACCACAGCAAACTGCAGTATTACCTAATGCTGTGAGTTCTGTTCATTTGTAACAGAAATAATGTATGAAATTAAGAAGGAATGGGGATGCTAGATTGGTTTAATGATGGATGAATAACTGTCACAACTTCTTGGAGTAAGGAATATTTTCCTGGAGTATCTTTTTTACACTTACAATGTCAGGGCTATAGTTTCAGCTTCGGCTGTGGTTCCCATTTGTTTTGATTTTCAGGAAATAGGATGTGTTTTGATTTGTTGATTGTAAATATTGTCCTCTTAAAATAGCAATAAAAAAATCCATCATAAAAAAATGTAGGGATAAAGACAACTGGACCAAATTATTTAGGAATTTTCTAGTAATTGGATTTTTGTTTGTAGCTGATGAATCACACTGACTGCCTACCCTCCCTCTCCTCTTCTGCTCCAGTAAAGCAGAGAGAAAGACAGTGGTGATAATTCTTCTGGACTGAAATATTTTACACTTGTTCGGTAGGTGATAAATGCTTCATTCCAAGGGGATTAGCACAGTGGAGCTTCACTAAAGGAGTGAGCATTTCACTAAAGGAGTTAGCATGCACGCGAAACAATTGTTGAATGAACAGTAATAACACTTTTTCTGTAGGAACAGCTAATACAGGAGCAACAACCACATGAAGTTAATTCTTTTCTTTTTTTTTAATTTTTTTATTATGGTGCAGCTACTCTGTTGTGAACTTCTTTAATTATTGTGGGGATTTTTCTTTCACTAGTTCACACTGATCTTTTCAGTTAAATCTTAACAGATTTAGTAACAAGCATTGCATTTTCTCAGGAAAGGAAGGTAATTTTAGGCAACTTAATGTTTTAAGCCAGATGAAGCATTTGTAATGATCAGCATTACAGCCACCATAAAATGTTAATAAATGCATAACCTAATACATGCAAAGGGTATAATATTCCAAGTGAAACATATCTATTTTTTGTGCATTCCTATCATTTCTTTAAACATTACAGTTTCATTAAAACCTGTCATTGAAAGAACATCTTTTATTTTCAAGAAAGGCAACTGTAAAAGCATTCTGCATTTTGTACCCAAATCTATGCACATTCAAAAATACTGTTGAGAGCATTCAGATTTTTTCTTACCTTAATTAAAATAACGTAATAAGAACTGCATGCTTAAAATGAGAAACTGATTTGATGATTATAAGGTGTTTAAACGCCCTTCTTCCAGATATGTCAAATTTATGCTTAAAAAATTCTGTTGCTTGGAATTTCTTCAGTCTACATAGAATAAAAAGGCAAATAACCTATCCTAACATTGAATCCAAACAATATGAGATTTAAAGTATGATATTAAAAGAGTAAAGTGAAATTGTTTTCTGATTTCTTGATTTTTAAGCACAGAATGTAATCAAAATTCTTATGAACAATGTTAATTTATGGACTTCTATATTTTACTTTGTTTTTCCTGTTCTGTCATGTACTATCCATAGTTATGTCCCAATGCGCAATCAGAAGGCTGCAGTGGAACACCAGGAAAAAAAAAGAACACATTAACCCATCTAATGCTAGATATTTCTACTACCAGATGGTATCACGTGGACGATTTTAAATTGTGAGCTTTATGCTAGAGCTGAGTGCTTCATCTGTGACAGATTAGCTCCCCAAGCTGGAAATACTGCTTCCAGTCCATTTCCCTACTAGAGACTGAATGCATTACCTTTAAAAGAGCTTTGTGCTTTGAGCACAATTATGTTTACTTTAGAGAACCATTGTAAGATAGTGTCCAGTGAGTTGATGTCAACAGATTGAGCCATGCTTGTCTCACTTGAAGATTGTTTGTCTTGGTAGTTGTTATACAGGTTATTGCCATTCACGATATCAGTATTGAAAGTGTTGGGGGGAGGGGGGATTTGCACAATTGTATTTTATTTCCCTTCCTTTTAAAATGTGGTTTATGCAGCTCTGCCTTCAACAACATAGGATTGCAAGCTAAGAAAATGGAGCCACCTTGCTGATATGTGATGCAGGAGAGAAGATGAAGGAATGATAGGCCAGAGTGATAGAGAGCATCAGTTTGGATGTGAAATGATTGCTGGGAGTCTTGATATATTTTCCCTTCAATATTGAGATACCTTCCCTTCACCAGTTCCTTTTGCAGGTTTTGTCTCTAATGACTTACAGTGTACAAAGCACTGAGACTATATATACACTGTAGGCTGGTTTAGGAGGAATCTCAATTTATTTTTATGATTTCATGGAAATGTTAAAAAAAACCCCAAAACTAGTGAAGGTAGAATTCTGAAAACATTGACTTGAGTCTTTTCTGTCTTCAGTACCTTGACATTAATTGCACAGCTTAAATGATATGCAATGTGTTTAAAATAAGTACTAAGCTAAGAGAAGAAAATATTAATAAGTCACAGTATTGTATTTTCTGAAGAACATGTCATTTTTACTATTTGAAAAAAAATACCAGTGTTGACTAATTAGTTCTTGAATTTTATGGTAAAATATTGTAATTTTTTTTAAGCCATCATGTATAAAAAGCCATCGAAAACTGCATTTACAGTGCTTGGTTTATAATAGGTCATTTCATGGCTTTGTTTAGACTTTCCAATATGCAATACATTATGTTGGCAGAAGATAAAACCATGCCTCCTCTGCTGATTTAGGCTATAACATTTAAATGCTGCAGTAACTGCAAAAACTGTCTGCTTCTTAGTGGTAATTGTTAGTAATTTGTTGGACTGCTAAAAATCTTTTTGACATATGCAAAATAGAAGAATAAAATTATTGTACACTAATGGTGCAACACTAAAAATATCTAAATATTGTCAGAGAACTGATTTGGTGGTTAACACCAAAATTTTTCTTTTTCATGGAATGTAAGGTCTTAGCACTTTAGACATAAATAACACTTGTGGCAATAAAAATGCTCAGTATTGGAAAGTCCATTGAATATATTTTCATGTAGATGAAATATTATGTGAATTCTTGCTTTCAGATTTCTGCTTCTAAAATTGCAATAAATTTTTTAAATGTAGGGTGATATCTCACAGCCAAAAGTAGAACTTAATCATCAGCCTCAAGAGTGGCGGAAATGTCTGGTGGAATTAGTCGAAGTCTTCTTAAACAAGTCATGTAATAAAGATGTTTACACATTTTATGTCTTTGCTTAAGACACATTTCTAAGTAGTTCAAATAATTGATATAGGATTCTGGATATGGGTTGGTTGTTTGTGTGAGAATGATGAGGGTTGTGCATGGGGTGACTTTTGCAGTTCACATACTAGCACAGGAAGAATGTAGGGGGCAGGCTGAAGATAATAAAAACTGGTGTATAAAATATTCTGTGCAGAAAAACAAAAATAAAAATAATATTTTTCTTTAACAGGTCTGATACTTTGGGGTATTCCTGTTTTATTGACAAAATTGGGGTATGTTCTTTTGTTGTTGCCTCATTACACTGTTGGTACAAATAGAGGAACAGGTAGAGGGGGTTTAAGTATTTTCTTTGTCTAATCATTGGCATTATTTAGTGAATTATACTTTTAAAATTCTGGGAACATTATTAGACACCAGTCTGGAGACACATTTACTGGCAATTGGGACCTGTAAAGAACATAAATTACCTCAACAAATCTTTGCCTGGGTAGTGGCATGATAAAAGAAGGCACTATTTCTCTTCAGATTCTGTACTGAATTTTGTGCTCCTTTATTCTTTTATATAGAAAAAAATTAGAAAAATTGAAATTGGAGCCATGTATTCAGTCTTTTGTAGTTCTAGGATTGCATCTTGAGAGTTGTCATAGATATGTACAGATCTGTTGTAGCACATCTTTTTGTTGAAATACTTTAGTGTTCTCTTTTTACCTTGAGGACCATAGAAAACAGTGAAGCTTGTGTAAGAATATGAGGTAAAGGTTTTACTGATGAGGACAAAGTTGTGATTATTAAGAAAGTTCATTAAAAACCACTTTTTTCTTCTTATACTTTTCAAAGGTTGCAGGCTTAAATTTGAATTGAGAATATTCTCAGTAATTATAATGTAATAAGTGTAACAATACTGCAAGCAGTCACCTGCTTTTGAAAATTTTAATATGTGAAAAGAAAGGAAGTTAAGGAAAAAAGAGAGTTGAAAAGTATTACAAGATATCTTGGATGCTGCATAATAAGAGCTATAAAATTATTTTAAATGGGAGGGAAATAGATTTTTATTGTTACTGTGAAGACAATATATTTAAGTAACCCAGTTTAAAAATAATGTGACTTGTCTTAACAAAAATATTATATTTATGGATTTGTGGTGCTTTTTTAATGGGCAAATCTTTTCATTTGGCCCTGCTTTGCATCATCAGAAATATTGTCTGTCAGAAAAAGTCATTGGAATGGTAACTCCTACTGAGAAATAAAATAGACCCATATTTTGTGGAGAAATAGTAAAAGGGTCAAACGTATTTCTTGAAATGTTGGGGAAATTTTGCTTTTACACTTGCTATGTACTCTTCTGTTTAAAATTACATACTTGTAAGCAGAGATGTAAGTAATCCATTTTAAGACTGTGAGAGCCTGTTATGATCCTCTAGTTTGATCTTTTGAATAACACAGTGCTTTGAATTTCACTGAGTAATTTTTCACATTCTGATGGAACTTCCCTTATCTTATAGAAAGAAACTCATTGTAGTCTAAAAAGATTTAAAGTGATGGAAAATCCATTGTTCTCTGGTTTACTGAGTAGGTATCTCTGGGGTTAAAACAGTGCTCCTATCTCATCTGAATTTATTTAGCTTCTACTTTCATCCTGTGCATCTTGTTATACCTTTGTCTGCTAAACTCAGTGTCTTGTCAGAAATTTTCTGTTCATATTAATATTGTCTTCCTCCTTGTACCACTTGTCCTGTATCATCTTTACCAAGTTTCAGCTATAAAATTACTGCTATTAAACCACCAAGCTAAGTTATATAGATAAAAATACTTAAATTTCTCATGGTAATTCAGACTTCCCTGATCCAGAATAAATTTTTAAGCTCTTCACAGAACTCTTTTTGGTTTTTTCCATTTCCAGTTGAAAGTGAGACTTGAGAGCTGTTTCCCCATAACGGTCTCAGCAATGTAAAGAACAGGGTAAATAAAAATTCGAGTTCAAACATACACATCCTACATATATGCTCAGGGATTTCTATTCTCTTCTTCATGATCTGATTCTGGGAATTCTAGTTCATTGACCTCAAGGTCTTTCCTGAGAATGATTTTCCTTCTCTCTGTATTGGAGAAAGATGGATTCCGTGGATGGACTGTTAGATGGATAAGAAAATGGTTGGATGTTGCATCCGGAGGGTAGTGATCAATGGCTCAGATTCCAAATGGACATCACTGACAAGTGGTGTCCCTCAGGGGCCTATATTGGGACCAGTGCTAATTAATATCTTTATCAAGGACATAGATGAAGGGATTGACTGCAACCTCAACAAATTTCCAGATGACACCAGCAGAGCAGTGTTGTTGACACACCTGAAGGACAGGATGCCATCCAGAGGGACCTGGACACTCTCAAGAAGTGGGTCCTTGGGAATCTCATTGTTTAACAAGACCAAGTGAAAGGTGCTGCACCTGGGTTGAGGCAACCCTGGGTATCAACACAGGCTGGGGGACGAGCAGATGGAGAGCAGCCCTGCTGAGAAGTACTTGGGGATACTGATGGATGAGAAGCTAGACATGAGCTGGCTATGTGTGCTCTCAGCCCAGAAAACCAGTGCTGTCCTGGGCTGCATCCAAAGCAGCATGGCCAGCAGGATGAGGGAGGGGTTTCTGCCCTTCTGCTCTGGTGAGACCCCACCTGCAGTGCTGCATCCAGCTCTGGGGTCCCAGCACAGGAAGAACATGGACCTGTTGGAGCAAGTTCACAGTAGGGACACCAAGTTGATTAGAGGGATGGAGCACCTCTCCTATGAGGAAAAGCTGAGTGAATTGTGTTTGTTCAGCCTGGAAAAGAGATGGCTTTGGTATGACTATGTAGCAGCCATCCAGTTCCTGAGGGGAGCCTACAAGAAAGATGGGATAGACTATTTACAAGAGCATGTAGTAACAGGAAAACGGGGAATGGTTTCAAACTGAAAGAGCACAGGTTAAATTCAATTTTAGGAAGAAATTCTTTTCTGTGAGGGTGATGAGACACTGAAACATGGGTCCTAGAGAGGTTGTGGATGCCTCGTCCCGGGAAGTGTTCAAGGTCAGGGTGGATGGAGATCTGAGCAATCTGTGGAAGCAGTCTAGAAGAAGGTGTCACTGCCCATGGGAGAGTTACTGGAACTGGGTGATCTTTAAGGTCCCTTCCAACTTCAACCATTCAATGACTTATGATTCTATGGTTCCAAAATTCAGGCATCCATCAGAAAATCTGTGATGTGTGTTCCTTCTTCCTCATTCTAAGATATTAAAATGTATTATTTTGAAAATCAGCTTTACTCTGTAATGCAGGTATATGTGTAACAATGTCTACTCCTTCTGAGGATTCATCATTCCACCATTTTTTTTATCACTGCAAATTTTTGCTAACATGAATGTGCACATTCTGGAATAATAAACATTATATAGATCAAGATCTTTGTGCAAGCCCCACTAAAAATTTCTTTTTACATCAAGGTTCCCAAGTAACAGCTGTTTTCTGAGATTAGCCAGGGAACAAGTTTTTCAAAGGATTATTATGTGCTACAGGGAATTTTGTGTAGTGCTAATTTTTAATCTGAGTGTTGTGCAGACAACTGCCCTTATAGAAGTCATATTATGTCAACACACTTTCCTCTATGAACTGAACTTGTCGCCTCATCAAAAGTTCTGATGAGATCTGTTTTCCATAAAGCCATGCTGATTGGCACTAATTATTCCCCCATCCTTTATTTCTTTAGTACTTTTATGTTGCATCAGCTTTTCTGCAACTTTCTTGAGAACAGAAGTTCATCTAAGCAGACTATAATTATTTGGGTCATCTCATCTACCCTTTACAAAATATACTACAATAGACAATTATGGCTCTTTTTCCTTTCCATTATGTTTTACAAATATAGCCTAAGATCTCCATACAGAATGGAAAGTACAGTTTTGTGTAGTATGTCCTTAAAAAGGACTGGGATTGCAGGCCAGGGAACAGCCTGTCCAACACAGGGCAGAACACCTGCAATATATATGCAAAGGCTGAATATCACTTACTTTCCTCATGGCAGAGTGCATACTGATGATGCTACTGGAAAGGTTACAGCCCCCTTAAACTCTTCTCTGCTCCATTAAGTTGTTCCATATCTCAGATAGTCTCTTTCAGTGGTATGTTTGCAAAGCCTTTGTCATAGTTCAGTATCACTGCCTTGTCTGCTATGCCAGGATATCACAGAATGCATGTCCCAGAGACACCATGAAGATGGATCAAAATGACTACACAGCATGTGTTGCTTTCAATGATGATGGTTCAGACAGATTTATTTGTATTTAGAAAATAGAATATTTATCAATTATAGATCTATAGTTCTCAATTTCATGATCTTTATGTAGTTATAATCTCAAGGCCAGATGCTCAACCAGGCTAAAGCAGTGTCAAGAGGCAATGCTCTTTTAAATGCTGTGATGTCACTGTGATTTCTACAGCAGCTGAGCTGTAGACATCTTTATTCTGCAATGGCATTAACACAGTATGTTGCTTTTACTTCTGTAGGATAGTTACAAGAGTGGCATGGCATTACCAAAAACCTTTCTGATGTCTTTAAGTATTTAGTATGAATTTGGACTGTTTCCAGCTTTTTCAGATTAATACATCAAAAGTGTCTGAAGTCATACCAAAGAATAAAACCCAGAAAAGTAGCACAATCAGAAAAAGAACACTTTGGAAAAAAAAAATCTAATATTTTCAAGCCTGCTCTTGCCCTTTCAGAGGTGCGCTTTTAGGAAAAAAAGCTTAATTTTTCCACTTTAAAAACCCAGTCTTCTCTTGTGCAATAAATGAGGTTGGCATATACAAAGGAAGTAGCTATGATTTGTAGTGTTATTTTACTAGCTAATCAGACACACATTTTGTTGCCATTTCGATCTTGGAAAATAATTGGAGGACTGAGTGTTTTTGAAGTGTGCCAGCAAAAACTAGTATGTTGGAAGTCCTTTTATTTTGAGGTGGCACTGCAATCCATCAAGCATCAGCAAAATTCTAGAGGGATTGAAAATACAGTAAAATAACCCTGGTTGCTGTGTGGAAGAAAAAAAATGTAAACAAAATCTATTTGATTATACATATTTATAAAAAGTGTATTAAAATGTATAAGAAGCATAAATAAATTTTGGAGAAAGTAAAATATGATCTGCATACTATGCCACAGTTGAGGATTCATAGCAGATGTCACCTTGAGCAGCTGCTAACAAATGTTCATGCACATGTACATGTACAAAGCCTAATCAAGATATTTTTGCAGACAAAAACACTGCCAATTAAAACTTTTCTTTGCAGTTATATGAAATAACATGGAATAGCTTGTATTTTCTTGTGTAGTTCTCATTACGCTGCAAGGAGTCTATGAAACATTTCTGATCCAGAATTCTCTGAAGGAGGTTTTATCTTAGCAAATTTCTGATGCCTATTGCTATTAGGAATCGAGCAGATTACTTTCTTTTGATGTTTATGTAAGATTGCTTCCAAGAAGCAAAAAAAAAGAAATTAAAAAACCTCCCATTTATTCTGGAGGCAATATATCTGGGTTTGATTCCATGACCTGGGAAAGGCTCAGATATTGTGCTTTCAAAAATGGTACTGCAATTGGTTTGCAAATTCCTCAAAATAGGGTTGAGGTCTTTTTTTTAAAGTGATTTCACTAAATACTAATTTAGTATTTTTTCTACTTACCAGTCATATTTTTTTATATGAATATAATTGTCTCGTGTTGAGCAGCATTGATTCATGTGTGATTATCTGTGATCTGTAAAGAACATAGGTATTATCTGTGTATTATATTAGTATCTGTGAAAAGCATATCTGTTATCTATGATCTGAGCCAAAGTAACTTGAAGATTAATTAAGACTGTAATGACTCTCCTTCCAAGGTATTAAAATTTGTGATTAAAGAATCCTGCTCAGTTTCCTGAATCTGAGACACAAATTTTCTTTAGCCTATTCATTATAAAACATCATAACACATGTGGTGGAGAAATTCAGTTTCTAAATTATAAAATGCCTAAAAGTCCTTGAATTTCAATGTTTTTTAAAAGTAAGTGTATTATACTGGTCAGTCTTTAGAGAAGTTCTAATTAACTCCCACCTTTAGCTGAGACCTACTTGCAGTTACTCTGTTTATAGTTTATGTTTTCCTACTTCCACCTAGTATTAGTCTGTACTTAATAGTGCTTATTTGTGGCCAGAGGCTGTTGTGAATCCTTAGTAGTAGACCTCAATGTGGTGTCTGACTTCCTGTAAGTGTGCTTTGCATTTCAATGGACAGTTTCATGTTTTGAAGACTACTATTTAACCTGGAAAGGCAAACACAGTCTCATCCTGGATTCATCACCTGAAACTGTACCTCTCCTTTCTCCATGGAAACCGCATGCCATAAAAATCTGCTTTTATATCAGTACTATTAACATATTATCTTTTAATTATAATATTATGAAGATGATAGAGATTTGTCTGCAAATAGCATCAAAGAACCATGTGTTCATATGGTGATGAGGTGATTTATGAATTTTGGGAGGCTTTTTTTTTTTACCTTAGTTTTACTCAGCTTTCTTTTTCTATTTTTTCATTTGATTGTGCTGCAAACTTTGGGGGTTATTTTCCTCATGTTGGCTAGGATAGAGCTAATCTTCTTCTTAACAGCTGGCACAGTCTGTAGTTTGGATTTAACATGAGAATAATGTTAGTAACACACTGGTGTTGTGGTTGTTGCTGTGTAGCCCTTACTCTAAATTGAAGACTTTTCAGTTCCCTAGTGAATAACCAGGGCAGCTGACCCAGGCTGTCCAAAGAGTTATTCTACATCATGGAATGTCATTTCCAGGATATAAAAGAGGGTAGGGCAGGTAGGACTGTCATGGCTTAACCCCAGCAGGCAGCTAAGTACCATGCAGCCACTTACTCACTCTCCCCAGCAGAATGAGGAGGAGAATCAAAAAAAAAAGGTAAAATTAATTGGCTGGGGTAAAGACAGTTTAATAATTGAAACAAAACTGTGCTACTACCATTACTACTACTACTACTAATGGTAATAATAATGATAATGATGATGATGAAAATGAGAGAGGAAGAGAACAATAAACCCCCCAAAACACAAGTGATGCACAAAGCAATTTCTCACCACCCACTGACTGATGCCCAGCCCAGCCCCAAGCAATCAGTCCCTCCCAATCAACTTCCCCCAGCGCAACAGAAAATTCAACATGGGTTAAGTATTGTATGTCAATGCAGAGAAGAGACAGAAGGCTCTTGTATATTTTCCATTCTTTTCTGTAAGACTAGTTTCTCTTAAGTAGACTAGTTTTTCTTAAGTCTCATTTATTTTCATTAGTGGTGGTTGGAAAAACTGATAAAAAGCTTCATTAACAAAACTAATGGTATAAAAATTGCCCACAAAAGATTAAAAAGAAGGCCTATAAGTGGAGTAATTTCCATAAACTACCATGCTAATATATTTTAAAATAATTAGTCCAGTTTTTATAGTTATAGTTTTTGAAGAGAAAAAAGATTTGTATGTTTGCTTTTTTATTGATAAAAATTAGGAGTGCTTTTCCTCCCTATTTTCCTTTCTGTAGAAGTCCAGTGTTTAGAAGGTATTTTAGAGATTTGACAGCACTATGACATAATAGGTGTGGAGGAATTGAAATCTAATTAGTTAATACAACATGGTTTTTTCCTTATTCAGATTTCAGTAATATCTGCTTAACAATTTCAGAGGAAAGGCAAAGACTAATCATGCCCCTTGATTTCATATCTAAGGATAGGAAAATATATTAGACAGTTTTGAGGGAAGAGGAGAGTAAAAACATTATGAAATAAAAAAAGGGCAGATTGCAAATTGTTGGGAAAATGGTAGATGAACAAGCAGTTTTTTCACTGATACAAATTTAAGGAATTTTTCCCTTTTATTCTTTCCCACATTTTATTATTTGGGATCAGTTTCTAGCTGTTGGAATGTGCTTTATCATAGTTCCTTATATTTTTTGTCATAGATTCAATTATTTTTACTTTTGGGAGTTAAAAAGGGGATGTGCAGGGAAAGCAGGAGAAACACCCTCAGTGTTCATTTTCAGTGAGAGGTCTTTATTCCTGAGCTCATCTGGGATTCAGTTTCTGAAGAAAATTTACAGGGATGGATGGAGACTTGTTACTTTTACTCAGTCTTGTGTAGAATTGAGAGGACTTCAGCTGCCTTTAGTTTTTTATGTTCACTGGAAAGCAGGGGCAAGGAGAAGGGACAGTCGTGTCAGGGCAAGACTCCTCTTTTACGGGGTGTCTTCCCATTTTTCAGCTTTTGAGATGTAATTGCTTAAATATGAAATTACATGATACATATGCAATTTAATGACTTGAAAATGTTATAGTTCCAAATAGCTGTGGTACTAAGGAAAGTGTAATTTTTTTCTCTGCCTTTTTTTCTTTGATTTTAATAAGATGACAATCATTAATTTTTATTTCTTTTTCTGAGCAACAAGAATACTGCTATTTTTAACAAACAAGAAAAAATGGAAGGATTAGAATGAGCTTCTTGAGGAACAGTCACAAACCTCAGCAACTCTTTCTACAATGATATTTCTCACTTTGTTCTTTCTTAATATAAATACAGAGCAACACCTATTTTGAGGAAATGCACATTTAACAATAATTTTCAAGTATAACAGCAATAATACTGCCAAAAAATGATACACCACTGCAAATTTATCTCTCATTTTTCTCTGCCTTAGGTCAAGATGATTAGAGAAACACAGGGGGTAGCTGTTAGTTGCATGGCTTAGAGTATACTCAACATAAGAATCAAAAAGTATGGAAAGGCTAAAATTATGTTTAATTTACTTCCCCCCGAATAAATATTTCTATAATACATGCATGTGATTTTCTCTCAAGAAAATGAAATCCAAAGAAATGGTGGACTTATGAGGCTAATGATAATTCATGTCTTAAATACCTGTCTTTTCTAAGGGTCACCTTTTCATACAGAAAACATGTACTCTTCGTTTTCAGTTTGTCCATAAGAGTTTTGCTCACTGTGCTGCTATCAAGTAAATGGTCTACTAAATGTCAAATCCAGGATAAATTATAATCTACAATTTCATTCAAAATTTTCAATTCCACATAGGTTTGTGTAGATCTCCAGAAAAAAAAAAAAGGCCAACCCTACGGTATTGCAATTCATGTTATTGAGTTATGAAGACTACTATTCAGACATTTGGAAAGGGAAGCCATTATTTATTGTCCTTTTGTGAAGGTAGTGATAAACAGAATATGATTAAATGGTTATCCGCAACTTTTACATCAGGACCGTTGTTACATTAAATGCACTTTGCAGTCTAAAACAGAACCATGTTATTTCTGTTTGTGACATAACTTATTTGTTACACATTTTGCACTGGATATGCATTTGATATGCATTTGCATATTACACACGTGACATTGGAATGGGCTGACCAAGGTGGTGTTGGAGTCACCATTCCCAGAAGTTTCCCAAGAAATGACTGGGCATGGTGTTGTGGCTTGGTTGGCATGGGGGTGCATGCTGCCTGTCAAAGGTTAGATTCAATGATCTTGGAGATTTTTCCAACCTAACTGATTCTGTGGTTTTCCAGTCTCTGCATAAAGTAATAACAATGTCCTCTTGAAGGCTGCATTTATAAACACAAAATTTTCTTGTCATGTAGAAATATGAATATTTCTTTTCTTATCAAAGGGCAGAATAGTCAGCCATTTGATAAGAAATGTATAGTGCTTAGCCATAATAAGGACACCTTTTTTTTCCCTAATAAACTTTTATTTGCAAGCAACATAGTAACTATTAATTAAAGCTCATTGTATCTCAGAAACTAATGTATGCAAAGGTACCCACTGAAACATCACATGCGTAGGCTAAAAACAGTTACGCAAACTGCATCCTGATAAGGCAGTCCAGTTTTCTATGCAAATGGTTTGCCACAGGCACAGTATTAACAGAACAGGAAGACAAATCAGGCATTTCAGCTCCCTGGCTACTCCTTGATCTGATGGGAGCTGTTCCTTTTATCTAAATTACTTATTTTAAGGGTGCCTAATAATCCAATTACACTACATCTAAAAACTCTGGCCTATCTTTCTAGGAAGAATGCCAACAGTAGTAACTAGGAACTAATGCCAACAATAGTCCAGAGTAGTTTTCATTAACTGTCCCCAGATATTTCATGGAAGTTTATGTGTTAGTATTGTTCATTCAGTGCTCTAAAACAGATTTTGCAATGGCATGTACCAAATCCTCCTAGCCAGTTTAGTGGTTTACTGCACAAGCAAATCTTTGGTTTATATCCAAACATGCTATTTTTTCTGCTCATATTGCAAGAAATACCCTAGATATTTTCTAATTGCAAGTCTTGTCTGCACTGATTGTGTCTCCCCTGGAAGCTGGCACACTGAGTTACCAAATGGCTTCTCAATATTATGCTAAGACAGTGGTCTGCTACTGAACAGAGGAAAGTGTGCCAAATATTGGATCATCAGTGCTACTTTCCTTGGCACCTGGGATTTTCTTTGGTTGGTTTCCAACCAATTATTATGCAGGCCAGAATCTGCTTACCTTATGAGATCTGATGAGATCACAACCTGAAGAGACACAGATGGTGAGGCATTCCCATCATTACCAGCACCCACAAGCAAATGAACTACATTTTGTTGAGATCTGCTTCCAAGAAAACTTAATATTTGATAGATATAATTAGGTTAAGTGAGCCCAAATCCAGGACTAGATATGGAACTGTATTTGCAGTGCATAGGCAATATATCTCAGTTATGGACACATGACAGTTCTAATATCTAAAATTTGTGTACACGGCAGAGGGATGTATAAGAACGCTGTAACTCATCATTTGGTAGGCCATTGATTATAGGGAAAAAAAAGATCAAACCAGCTAAAGGAAAAAAAAAAACCCACAGTCCTACCAAATGAAAATAAAAACCCAAAACAACTTTGTTTGTGGAAGAATTTCCATACCTTTCAGAGAATATGGAAAGAGCACATATATATATATATATATATATATATATGCAAATGTCTGCATATTAAATATATTAAATCAAAGGCTGCAGACCTGAAAGAGTCATGGGAGAGATACAGGTCTCAATATCAGAAAAAAACCCCTCAAGTCTCCCCTCTGAAACAACTGAACAGTGAACCCCATAGGAGGGATTCTACTCAGAAGGCAGAGAGATAAGAATAGATACACCTTAGAGTAACATGGGAAACCTAATAGTAGGGTCATAGCAGTTATTCCCACTTTGTGACTCTGTGAATACCTTATCATTTTACAAACTCGAATAGCTCCCAAATGGAATAGTTTCTAACTATGAACTTACAAGGAGGTACTGCTATTAGATCCACCTGAAATTTCAGCCATCAAGGCTGAGACACTTGTGTTTCAACACACATTAAAGCTGATGAGAGATTCTACTTATCTGAGTGATGGGACAGTCTAAAACAGGTCAAGGGGATTTCACATTAATTTTAAATCTTCTAATCATTATACTATCAAATACAGAAAAAGTGGCAAAAAAAAATCTCTTCAATTTTGCATGTGATATATCATAAGAGAACACTTTGTTAGGCAATGCTGGAGTCAGTTGTTTAAACATGCTTCTCATTTGGTGTCCCGCAAATACGGATTCTTGGATTCTGCAGCAAAGATAAAATGCAACAAAAAAAAAGAATTAGCAAAACTGAAGAAATAAGATATGCTACAAGTGAAATGTTACTGTCCAAATTGCACATACATAAAGACAAGGATTTGTACCATCTGCCTCCTCTGGTTTTTTGAGCTCCAGAAATTCCCATCTTTTCTGACAGTTGTTGCTTTGCGGTCTTTTAATCTATCCAAAATCTCTCTTGATTTTTTCTTTTTTTTGAAAGATGTATTTTTTCTTTCACAGAAGTCATTTTGTGATTCTTGTCTCCCTCCATATCAGAATGCCTTTCTCATATAGTTGAATTGCAGTGCTTTGGCTCAGAAATGTTACAATCATTTTCATTGATCACAACCCACAGCCCTCATGGAACACCTGCAATTCATCTACAGCAACAAAAATGAGTCTGCCTTAATACCATTTACCTGCCTCCTTTTTTCAGTAGCTTTGTTGTGTTTCAGGGCTATCATTTCAGCAGCAGTGAAGCTTTGCTTAGAATAGACATATTTCTATCTGGAATGTAGATGAAAGGAAAATCAGGCTGATTAACATGCTAAGAAATGTTATCTTTGTGACTCACTTTAGGGTGGGAGCAGACAAGTGGCTGAAGAAAGATGTTTTTTGTTTCTCTTGTGTATTCCCCAATCCATAAATAAATACAGAAAGGAGTATAAGCTACCCAAAGGAAGAAAACACTCCCATAAAATGCTAAGACAGACTTGCTTGTATACCATTGTGTGATAGCCAGCATCTCAATCCTCTCTGCAATTATGATAACATTTTGCTTTACAAAACTGCTCCAATTAGCATATTTAAACATAGTAATTTCAAAGTGTGCTGTTCAGTTCAAATTTATCAGAATTTTCATTGCATAAAATTTTGTCTTAATAATCCATGAAGGTCAAGCTATTAGCAAGGCACACACAAGCTCCCAAAAGCATGCCTGAAGCACAGTGGAAAATTCATGACACTTAAGTGACTTGGCTATAATTCCTTTTCATCTCAACAGCCTTTAAAACTCTCCACATGAAAACAGCAATAGCCTTATGACATTTGCAGGGCAGTGTGTTTTCTGAACATTTACTTACTTGACTTTTTTTAACCTAAGGGTAATGTACAATGTCAGCATATTTGCAGAAGTTAAAGGCAGAAACAGAATTCAAAACTGTAGTAACTTTTCATAAGAGCCTTACAATATTTTTTAAAAAGGTACACCTGCGTAAATGCACTAAATTTGCATTTGCACAGTATTTTCTGTGGATAGCCTGGATTTTTATGACCAGAGAAGGAAATCCATTTCAGGCTGTAAGTCCTTTTTTATGACCCACAATATTGTTTCTTATAAATATTTGTTCTGTTAGCTTCCTGAAATTGTTTCTGTGAAGTCTGCATGAGGCTCTGAACGTTATACATTAATTTATCTAAGAGGAGAAAGATTATTATTAATTCTATCAGGATTATTTTGACAATTTGCACTTCAATAATAAGATCAGAAAATTAAAGCATTTGACCAACAGGGTTCCCTGTGTTTTGATTTTCTCAATGTAAAACAAGCAAACAACACTCCCCCCCCCCAACCCCGCCCCCCCAAACACTCAACACTTTTATAGATGCTCTTCTTCTTCTCCTACAAATACAACCATTGAGGATCCAATTGTATTCAAATGTCACCCACTCTTGGTTTAGGTTCATGTCATGGATCTAAATTGCCTTCTCAATGCCTTTGGCATTGGATTAAATAAGAAACTTTTGAAACATATCATGATGTTCTATTTATGGCCCTAATTTTGATCTCCCAGGGATCTCCATTTTTTTTTTTTTTCAGTTTACATTTAATTCAGATTAATCTCAGATGTTTTGCTGAATACTGTGTGCACATTTTTCCTACCTTACTGATCCATCAGCTGTGCAAAATTCCATGTCATTAGCAGAGTTAATGGGGCAAGCAAGTGTCCATTGTCTAATGATAGATGCAAGCTGATACAAAAGCATATGAAATAACATTTAGTAGAGTTTAGTAAAGAAAGGTGGGGGAGGCTTCTGCTGCACAAGTGAGTGTTAAGAATGACAGTAGTCAGTGCTAAGGGAGTATAAAACAGGCAGCTGATGTCAATATTTAACCATTTATAATAATTAAGACACATGCTCATTACTTGCTGTGTTACAATTTTCATAGAACCATAGAATCATTTAGGTCAGAAAAGACCCCTAAAATCATTGAGTCCAACCATTAACCTGACACTGACAAGTCCATCAAATTCAAGTACCTTTTCCCTTGCAACTTACTGATATTAACATGCCTTCTAAGGGGAATGGATTGGTGTTGCATAAAGTTTTTTCTCTTGTTGAACCAATTTTAACCTCATCTTAGGAATGCATTACACTGTGGCCTAAACATTAACAAATTATTTCAGTTTTGAGCTGTGTCCTTTACTGTGGTGACTTCAGTTTGTTATTTGATGTAACATGCATTCTACTGTGAATTTTTCCACAGTAAGTGTAGCTGGCAAGCAGGAAGAGCTGCATTTTGACAAAATAAATACAGTGAACAGGGAACATGTTAGATCACACATTTTCATTATATCACCCACTTGTAGAAGTTATTACCTCCTGTCCTGTCACTTCCATAGAACAGCTTACTGTCTTGACTACCTACCCACAGGGATCAAGAAAATAAAATTTTATTTATTACTTCTAAAGCTAAAGATAATCAGTTGGAGGAATTAATTCTTCCTAGAGCCCAAAAGAAACCAAAATTCAGCTATTTCAGCTTAGGTCATCATCTGCTCTACTTCCAGGGTTGCAAGGAAACAAGTTTTAGTTTAACGTAATCAAACAAAAAAATCTGACTCCAAATAATTACTCTTGTTCCTAGAGATGATTTATGATTATGATTTGTGTTCCTTTGGTCATCAAATCCCCAAGTTTCCTTGAAGTTACAGTGACCAAAGTCATAAGTCATTGTATTTTATATGCTTATATATGTTTCTAAGTGTCTTTGTCCTTTGTTGCTTCATTTAGAGGGTCTGCAGGCCTAGCTTGGTGTCTGTTACCTTTTCAAGAGAGATGGCTATTTGCTTAAATACAGCAAGTTCTTTAGTGCTAGAATTAATGAATAATATTTTTATTCATAATATAAACTCACAGAGGATTTTTGAAAGAAGAGAAATTATTAACTTAAATGAATTTATTGTGCTAATATCTTTGACTTTATGTAATTCTTATCCATGGTGTTTGTCTTTCATTTTTTCTAAATAGCAAATTCCTAAAAAAAGTTTCCAGATTAGAGCAGCAATCTACATTTACCTTTAGTATACCCATCCTATTCTATTCTGTACCTTACTAAGAATAAAAGCAAACAAGAAGAGAAGGTTTCTTTTCCAGTGAAGTAGTATTGTGTAGAGAAGGATTTTATTATTTTGTTGGTTAGGGAATATATTAGAAGACTTACAAGTCAAAATGAGGAATTAACTTACCAAGAACTGAAAGTGATTGTAAATTTTAAGTTCACATCAGTCATAAGCTTAGATTATTTGCCCAGCAGAAGTGAGCCTGATTAGCTTTTCCTCTCTGTCACATGTCATGTGTACGCATGAGTCTGGTTAGTGGAAGTCAAATTGCAATTTTTCATGGGAATGTTAAACCTTGCAAGATGCAGTGCCCTCCAACAACAAGATCGATTGTAAGTCTTATTTCTACCACCAGCCTCTATGACTTCATATAAAGCTCCAGAATTCTGATAAACTGTCATTGGGAAAAATGATAAAGTGATTTATACTTAATTTCGCTGGAAGGGAGAAATTCAGAGGCTGTCAGTCTAGGTCTTCAGAACAAATGAGTTACAGTTCATGAGGCAGCTCAATAAGGCTATCATTTCCCATCAACTCCTATCACTGACAGCCACAGATTTACTGGATGGGGAAAGAGAAAATGGCTGAGTTTTTGTGCCAGGCTAGTCGATGCTATTACTCCATCAACCAGACTTGTGTAGACAAGAGGCTACCATGAATATTTGATAGTAGCTTCTTCCCATAAGTGCCTGTAGAAAGTAGTAAAGCTGTTCTTTCATTTGTATAAAAAAAGCTCTCCATCTCTCTGTTTGGATCCAGTTGAAAATGTCCATTTGTAAGCCACTAAGGTTTTTGTGATTTATTTTGTGAGTGTGCATTTGTTTCATTCAGCAGTCTGTTTTGTGCCACATGCCTTATTTATAGCCCTTGCCTAATAAAACAAAAGAAATCCTCAGTCTTCTGGGATTTCATATACAATGCATTTGTCACTATCCATCTCACAAGACTGCAATATAAACACAGCCTCAGAGCCACCTGTGCATGCCCAGAGGAAAGAGGGCTTTCATCTGCCACAATTACAAATTGTTAGAAATATCTATGTTCCAGTTCCAGGCAGAAAAAGATTCAGGTCAGAGCTGAAGTACTTGCTCTGTATGTGCTCATGTTAAAATAGAACAGCATAAATGACTTCTATATTATCCTGGGTATCTCTTGCACTGAAATTTCCTGGCAATTGTTGGTGTTTGTACAAAAAGCTACTATAGATGCTACCTGCATTTTTTATGAGGATGTTTGCACAGCCAGATTTCTTAACAGAAATCCAGATTTTCTTTACTGATGCATGCTAAAATATTAGATCTTCTTTAATCATTATTATTAGTAATGGATTTGGTCCCCAGATGTCAGCATTAAACATTCTCTTATGCTGGACTGTTGTGCTACAAGAGTGAGATAATAGAATTATAGAATCATAGAATAGCCTGAATTGGAAGGGACCAGTCAGGATCATTGAATCCAACTCTTAGCTCTGCACAGCACCATCCCCAAGAGTCACACCATCTGCTTGAGAGCATTGTCCAAATATTTCTTGAACTCTGTCAGGCTTGGTGCTGTGACAATTCCCCTGGGGAGCCTGTTCCAGTGCCCAACCATCCCCAGGATGAAGAACCTTTTCCTGATATCCAATCTAAACCTTCTCTGACACAACTCCAGGCCATTCCCTCGGGTCCTGTCACTGGACACCAGACAGAAGAGATCAGTGCCTGCCCCTCCTCTTCCCCTCACGAGGAAGTTGTAACTGCAATGAGGTCTCCCCTCAGTCTCCTCTTCTTCAGGCTGAACAGACCAAGTGACCTCAGCCACTCCTCATACGGCTTCCACTCCAGACTCTTACCCGTCCTAGTGGCTCTCTTTTGGATGCTCTCTAATTTCTTCTCTTGTATTGTGGTGCCCAAAACTTACAGATGTTATTGCCAGGCTGCTTTTTAAGATAGAGATATACTCCCAAAGGAGAATTTAATATGATAGTTAGAAACAAGGTTATGTTCTCACTCTCACTGATGTCTTGTTTATCTGATGCTATGTGCAAGTCTTTGTTTTGAATCAATCACTACTACACCTGTATCAGTCAACAGAACTATATCTCTATGTTTTAGTTATCTACAGATAACTCTAAGTCTTTGCTTGTGTCCATAGCTTAGACAAAATATTGTTTAAATATCTGTTCAGTTAAAGAAACTCCTTCCATAATATGCCCACTGAAAACAAAAGTTGAAGAGTTCACAGACACACAAAAGACCAATTCAAATTATTATCAAATATGTCTTTCATTATGTATTGGGTCTGGCTGAGATGGTGTTTCGTTTTACAATCTAAGAAGGCCAAGGCTATCCAAGCATTGCAGGTATGACTAACCCAGTGCCAAAAGAGTTAATGATGGCAGACTATATTTGATTTCTTTTTATCTTGCTATGAAGATCTAGAATAGCACTAAACCTTTCTACATTCATGGAAAAGTACAGATAAGACAAATATTGCTAATATTAAAATCATGGTTTCTTACCTGAATTTTTCAACCACTGTTTTGTTTTGCCTAGGTTATTTTCCCATGTGCTTGAGCCATTCCTGTCATTACTAATAGGTACCATTTCTTTTTTCAAATACTACTCTGCTTTCATTTGCTTAAATGACTGAAAGCTGTGTACCAGTTCTATCTTTAATCTTTTTCTCTTAAGCTTTGAGAATCTCAGTAAATACACTTTTGAAAATAGAAAAAAAAATTCAAATTCAGATCAGATTAACTGGTTTGTCATTTCATAGACCATTTTTCATCTAGGAATAATAAATACAAAGAAACATTTTCTGATTTGTATTCCTCTCTCCTGGAGCTGGAGAGGGCTGAAAGGCAAAGTGTGTCATAAACAGATCAAACTCTCTGTAGACAGAGTAAGGAAAGTACAGGACAATTACAGTCGTAGGGTCCTCATGTTTCATATCAGTCATCTGTCCTCTTAAACTCTAGAGAACACAGTGAAATACGCATTAATCTAGTCTTGAGGAATCCTAACAAACATATTGCCACATGTTTTTCCACTCCTTTTGTTTCTTCATTTAGCTGAACGCAGGAGATAGTGATCCTATGGCAGAGCCTTAAAATGCTCTATGCAAGGAGCAGGAACTCATAGCGATCCCTGCATCACTTCAGGTTTTGTCTTCTTCATGTTCACATAACTGACCATAAAAAGGGATAGCAAACTGGGATACCAAGGCTTCATGAGTATTATCTCACTGCAATTGTTCCCTGCTCTCTCCAGTGACTGAAGCAGAGAGCATGAACTGGAAGACCTGCATTTTTTCAGAATATCAGATAATTTTCCACATTCTGGAGCATCCTGGATCTCTGTGTGTGAATATTATGGCTGAAAGGCAAGGCAAGGAAATGGAGAAGGGGATAAGGAAAGAAGGCAAAAATGGAAAAAGCAGGAGGAAAGAACAGGAAGGGGAAAGGTGGAAAGAGAAGACGAAATGGAAAGAGAAAACCATACATGTCAGTTTTCTCAGCTAGCAGACAGTCCAGGAAGAATCTTTAGTTACAACTTGAGTTGAGGTTATTGTTCAGGAGTGATTTCTCTTTGAATTTCATTCAAATTTCAAATTGATTTGTGCTTCTCATAGCCTCAGCTATGAAGCATGAACTACAAATCATAGATTTATGAAGATTTCCAAAATTTGAGGTGGCATAAATTTCTCATTTGAGCCAAGATTTTGTCTAAATTTATCCTGTTCTCCACTTCTGTAAAGAAGTGTCCATCTTCACTGAGAGTGCTAGTGAAATATTTTCCCATCTTGCCTAACTATAACTATCAGACAAATCTGATACATTATTCTGAAATGTTCTGAATCAGCATTTGAATTTGAAGAATAGTCTGAAATACTCTTTAAAAAGCTCTGATGGTAGCTGGCACACTTTTAATTTTTGTCATATTTCTCAAATAAACTGTATCCTTTTTGAGACTCTGGATCTCAAATGAGATTCGGGATCTGCAGTGCAAGATGAAATGAATTTTCAGTTTTAGTCCACAGTTCACATTTGAAAGATATTTGTGTCACAGAACTGCTATGAAAGCTGCCAAGACTAACAGCAGAAGAAAACCAGAACTGAGATAATCAAGCAGGATGAAAGTATAGCTGAAGAGTATCACATGGGCATTTCCAAATTGCCTGCTTGAGTGCCTGCCCACGATTTCTGGCACTGGTTCCAGTATTTTTTTTTAACATCCTGTTGTATGAGAGTCTTATTCTTTGCCTCTGATTTCATACTCTCAAGGACAAAAAACCCCAAATATGTGGTGTTTTAACCAGTCTGTGGAGAACCAAAGGATTTGAAGGCTGCAATACCCTTCCTTCTGTACTTGAATCATTCCTTCTGTACAAATATTACATATTAAAGTTATCATCAGGAAGAAGAAAATATCTTGTGATTTGCTCAGTTACAGTATTTCAGGTGAATATGTGCATGATTACATGGCATTATCTCCATTTTATTTTCTAGTAAAACTTTAAGAGCTGTTACAGGTAGAGACCCTGTGGAAAAAAAGAACTTACTAGAAGGTATTAATTGCTGTCACAGTTATTCATGGATTAATTATATAAGTTCTGCTGTAAAACTTGGCTTGTAAGAATTCAGCTGCTGAGCCATTTTCAATCTCTATGCAGTTGTACAGCTAGTGATAGGTGAATCTGTCATCAGATTGCATCACTCCACTTTTCTCACATAGACTAACATGGAAGTCCTTTACAGGGTGAGAAAGAGCAAGTGTCTGGCTCAGGGATCAAATAATTTACTTTCTAGTAGTTGAATCACTGCTCAGATTTCTTTATTGTATTCCCTGTTTTCTAGTAATAGAGTGCTCTTTCTCTACAGCAATTCAAGGTATAACATGTCAACTTCTCCATTTCTTGAAGTAAAATCATAATGGATAATATATAAAGAAGAAAATTGGACCCAATACATGGTCCAGCTAGATAAAGAACCACAGTAGGTATGCTGATGCTTTATTTATTTGAGCCTTAATAGTCTAGATTTTTCAATAGTGTTCAAGAATTAGAATAGAATCAACAGTGAGGAAAGACTGAAGTGTTTATAATAAAGTTGGGGAAGTCCTTAGAGAGTACCATCCTGGTTCCAGCAGAAGCCTTGAATGTTAACTATCTAATGATACTGTGTTTATTCTCTTAAATTAAAAGAAGCCTATGAAAGTTACTTTCTTTTAATACATAAGAAAATTAAAAAAAAAAAAATGAGGCCACAACAACAGGTAAACATTTAATGCAAAGGCATGTCTTGACATGGTTGATTTCTGTAAGGGTGCCATCATGCTTATCGCAGAGAAAATTCCAGAGAAAGGATAACTTTTGTCCTGTCTTTTCCATATCACCTGACAAACAAAGAGTAAGGAAATTACACAGAGCTAGATTTATTGAATTTATATTATATGAGATCTAGTTATACATATACACCACTCCTCTGACACAATTCTGGCAATAACTGGATGGTGCAAACCACTATGAAATACCTATCTGTGAGGTGTCATTCACTTGAATATTGCAATGCCATACACACTACAAAGCCTAATAAATAAGTGTCAGGGCCCAAAGTGGAGTCCATATCTCTCAGCTACACTTGCTGCTAAGGTTAACATATTTCTGGAGATAAAATAAAGGATGCTGATCATCAGCAGGAGGCAAGGGACAATTCCAGTTATTCCAGTTTGTTTTAGCTAGTTTCAGAGATGCAGGTATAATAGGTGCAGACGTAACAGCATTGCCTCCATCCCCTCCTGTCTCCAAACCCATAGTCCACAGTACCCTGTGGGCTTTGTCCCCACTGTCCCCATTGCATGGCTTCCCCATGTCTTCTTTCTTGTCCACAAGAACTTCTGCTCATTCAAACATTCAGGTTGACTCAATGTACATCAATAGTCTGCTTGGGGTAAAGATGTGAAATGCCTGGCAGTCCTATGCAATTCCTGTCAGTAGGCTTCTCAGAGCATGATCCAGACACCATCAAGGGGAGAAGCAAAGAGGATAACTGCTGTAATACTGATGATGTACAGGAGGGAAGGCAACGTGTCACTACAGCCTTGGTGTCATCTGCTGATATGAAGCATGTGCCACCCTGGGCAGTTCTCACCAGTTCAGGCAGAGAGCCAGTCCGCGGGAACATTGGCTGTTCATTCAGCACAGTAGCACTGGGGTTACAGGGTGATATGGCAGTCATCTGCCATGGGGGATATGGCAGGTTTTCCTTCTGTCTTGGGAAAGTCAACCCTGATCTCCAGCTATACTAGAAAGTGATTTGGCAGCAATATTCTCTTTTGAAATAGTAATACTCTCTCCTTCAGCATAACCTGTTATAAGCCATAGAATTCTTGATCATTTAGACTTAGGAGATTGAAGGTATGGCCCTATAATTCAGAATGTGGAAACCAAGAGTGGATGCCCACAGGGATCTGAGGAGCACTGTCTCTTTCCCTATATTCAAAAGTCTTAGTAGAAATTGGCAGTTTTGTATGAAATATCTTAATTTCTTCAATTTGATGTTTGCCAATGGCAAACATTTCATTTGGTGAATTTGCATCCAGCTCCCTTTTGCAAGATGTTGAGAAAAATCTGACAAGAGACCAAATTCATGTCAAACTTCTTTTGTAAATGGAAATTTGTCACTTCTGTTGGCAACAAGAACTAATAGTTTGATTGTCACATAGAATTTGTAACAACCCAGTTACAACAAGCTAGAAAATTCACTGACATGCAAGAATTCTTTGTCTGCCTAAACATACAGATATATCCAGAAATCACTGATGCACATTATATACCATTATTTTGGTTTGGCCAAAATAGGCATTTAAAAATAAAGAGGGATTGAGGGTCCCCCTTGTTCCTCAAAATGACAGGTGCTGGCCACATCTTGTAATTCTTCACTGACTGGTTGGTATTTAGCATGACTGATTTCCTTCCCACTTGTATCTAGAAATAAGTCTTTAACCCTAACCAAACTACTCTTTTGAGAATCATTTTTAGGCTGTCTTAATCACTTTGATTTCAACAGTACCATAGTGCTTCTGCACATGCTTGGCCATACTAATATAAACTATCAAGTCTATTGAAGGTCTTACCTGAAAGACTCTTGTTTGTAGCTTTCACCTATTTAAAAAAAACCCTTTTGGTTTTTGTCAATGGGGTCATGTGTTCTTTAGTAGGTATGTCTATTCTTTCTTAGAAATCTTGCTGTGCATAGTGTCTATTACCAGAGCTGTGAAGGATAAAAATTTTCACTTCTTTCATAAATACTACATTATTAATAGTTTGTTTATCTGAAAATAAAATAAGAGCACTAAGAATCTTTTTTTTCAGTTGAAAATTTTGTTTCCTAATTCAACTGTTACCTTTCGTGTTCATGATTTACACTAGAAAACATCAGCTGCATTTCAAATCAACTAAAAATAAAGATATTTTTATTTCTGTCTAAAGCAAGCTTTCCTAAGTCTGCCAATGCTTCTCATGGAGCATTTTTATCATAGCAAATGAGTATATTTATAACATAAAATGTTTCCAAAATCATGGTATATTTTTAATTGCCTTTGTGTATTTCTGGCTGTGTTACGGCATTTTGTGAAGTTCCTCCACCTTTCTCTGAGCTTTTGATGATCTCTTTATATTCTGTTTAGACTTTATTATGCTACACTGTGAAGAAATGAGTAAGGTAGAATTACACTCTTACTTACACTGAGTTAATTCTGTGCACTTTCTACTGATATTTATTTGCTGACTTTGCAGCAGATAATTTGTGTCATTATACTAAACTTATGTAGTTTCTTTGTGAGATGTCTTTTGCTTTTGTATTTTTATTTTCATAGTGGCTTTACTATGCTTTACTACCTTTACTAGTTTCTCTAGCTTTGCTTTTCTATCTTGAATCATCATACTTTTAGAAAGAATTGTACATATCTTTTATGGAAAGTCATTCATTCATTTTCTTTAACTTTATGATTATTATTCTAGATGTTTCACTTTTCCTAATTCATGACACCTTCCTCATTAAAGGATAAAACTTGACTACTAATACTTGACAAGACAATTAATTCAGTGCTTTTTGGGAAGATAAACTCTGCTTGTTTAATATGCTTGGCTTGTAGTAGTTGGAATTTTATTTCTCTGATTACATTGGCAGTGGAAAAAACTGAGTATTAAATCTTCAGTGAAATGTCGGATTTTACTTATCTTTTTATGATCTGTATCTTGCTCTGTCCCTTATATAAGAAAAAAACAAACCTCAGTGAAGTGCATGTTATTGGACTGTGTTAAATTTTGAGCGTTTAGGCTTTTTCCTTTTAGAGTGATTTAAGCTCTCAGCGTAGGTGGTCTATTTGCTCAGCTTACTATTCTCTGACTCACATAGCAGGTGATTGACTGAAATGTTATGAATTTTCATCCCAGTACTTACAGACTATTTCAACAGTGGTGTAAAAAGGCTTGTCTGCTCAGAGGAGACCCAAGAGTTATTTTTTCCCACACAAGAAGCTCAAATAAAGCTCGTCCTTTTTTATTTTCTTGATTCATGTTACTTTCTTCCCAATGGGCTGGAATAATTAATTTTGTTCTTTTCTTTAAGGGAGAAAATTGTTTTGATTTCCCAATTGGAAATTAAGACCTCCATGAATGCCCAAGCTTGTGTGGGGCTGTGAATCTCGTTCTGAGAAACCTATTTCCCTGTTTTGATTTGACTTCAGGGAAAGGCATCAGAATTCCAAGATTTTCTTCAGTGCCCTTGAAATCAGAATGTGGGTCATCCTGTTTTTTAGAACTGGGTGACTTCAACTCATAGAACCACAGTATCTCGGAAGACGTGAAACTGGGAGGGAACTCTGGAAGTCATCTAGTGCACACATCCCACACTCCACACTCACCCTCCCCATTCAGGCAGGGTCAGCTGTAGCAGGATGTCCAGGATGATGCTGTTCCCAAGGCATCCCAGGGCACAGTTGGCCCTCCTGGCTGCCAGGACACTGCTGACTCATATTCAACTTTACATCAACCAGGACCCCCAGGTCCCTTTGTGTGGCACTGCTTTCCAGCATCTCACCCCCCAGTCTGTCCATACATCCAGGGTTGCCCCATCTCAGGTACAGAATCTGTGACTTCCCATTGTTGAACATTGTAATTCAGGTCCATTGCCTCTTCATCTTTCACTTGATCCTACAGAAGACTCTGGCTCTCTCATCTTCATTCCTTTCCATAGGTAATTTCCTTTCCTTGCTTGGTTGATGAGAAGTCTTTTCCTCCCTCATTTCTTAGGACTGCTGTGGAGAGGATGGGTCTCCACGAGTGCCTAAGCTCATCTGGCACCATGAATCAGATTTTAGACAATGGTTAACACATTGTGGGTAATTAAGAAGCACCAGTCTCATAACAAAGACAGTGCCTTTTGGAAAGAAACTGGAAAGAAAAAGGTAACACATGAATCCTTTTATCTGAAATATAAGCCGGTTATAAATATTCTTACTGTGCCATTGCTCTGTAACTCAGAAATTATAAACATTAGTAGAAAGTAGATTTAAAGAAACTGTGATAGCATCTGCTTGTACTTGACTCATTCTAAACCACTAGTATTATGTTCCTGTTCTTTAAATTTAGTTTCAAATCACAAACTCAAAAACATGCCCTGAGCTTAAGAGACTGGAACTTCTCTTAAAAGTAGGTCACAGAAAAAAGGATCTGAATCATTAAATTATGCTATCCATATCAGAAGAGGAAAATCAGAATGTTATTATATACTGTTCCAGACTTTTAAGCGCTGAAACCTGAAGCTGAATTTTAGTTAACTGAAAATACCTTTTAAATTTGAAGTAAACAAAAAGAAAAAATCTGACAGCAAAAATATGAATCTTTGATAAACTCATCTCTCAATCCCAATCATATTCCACACTCAATGTATACGTAATCTTATAAGACTTTCACACAAATATTAAGGGAATAATAGAAATATAAATTTATTTTATGTCACTGAGTCTAATACTGCAAATGCTGAATATTCTGATGCATATTTAGGGTAAAGCATTTTATCAGAAAATATTCATCTGGGTGGTAAAATAAGCTGAGAGATATATTGGTAGAGACAGAACATGGGTTCTGTGATGCAAAATGCTTTGGAGAAAACATTGGAGGTTTGTTAACAAATAAGAAGGGAATGGGGAATGCATAGCAGAATGAAGAAATAATTGTTCAGAGACATTAAAAGTTGTTTTTATAGAACAGATTGTTAGAGAAAATTTATTTATTTATGCTATTTATTTGGGATCACTGTACTTCTTAAATGGCCTTATGGTGTTTGGGAACTTCAGGTGTATATGTTTCAAATTGCTTAAGGGTTGGAAAGCTGCCATTTAGGAGCACAGTGTAGGAGTTTGTAGTGACGCATGAAAAATAGATATAGCCCAGCTGTGAAGCAATAGAGAAGGCCTTTAAAATATGTCAGCAAAACCCTCAGTGATAAAGCCAGTTAAAATCATAACCTCAATGCAACCTGAATTGTTCCGTGTAGTAGTTTTATTGGGATTTTTCAAGTTCCCTCTACATATGCAAAGTCATTGAAATATGATCCAGTTATGTTCAAAATTAGAACACTTTCGTTTAGAGTTTTCCTCAGATTATCAATACAATAATGTATCTTCCTTTATGTAGACAAATTATTTTCATTAATGCATATGCAATCTAAGGGAACAAAGCTCTCTATTCTTTTTACCATTTTGCTGCTGCTTGACTTTGGGAAAACCAGTTAACACTTTGGATGAAAATTTTGAAGAAAAGGTCTCTGAAGTTTTGTTCCTACATATTAGAGTGCTGGTGACATGTTTTTGGAGCTACTGAATACCTGGTTATTGTAGTATCATTTTTATCTCAATGGATAATTTTGACATAGACAATCTATTTTCTAAAATTCACAGAGGTATTTTCATCTTCACAGTGAAAGACTGGAAATATGGCTCTTAGAAACACTGGTTTGTGTTGAAAATTGGGAAATATTTCCAAAGAATAATTTTATGGGTACATTTAATGTATATGTTTTCCTAAAGGAAATTATTTTTTCCAATTAGAAGGGTTTGGGGCATTTTTTTGCCATTGTCTGTGCTTTGATCAGTCCAGGAATGATTGGTCTTTCTTGGCTAGGTTCTTCTCTCATATGGAGGAAAGTTTATACTTGGATGTTTTCAAAATTCTTCCATATTTCAGAATGCTGTTTGCTACAGGGTCTGTCTTAAGGTAAGAAAAGGAGGACGTAATGCAGAGATGAAAGAGCATTTCCTACCTCTCCGTGTTTTTTAGCATAGATTCAGATAGAGTTCAAATGTAAATAGAGTTCAAATGAAAACTCAAATGAGAACTCACAATGCAGTAGAAAGTCTAATCAGCCATACTTATGGCAAATAATGTCTAACACTGTGCCAAAATTAATTGTGTATGTAATGAGAATACTGCAATAATGGTCTAGGTGATGGAGCAATGGCATGTCACATCTATGGTCATTTAAATCTAACCTGAGGTTTTAACCACAATTAGAAGAGTGGTTTAGGGTTATTACCTGTTAGGCAGTAGTCCCCCATTATCCTTAATAAAGAGAACATAATTTATCACAATCAGGCTTAATTGGCAATTCTCAGTCTGTGTTCAGCAGAGTATCAGGACTAAGACAGGATGGACAATCACTTTATTCCCTTCATCCTCAAAGGTGATGTGCCTCAGCTCAGTGATAAACAGCATGAGGATCTCATGTTAAAAAATAAAAATTATAAATTCGGAATCAGTATCTGTCACATATTTCATTCTTCAAGTCAGGGATTCTATGCAGTTCAGTTACGAGACGTGACACTTTGAAGATATCTCAAAGTGTATTACATTAGATATGTTGAGAAGTTATCATTTCTTCTTGGGGTTAAACACAGTATTCACTTGCAGGTGCTGTTCTCACCAACAATCCATTTCCATTACACCAGGATCACCCCTTTCAGCCTCTGTAAGAACACTTGTTAAACATCAGAAGCTTATATTCAATCCGTAAGAAAAGTAAAAATAGACACAGATGTGCTGAATGTAGCCACATATTTTGATAAGCATTGTTTATGCCAGATTGTACTGTTTTGTAAATTTATGGAATGAGAAAGGAATAATCTCCCTCAAAGCACATAAATGCAACATAGTGCAGTAGCTGAAGAAAGTTATATAATGAAGAATCAATATTTTACTCTTTCACTGTTGACATAAGATCTGTGTCTCAAAATGTGCTGGTTTTGACCTATGAGCAATGGAGAATTTAAACAGTCTCTTCAGTGCAGTAACAATGCAATGCATTTATACAGCATCTTCCCTGAAAGAGTCGCAAGGGGCCTATCTGTGATCTTTCAACATGTCAAGCATACTGGATCTGACTAATTTCTTATGTGCTGAAAGGAAAAATGAATGTTGTTTAGGTCTCCTAGACAACAGACTATGCTTCAATAACAAACTATGCAATAGGTATTTCGCTGATTCAAATCTGAAATTCAATTTAGGAGTGAAATAACATGAGCATCTGAGATTGCTTTACTGGGCTGCTTCAGATGGACAAATAAAACTCAGCCAGGCTTCAGTACTATTCAGTTCAAATAGTATTTTTTTAAGAGATATCTAGGCAGAAATATCTCTCCTCCGTTTTCCTTATAGAAAAAATAATTCCATTAATTTTAGTGTATTGGTCGTTTTTATAACAGTGATTTTGCTTTGTGTAAATTATATTTTCCAAATGGGCAAAAGCTTACCATAAACCAACAACTAGTAATGTATTTATCTGTGGCTCTTTAAATATTATTTTCTAAAAAATATATTATTCCTCTTTTAGACCCTTACAAATAGTTTTACTTTGCCAATAAATATCTGCTGTCCTCAATTGCCAACTCAGGTAGCAGAGTAAAATTAATTAGACTGAAACTTTTGTAACTGGCTACAGAAATGGAAATATTATTCACAGAAATTAAAAAAGAAGTAATTAAATCATCAGTGCTTTCCTATATACTGCTGATGACATCTTTAAAATCACAATTATGAAAAACCCTCCGTGTGATTTCTAGCATATATGTTATCATATATAAATATTGTTCTGCGGTGTTGATTTGAGTAAAACCACATGGATTAAGTAACTGAATGAACTGATTTTCAGCCACATCAGATATCAGGTGAAAATCCAGTTAGTGGAGGCAAATTTAGCTTTTTTCCAGGACTACTTCTTGAGGAAAGAGGGGGAAAAAAAAGAATGAAAATGCTCCGAATTATAAACAATGTGGTCAATTCTGTAATAGTATTTTATCCTAAAGAAATCAATTTTCTATGTGAGTTGTTGAATTTTGGCATTGGAAACTCATTCAGAGGCTCCATTCTGACTATTACATAATGCTAAAGTAACATTAAAAAAGTTGGTTTCTCTGAAAATTAGTATTTGAGGTCCCCCAGATTAAGAAAAACATTTTATAATTTGCCACCCAAGTAATATTGCTTCTTGTCTATCAAGAAAAATAATGAGTTTGCTTCTTAATTCATTAATTGCTTTTAAAATTTGTCATAGCCACAACCTCTAAAGTTTAAAAATATTCATTCAAGAATCCATAAAATTTAAATTATACCTTTATAAAATTAGATGGACTTGACAAGTAATCTTTAATTTAAAACACTATATGTGAATATATAAGTAGATATGCTGTTTTGTAAATTAAAACGTAACACAGATGGGCATTTTAGCAAGTAATCTGAATAGAAAACAGACCTCTTTTTACTGCCAGTTCTTATTTTCAGAAGCACATAGTTGCTATATTTACACGTCTGAGACAATACTGATAAAAAATAATTAGATAATTGTAATTAAAAGGTATCTTTTTTCTCTCATTAAAAGCCTTGACATATCTTTCTAGAGCAGCTGTTTGGCTGTCAAAATTGGCCATGTAGCTTTTTCCTGTTAAGAAGTGTTTGCAAGAATCTTTTTACTGCTGAAATTAGTTTGAAATTTTTTTCAGCTGTTTCATCTCAATGTTAACTGCACTGCAGTTATCCGTAGGAATTAAATGTAAATTATCTGGTTTATATCATTTTAATTGAAAAGTATGTGCACTTTAAAATGAGAAATGGAAGATAAAGTCAGAATAAGAGATAAAATTTAAGCCAAGTAATCTTGCAACTATAAATTGTTAGTAACTTTTTAGATGAGATTGCTTTGAGATATACATATAAAAATGGACATTTTTTCTTCCCTCATACTGATTTTCATAGTAGTGTAATTCTGTGGTATTTGAAGGATTTTTTATAAAAGCATATCTCAAGCTTCTGTGCCATAAACCCCTGACAAGATGAAAAGTAAATGCATATAGCTTCAGTGGGACTCTCTCGTGGTATTTTGATATGGGACTGCATTTGTGTGGGAAGGGGTGGGGAAGGATAGGATGTGGGATCAGTGTCTAAGTAAGGAGACCCCAGTGAGTTAAGGATTGCAAAGGATGACAGACTGTCAAGTCACTGACAGTTGCCCCCACCTGTTATGATCCGATTATTAAAAGACGCCTCTACCCGAATTAAGGTGCAGGCAAGATCATATGCTGAATTCAATAGTATGGATTTTATTTAACAGCAAATGTGAGGTAGAGTGAAAGAAATAGGAAAAAAAATGGGGGCCAGAGGGGTGCGGGAGGGAGGGAGAGAGAGAGAGAGAGATGGAGAGATCAGGCAGAAGATAGTTACCTCCCATGGATCCCGTGGCATGCTGCTGGTCCTCTTTCACCCTGGTCTTCTCAGTGGTGGGAGTCCCAGAGTTGTTCTTCTAGTGGTACTATATTTATACAGTTCAAGTTCTGGGTATCCACGGGGTGCTTGCAGATGTTCCTACAACATGGGCTCACATGGGCGTAAGCACTTGTTTCCTCTCTGAGTCTGCACACTGGTTATTTTTGTCTGGTGCGCTAACCAAATCTTCACCTCCATTAGGGCAGGAATTAGAACCTTCCTGATGTTGCCATCTGTGCTTCTCTCAAGTTTCTGCTGTGGTGGCTTATCTTATAGCTCCTTCTGTGACCTTGACAGTGGTTTGAGACAGGCAACTGCATGCTTTAAATCCTTACACCATCCCATGGGAGAGCTGTTGCTTGACCTGGACTGTAAAAATGCTCTGCATTCTTATGCAGTTTCCGTGTTCACAGCTGTGTCAGAGGCTCTTGATGCATAAGAGCAGATCAGTCTGTAACCTACTAAGTGTTGAAAGCTGGAAGAATGCACCAGAGAATGACTGGATACCTGTGTGCACATGTTCTCTTCTGAAGCTTCTGAAGCTGCTCTATGTCATAAAAAGAGACACCGGAGGCTCTTACTGTTGAGTGTGGTATGGATGGAAAGAATTTGTTTGCACTCTCTGGAAACTGAGACCTCAGAGCCATAATGTATATTTAGTTGCCCAAATGCTATTAAAGGCTTTTTCAAGGTAGAAGGCTTTTGCAGTAGCACAGTCTTCATCTCATATTGGCATGACTTAAATTGTGTCAGGTTATACTTAATGACAGACTGTTAGAAGAACTTCAGAGTACACATGGTTTAAGTACTGACATTTGGCCACAGATGCCACTGCGAGATCCCAAATCGCCATTGCAAATATCTAGAGTATTAATGGGGAATTAAATCTCTATACCAGTAAAAGATGGACCCTGTGAACTGCTTCTCTTTTATAACAGCTGCATTTCTGCCAACTGCCTCTTCTTTCCAGCGAGGAGCTATAAAAGCGAACTGTCCTTGCCATTTGGAGAAGATGTCGACAGGAGGTAGATGCAGCGATCCCTGCGTATTTATGGCATCAATTCTTTCCCATCAGATCACACATGAATAAGTGACTAACTGCCAAATGCCATTCTCCAGAATGGAGATATTTAGACAGTGCTGGAGAGTCTAGTCTGGATCCCTAAAACAGCAAAACTCAGTGTGTCATCTCTGCATAAGAATGAGCTTAAATAGTATTAAACCCAAGTTTATTACTGAACAAAGTAAATGGGCTTAAATAAGGTGTTAAAATTAATGTTTACACTTTACAGGTGAACTTCTATCATAGGTCTTCCTGTCCCTAAGTAAAACAGATGTGTAGACCTGATAAATACCATCTACCAAGTGAAAGCTGTGTTTTCTCAGTGCTAAATCTGGGTGTGAGATGTGTATGTAGCTGTAATGCTTGGCACACCAAGCAGGTGGCCAAACAAAGCTCTGCAGGTGTCAGTATATGAAATTTACAATGGTGGTCGATCTAAACAGCTGAGAACTCCTGCAACACCCAGGCAGTGAAGCAGCACCTGAGTTCTTCAGGCCATTGTACTTTAAATGCTGTAGTATGTTTTCAGATTAATAATAAACAGTTTTGCATGAATGAGAGTAATGTGAATGATAATAGCTGAAAAGCTGTATTGCAAGGTAGGTACAGTTTCCATGGAAGTCCTTGATGCTAGCATGCTAGTTACTAGGAGTTATTACATAGCATGTGCCAGACAGTGCCATGTAGCCATTAGGCACTTCAAATGACACTGCAGAGACAGCTATTGGAGAGAAAAAATGGCAGTATCCTTAGGCTGCACAAAGTGAAATGGTGGTTGTCCACTGGAAGCAAGGTCACGCTCCTTACAGGAATTTATGTAGTTTCTCTTTTGGTGTACAGCATTGCAAAGTGTAAAAGCTAAAGCTCCTCCCTGATCTCACTTTCTGTGTAGCCTGTGTTGCCTCTTAAACAACTGTAACTTTTCAGTGAAGAGAGAAACAACTCCTTAGAAGAAGAGTTTTAGAAATAAAAATGGCAAACATTTCACACTGTGTAGAGGTGTGATATGCTACAAGTAATCTTGGAAGAAATGCAGTAGTGGGCAGAGTGCAGGTGGAATGTTCAGAACTGTATGTGTAATTCACACTTAGTGTGGTGGGTACTATAAAAAAAGATCAACACATAAACTGGAAGGCAGATGGAATTCATCACATATCTCTGCCATTTGTCACCTGAATATCACCAGGATGTATAGAATGCATCTGTATAACTTAATCTTATTTTCCTTCTAAAAACACACATGCTAAATGCATATTAATTTCTATACACAGAACTAGAAGTGTTTTGTGTAAAATATGCTGGGAAGTTTTAACTGGAGATAACATGCACAGTGCCAGAACAAAATGCATCTTTTCCAGGATCACGTTGACTCCTCATCGAGAGATCTGTCATATCAGTGCTTCATTTTGGGTAGCTCGTTCTGTTGAAATGTACAATAATGACCTAACCTGTAATAAAAAAAAAATACAAGACAACAAAACAATTAATAGTAGCAATCATCATCACATCCTTGTTAAATATATTATGCTTCCTTTCCATAGCCAGGCCAAATGCTGATTTCTGACAAGTAAATATTCTGGTTTTGCAATTTGATTGACATCTGCAGTGGAGTCCTAAAAGGATGAGGAATGATTGTGGTATCTATGTATGTTCTTGCTATGGTAAATAAAAAGTGGCCTTCAGGCCTTTGATATGATATTGAAAAATGACCTATTAAAGGGGAACAGTAGGAATTTGAATTGCAGGATAAAATTTTCAGTTTTCTGAGAGGCACCTTTCTGCTAGTTTAAATTGTAAACATCTGAAAATCCAGTGGAAATTGATGTTATATTTACTGTGTAGCAGTCACTTTAATATGCTTGCCTTGAAGCCTCCAAAGCAAAATCCTGTGTATTAATCCTATGGCTTCAGAAAAGCAGGGAGAAAAATAACCATTGATGCTTATAAATATGAAGCCTGCAAAGTAAAAGAAATTTATAAAGAAAACCTTGAACAATTCCTACTGCAACATCAGCCCAATTTCATTCTGAGCTGTTGAGCCAGAAATGTGAGAAAATGAAGTGACTGAAGCCTGTCAGAAAGGAAAAACAGCTAGTGGAGTGATGATATGAATCCACTATCTTCACTGCATTGGTTAAAACTGTTACTATTCAGGTGAATTGAAACCTTCACAGAAGCCATGGTGGAGAGGAGCACAATAAAAAGTTGTTTATCATTTGTAATTCAGTAGGACTCTGAAGTAAGGAACTGATCTCTTCTCTTTTTTTGCTTCAACTGGTTTATATTAGATGGCTTATAGGAAGAAATACATATCATGTACTTTTCTGCCAATAAATGCCTTGGTTTATAGAACACATTAGCAATCAGATTAGGCAAAATCTACAGCAAGGCTAAACTTTCCAAATACAGCTCTCCCTTATTGGTATATCATATATCTTGAGTTCATCCAGTTTGAGCAAAAGAGTGCATCACATTTAGCCTCGTTTGAAGATGAAGCTGAACCTCGAAAATACCACAGGTTTCAACACACTCTGGTCTCTCCCGGTCCAAATTGATACTGATATTTCATCCCAATTGTGACAGAAAACAGTCCTTTTTCATGTTAAAAAAAAAAAAAAAAATTAAAAATTTGTTCAGGATTTTAAACTCTTTGTTTTTGTTGGTGTTCAGGCTTTTTGATTTGTTTTTTTACAGTTCTTTGGGGTTTGTTTTTTGGTTTTGTGGTTTTTTTGTGAGAAGACAGCAATTTTTAATAAACCTTCATTTTTATAGCATTTCACAGCTTGTGGACAGATTAACTGATCACCCCTGGGATGCTCCTGAGGTGCAGATGACTGCTGGGGGGAGGCATTTACATGGAGCTTTTTTCCTGACTCAGAGCTGAGTACTTAATCTGAGTCTCCCACATTTCAGTCACACCTCCTACAGACACAGTCACTTGGTGCTTGTGAGTAGGTCTTCCCAGCAACTTGAGTAGGAACTTCTCCATTTCAAATAGATAATTCAGGGAAGTTATTTCAAAAGTTAGATTTTTCCTGGTCTGCCTTCATTACAATGAAGATAGTATTGCCATAAAAATCTTGTTGTAATAACATTATTAAATATATTATTTATGGCAGGCCAGGACCTGTAACTATCAGGCATGTGGAAAATGCTCAAACAGACTAAAAGAATTATCCAAAATTGGAGGCTTGTCAGGAATCTGACACACATTTAAGTGAGATTCAACAAAACGCTATAATAAATCTTTCTGCTTCCTTAATATGAAATAAGGCCTGTAGTTTACAAAATTCCACAAAGAATGATTTGGATGTACTCTCAGGAACAGAGAAAACCCCTGCTCTGCCACTCATGTATGCATAGTAGCAGATTCACTGAAGCTTAAGTGTAAAATAATGATTTCTTCCAACAGTTCTTAAATTCAGTTGACACTATTTCAAATTCATGAAGTTAAATTAATTCAGAATCCTTTCTGTCTCTCAATCAGTTATAAAACAAAATATAAATTTTATTCCTGATGCCTCAAAAAATATGAAAGTGAACAAAAACTGCCTTCTAATTTATATGAAACTGATTTGAAATGTGACTTGTAGTAGTAGCATTTGTCAAAGTATCCTCAGCCTGAGAAAATCAACAAAACCACTATATTCTGGTATGTTACTGTCTTGTTTCTACTGAAAAGCTTTCAAAAATTGGGGGAGAAATCCCCGGTGATTTTTCGAGATAACATCCCTTTAGCAGTAGAGAACTCAGCTTTTTCTATATGTTTTAGCTTCTCTGACATCATTGCAGAGGAGACATGAAAATTTCAGGAGATATTTATTAAATTATTAGAATACAAACTGTGTTTTGAGTTTGCAATACGATGTTAAAAAAGTCAGTAACTGTTCAGGGCTTTGGATGAAAGGAAATTTTATTTCAAATGGCATCAATTAACAGTACCATGTGATTTCAGTACGTAATCTTTATGGAATAAGATTGTGAGTAACACAGCATTCTCTGATATACATTTATTTAATTAATTATGATTATTTAGAATTTCTTAACTTATGATTAAGAAAGGTCTCTCTAGCATTTTTTAGGTTGTTGATAGTTTCTTTTACTGCTTAAAATTGTTTGTGTCATTGCAGTTAACTCTATCCATCCTTACGCAAAGCTTTTCAAGAATAGCAGAGAAATATCAGTCCTACTAATGCAAATTCATATATCAGACCTAAAGCCAAAACAAACCAGCTGTTGCACATTTGTAGTTTATATCTGCTGCACCTGAATGTAATTAAATGCAAATTGCTAGTTAAAACCAAAGTACTGATAAAAGAATACCCCTTCGAAGTAGTTTCCTTAGTCACAAAATTTAGCAGGTTTTTGCAAGACCTTAAAGATAAAAAATAGCCAAAAAGAAAGCCTGATCAGGAACTTGAATCCTGTTGATTCTTTTCTCATCAGCTGACCTTACTTCAGTAATTTAAGAAACTCATTACCACAATGAGTTATTCCCATGTTAGCAGCAGGTAACAAAAACTGCATTGCTCTCCTTCACAGACTCTGGAATGTTAGTCATATACTTCAGTGGTGCTGCTCCTTTTCCAACAAATACTGGTTAACCTTAGGGGAAGTTCAAGATGTTTGTACATAGTCCTAACTGTTCATCATCTCATTTCCTTCAAGACAGCTTTTCAGTCTCTGCATTGCCATGTTTCCTGTGGTTAGTTACCTGTCCCGTGGCTCGTGAGGTGGAAGTCACGTGCTATTCATACTGCTCGCCTTGTGTTTCTGGAATTGATCCTCCATGGATAAGTGTGACTACTTTTAGAACCTGACATAAGATGTGAGCCATGTCAAGTTTTTACTTTATATCCCTTACCATTTAGATTCCTGATTTTTTTTTTTTTTTTTTTTTTTCAATACTTTGATCCTTCCAGGAGGTAGGGCTTGCTGCAAGGGATCTCACAATAAAGTATTCCCTATCATAGAAAAAAAAAGCCTGTTGTAATTTTCTTGATGGTTAAATCCTTTAAAGATCCCAGATCATGTAATGGGAGTTTTATAAATATGGATTTTAGTAATTAAAATTAAAATTATTTAGAATCCGTGCTGCGGTATAAGTTTAGCATGAAAATTCTTAGTGCATGCGAAGCAAGAAGAAAGAACGAGTCAGTCACAACAGAGATCATGGGAAAAATGGAAGTTTCATTCAGAGAAACATCAATATTTGATTTGATCTGAAGCAGTTGCTAGTGGCCTTTGAGAGAAATGCTTCTTATTATTAAGCCTGCCCCAACCACTTGTACCAGTGCAGGTGATACCTTCCAATAGATCAGGTGGATTAGAGTTGAGTGGGAAGAGCAAATCTTCCAAATCTGGGTTTCTTATCACCTATATTTGGAGATGGTATTCATCTTCTTTATATTTATCTACCTCATGTAAGATATAAGAATGAAAAAATCTCTGCAAATGCACATTTTGTCTGTGTCTGTGGTTAGGCAGTGCCTGTTACAGCAGAACAAGCAGACTTATTTCTCCCTGTGTATCCTCATGGATTCAGCTAATCGCTCTTTTAAGAACAGTCTGAACAAGAATTTGCTTCCATTCTATTTTGTTTGGTTGCCTATAATAAACATTTCTTCTGTAAGTTTCTGTGGTGGCTTTTCTAGTCCATTGAAAATTCTGGTATTCAAAGAACCTAGTAGCAATGAATTCCACAGATTAAATGCATGGAGTAAAAAGAAAGTACTTAATTTTTGTTTTGTTTTGTTTTGTTTCAAATTCATTTAGGAATCCTAGTAGGAGATATAAGGAAAAAAATAATTTGCTATTCTCTTCTTCATCCTATCTCTCACTGTGTACAACTTTCTAGCCCCATTTTCTCCAGGCTGTAGAGTCACAGCCTATCAACTTTTCCTGCCACAGTTATAGCTTCTTCTCTTATGGAAGCCATTCCACTTGTTTGATTAGCCTTATCCCATTTTCTGCATTTTTTCAAGGTCTTCTTTCACCTTCATATACTTGAAGATCAGCTAAGTAGAGCTGTGCATATTTAAGGCTATGGCTTTAAAGTGAAATTGTGACATTTTGGGTTGTTGTCTATTCTAATACATTCTAGCACTTCATTTTGTCTTTTAAGCACCTCTGAGTGCTGAGATTTGAAAAACTATCCCCCAAGTCCTCTTTCTAGACCAGAAGAACTAGAAATACACAGCTTAAAAGCTACTGTCAGGTTTTATCAACACTGAATTTAATCTGTCATTTCATTGATCAGTTATTCAGCATTGCAGTGTCTTGCAACTCTGTTGCCTGTCTCTGTTCCAGTTCTGACTGTCCTGATTTTTTTTTTCTAGTGTAGAAATTAGGAAAAGTTTAGAAGTGTCAAATATTCACATATACTACTTGTGCTCATTCATCAGCGAATGTAATAAAGTTCAGGTGAGTTGTTTCTAGTATATCATGTACGGATTTACTTTATCACTTTATTCTAAAATCTATTCTATTGGCTTTCCAGTCTGACATTTTATAGTCATACCCAAAAGGGAAAAAAAAGGAAAAAAAGGAAAGAAAAAAAATCCTTGTAGTAATCATCGTTAGAAAGAAAAGATTAGTCTTGTTTTTCTGCTGTGATCTTGTCTTCTCTTAGAGCTCATACAACACACTGACATCTATAGGCACTGAAGGTATTTGTCTGGTTCAGCTCTTCTAATGAATCTGAACAAAAGGGTTTTTTTCAGAGTTTAATGCATTTACAAAATACACTCTCTCTTTGGCCTGTGTTGTCATCCTTTTGCAATTAAATTCCCAGTTATTATACCAGTTATTATATTCTTTCTGTTCTTCTAGTCTGGACATGAATTACAAGTTCTTAATGATATCTTTTGCTGCAGATAACAACTTCTACTTTTTTTTTTTTTTGGTTCTGTTTAAAATCTTAATGATGAGTGTTCTTGCAATAATACTCTTAGGGGGCCATACAAAGTCACTCAAATTCATGCACAGCAGAGAGCAAGCCAAGAATAAATCACACCACAGGTCCTGGAGTGATGCACCACACCGTTACCTAATGGCTAATGTAGACATACTCATTGTTTACTTTGAATCTCCTTCCTGTGATTTGAACACTTCCCATGAAAACAGCAAGCATTTTGTGTCTTAAGTTTTACCTTTTCATTTGCTTTTATAAAACATCCTTACTTTCTCTTTTAGAAATTTTTACCCTGTAGGTTTTATGTTTTTAATGTGTTCCTTCAAGGATGCAGATAATGAATATTTTACCATGACTATTATAAGATAGCTCTTATAGCCATTATGCCTTAAATCAGATTCTTCACAGCTGTACCATTTACCACAAAAAGCTAAATAGAGTGTATATATGTATGTATATCTCTCTATCTATCTATATATGTATAGATGTATAGATATAAAATAAAAATTTAATTAGTTGAAAAAAATAATTTACCTAGCAATGGAATAGATCAAAGACTGAGGATTCTACATTAAAAATTAGGTATAAAGTCTGCTAAAATGGTAGAACATCTTCAAAGGAAAAAATAATTTAATAAAAGCAGTTACACATTCATCTACTACAGGAAAAATCCTAAATCCATCATAAATATAACTGCTATTATTATATGATGGAACAGTGAAAAGCAGATGGACCTTATTTGCAATAATGTAGCTGGGCTGAAGTTATTTTTCTGCCTCTCTTCCTGCATTAATAATGACAGGTGGTGTTGAAGATAATTTTAACCAGATTAGGATGAGCTGTAGTTCAAATTCAAAGACTTTTTCCCAGCTTCTCATACTTGGTATACGACTGAACATTACTTTTAAATGCAATTCTTCAAAAACAGCATTTGAAGATTTATGTGTGTGGGAGCTGATGAGGTGCTTGCTTTTTCTGAAAAGAATTCTTTGAAAAACTTAAAAAGGACATATTTCAAAAAAAGGTTCTTCTGACTTTCATGTGAAGATATCTATTTTGATATGAAAATGCTTGTAAATGGAATTTCCAAAAAGCAGAGTTCCTCTTTCTGAAAAAAGGATCACAAACTAGGTGGAGAACAAAAAAGAACCCTGTGCTTAGTTTAGACCTTGCAAGCTGACAAGGTAGTGTATTAATTGCAATCTGCTTGCAAGGCAGTATTTCTTCTTTTTAAGAAAAAATGTATATACATTTATGTGGTACTTGGTTTACCTCACAGCTCAGTGAGTTACCTTCAAAGCTACCACAGCCCTTGAAGAGAATTTCAGTTTCTTACTCACATTCTTTGAGTTTCACCTTCTGCGTTATGTGTATTTATGCATATGAATGTATGCAGATATATGCAAATGAGTGCATATGTTCAAACTTTCTGTAGTTGTTTAACTGTATGTAGTGGGAAAAAAAGTACTATGGTGCTCAGTTTATAACTTAAGTAGGTAAAGAAATGCTTTGTGAAAGGGTTTACTCATAGCAGCCCTATTCAGCTGAATGAAAATATATATTAGTGAAATATTAGAGAATTTGTGCTTTCTGACATTTCTTTGTGAGGAAAAGTTTCATTTTATGAAAAGCGGTGTGTTTTCAAACTGCAGATATAAATAAAACCAAAAAAATGCATTGAGTCCAGTCACAAATTTTTTTTTGAATGATGTCTGAATTACCAGGCTTCAGTAGTTGAAAAAATGGTAGCTACTAATGGTAGGTATTTATTTGATCATTTCAAAAGATTGCTTGGGAAAAACAGTACAAAGAACTGTGGCAATAGACCATGTATCCACTCACAGAGTCTGAATAATTATAACTTCCGTGAATGTTTATTTATTCTGCCTGTTTAAACTAAGATTTGATGCAGTTTGATTCTGGCATCTGATGTACCTCTGCAAAAGTTTATATCTCTGCAAATACATTAGAGTAACAACAAGGTGCTGCCTCAGCATGTACTTGAATTCATTTTCGTCATCAAGAACCTGAGGGAAAGTTGGTGGCAGATTCCGCTGGAGCCCAGATTCCAGGGAGCCCAAAGCTGAAGATAAGGTCAAAGGCTCCTCATTTCTCCTGTTTGTAATCAGCTGACTCTCTTTGCTAACTGTTTTGCTCAGCCGAATTCTCATCCATACTTTCAGCAAGCTTTCAAACTGGTTAAAAATGCAGTTTAAGCAACAATGAGTCACATCATTAGTGAGTTTTTATCACCTGGGCTAGGGTTATACATACCCATGACTTTAGAAAATCCTTAGAAGATTCATAGTAATGCTCCCCCTTTTCAATGGGAGCTCACTGAGACCAATGAAAAATGATTTAGAAAACAAAGATGTTTCTCCCAAATCAATTCCTTGTCATAAAAAGGATCTGCATAAGACTTAGTTCTTTATTTAAAACACCTCATAGCATTTGAGGATTGCTCAAATCCAGTATTTCAACTTGGTATGAAGAATTTGGTAGATCTTTGTAACATGCTGTTAGGTCTCATGTGCACAGTGCAATTGCTTTGCACAGTAACCATTTTCAGACTTGGGCTTTATTAGTTACTCCCCAAGGTAGCAAGATAATTAGCAATACTGGTAGATATCTGCTGCTGAAACTGAAATGTTTGTCAGATGACATGCTGCATGTTAGCTTAAAATTTCATCCTTGATTCTATGACACTGTTATCTTGGTTCAATCAAATGCGATAAATCCAACTAATTTAACTAAACCACTGAATGAAGTTGTGCAGCTAATTTTATTGCAGTTTAAATGAGGCATTTTTCAATGTAGCATAAATTGACATCTGTTTAAGCTAAACTGAAACAAACTGCTTTTAAACTGAGTTATGCGTACACGATGGACTTTAACTAATTCACTTTATGAAAAAACCTTAAATTAATAACCCACAAATATCTTGTGTGAACAAAACTTTATTCTTCCTATAGAAGACTGATAAAAGATTATTAAATATGGTTTACACATCTTAATAGAAGAATGCAAAAGAAGTAACATTTTACACATGGTAATCCGAGCACATATGTACTTCACTGAAATATATCAGATAGAAAGTAAAGGGATAAAATAAACATTTGGTTTTGCTAGAATAAAATAGTAAGTGTAAACACTAGAAAAATATTTTGTGAGAAAACATAAATAAACTAATCAGCTCTCTGAAAAGTGATTCTATCATCAGGGAGAGGTAAGAATAAAATGTACAAAATATCTTGGTTCAGGTGATAGATTCTTCACTATAATGAAGATGTTGGAAGTGCAATGACTTATTTATATTATCTAATGATCTACCTTCTTCTAACATCCTAGTTAAGTGTGATTTCTTTCAAACACAAACCTGAATACAGACTAACAAAGTTTTTAAGACAAACATTAAAAATAAACTGTTAATATTCTCCAAGCATGTGCCTCGCTTCTATCAAACTCCTGAGTAAAGAGAGACTTAAGCACATACTTATGGACTTCTTCCAACTGGGACTCTACACCACTACTATCTTTAACTACGTAACTACAGGTTCTCCTGTGTTGTAATGCAGTATGACTGAAAAATGAAATTGCTTTTGACTTCAGAATAACAGAGTACCTGGAAATATTTTTGTTACAGCAACCTGAGGCCTCTTTGTGGACAAGAGGCATTTGGAGTAGTATAGCTCTACTGCAAAAGAAGAACGTTTTCTACTGGTATAGATACCATTCATGGATCATACTTACAGGGAAATTGCATTGAAGATCACTTTCATCAGGCTCTTTTATATATATATATATATATTTTATATTTTCCTTCACTGTACTCTTGCCCAGCAAACATCAAACACATTTATTCTAGGCAGCTCCACAGCACTCTCACATGTGCCAAATGCAGCAAAGTGGATATCCTCATTGTGAGGAAAGAATAAAGAGATGCTTCACAAAAAAATCACAAACGCTTCATGTCTAGGGCCATGGAGTTGTTCAGACACAATTCATGACTTAGATTTATCTTGAAGCCTTCACTAGAGAAGCCCTGTCCTTGATATTGTCTTGCCAAGCAATCCAGATCTTCTGGAGTTGTTTACATGAGAAAAGTCTGAAGAAAGTGAAGGACAGCTTCTCAGCAAGACGAGAGTCTCCCCTCCTAAAAGAGGAGCCTGCCCTTGAAGAAGCATGGATCTGGAGGTTATACCAAGGCAGGTAAAGGCAGGACTGTAGCTGTATGTTATGATTGCCCTGTAAGACTATACCAGACATTAGGCATGAAAGGGCCTGAGGCCGTAAGTCAGATCACCAAGAAATTTTGGTTGACTAGTGATGAGAAAACATTAAAAAAAAAGTCAAGATCCATCTTAAGTATTTACTGTGTTTTCATTGCAGAGGGCTGACATGGGATGTCTAACTCTTTTTTAACTGTGTGTTTTATTCAGGATAAAATGTTGCCAGAATTCAGTTATTTAAAAATAAATAAGCAGCAGCTTGAATGCAGATAAAGGTACCCAACTCAATTAGGAAGGATTTTTTTCCTCCAAGTCTGAAAGCAGGCATTATCCTTCTTTGATAGAAAAACACAGCTGTGCAATGCTGAGATACTAATGCGTTCTGCATTCAGCAGATTGTAGGGAAAACAGATATTTTTATTTTGGATACAATTCAAACTTTTTGCAGTGTCTTCCAGCTTCTGAGGTCATTTGCATCACTTCATTACAATCCACACACATTGTTCATACCTTGTTATATGCCAACTGAGTATAAATAAGTATTTGCATATTATTGCTCCACAGCTTATTGAGAGGCATTTCATTTCAGCATTTTTAAATATTTAGTGACCAGGTGTTTAACTGCAAAATAAAAATAATCACGTCTGCTTCTTATGAGGAAAAAGTCCAACCAATCTGGTGAGATATTCTCAGTACCAAGCCAGTGAAGTGTGTAAAAATGTAGTGAACTAAATTCTTTTCTCATTTAAAACAGCATAAATGTGCAATTATTCCTCTGAAGGAAAATGTACACCATCAGATATATTTGATTTTAATTAAAATTAGAATGTGGACTCTAGCAATCAGTATGTTAGTGATAGTTTATGTTAAAACACAAATACAATGGATGAAATCACTAGTTGTGCAAAGAATAAAGAAAACAAAAGAGAAAACATACTTAAAGCTTCTTCTCCATTTTTACTTTAATCTTTTTCCAATTATTCACATTTCATGTTTTTTTCTGCATTGTTTTCAGTGGGTTTTGTTTGTTTGTTTGTTTGTTTTTAATTGATGGCTGACTGTTAGACTCTTTAACATGTACCTAAATTAAAATAGATTGATTTTCAAAGTCATAAAGCATCTTCTGCACTCCTTGATTCAGTAGCTTTCGTTATTTGACCATGGAATGACTATTAAGAAAAATGTAATGGGATCATAAAAAAGACAGATGTTGCACTGGGTTATGTCAGGTAAGGTTTTTCGACTAGAAGTAGGGAGGTATTAAAGCTGTTTTATAAGGCATGCCTGAATTTTCATACAAAATACTGGATATAGTCCCAGTGTTTGCATCCAAGGACCAAATATTCAGAAATAAAAGATGTAAACAGACTCTTCTGGGATGATCAGAGGTTTGGAGAGCTTGCAAGAAATGACTGTAAAATTCAAATTATTCAGTTGAATACAGAAAAAATGTAAGAAAGAGGGTGAGAGGAGGGTGTTATTTTCCTGATATCTCTTCATGCCTCTGTGACTTATGGTATTAGAAACTTCCTGAGCTATAGAAAGCTATTCCATACTACCAGCCATCCTTGTCACTTTATGTGTACTGTGAATAGTGTCATAACCTCATGTCTGAGATAAGTGGCCTGACGAGTGCACACAGTAATTGAGATCTGCATGCATTATGTATTTGTACAGTGGCATCATTATCTTTTCTAATTTGTCCTCTTTTGTTTGGTTTCCTACTTTGTATAATAGAGAATAATTCAAATTTGCTGTCTGTCTTTCCATTGTCACTGACTTTTTTACGTCTGCAATCATTCCAAAGTCTCTTTTCTGACTAGTAACATCTAATTCAGTCATCAATGAGTTTATATAAGTTGAGATTTATTTTTTTCTTTATGTGCTTTACTTTGCAGCAGTGAGTACTGAGTTTCTTTCACATATTACTTATTCAAAGATGTAACTAGTTCTGGTCCTGGTATGCAGCCCACGTCTATATTACTAGACCTCAAAGAACTCAGACAGGGACTGAATCACTGGCTCAAGTCCATATCCTGTCATTGTTTAGCCAGGTCCCTGACATATTTTTGTCCTGTGCCATCAAATCATTGCCTAGACAATTGACAAGCACCATTTTGGCCCCCAAAACAGGGCTTTTCAAATGCAACTATACCGTAGGAAATAATGTAAACAAGTTTATTTTCCAATTCATGACTGCATAGGTTAATTTTACAGTTAAAAGGTATTTATTATATTAAAGGAAAATCTTCTTTAATTTGCTGGGTTTGTCCTATTTTTACATAGAGGCAATAGACCAATTGCTTAGCAGCAATTTTTGCTATGCCCCCACTCATGTTTGCCTTTATGTTGCTGAAAGTCTTGAACTTTCTCCTCAAATTTTCATGATTGCAGCTCTTCATCTCTGCTCTGTCATGGGCATCTCTGCCAGCCCATGACTTTTTGGGGAACTGTTGCTTAGAACAACTGCTTACAATGCACCAGTTGTGTCATTCCCAGTTCTGGAATGAGGAAAGGATTGCCTTGCATGTCCTACAGAAACGCTTTTTGTTTCTTCATATGGTATTTGCTACTTCTACAACTGTGTAAGGAAAATCTTTTCTATTGGTCTCGTGGTTCTGAGACCTCCAGCAAAAGTAGCGTGTTTTGTTTGCTTCCTTTAAATATCCCAACCATTTAAAAGATATTTTCTGGCTACCAAGACTATAATTTATTTTAAATATCTTATCAGATGCCAATATTTCATTGCAGTGTATAGATACTCCTTCTTTATTCATGGACTTTGAAAGAGAATTATTGATGAATGGAGTTACTCCATCAGAGGTAATGATTAAAGCTTCGGCTTTTAATACTTACTCTAGATTATTTCTTTTACTATTTTAAGTTAAAGCACTGAATTCATAAATGTTTCATTAGACAAGTTTAGAGTCTTCAAATTAGGAAAGTATTCTGTTAGGTCAGATGACAGATAAAAGTTTGAAAAATTTCTGGCGGGAGTGCTGAGGGCAGGTTTATGATCCTTTTGCATCATGATACCTTATTTTGGGCCCATTTTTCAGCTAAATTTTAAAAAGAGGATTTTAGTCTGAGAGACTTCTATACATTTTCTTTCCTTTTCTCTAAATCATTGAGGAAAATAGAGAGGAGAGTGTGTCCATAAAGGAGGAATTGAGTTCTCTGTAAAATAATCAACCCCTCTACAAATTCACAGTCTAATAAAAATGACCCCTAATGTTCTCCTAAATCTTCCAAAAATAGGTGAGTAGATATTTTGTTATTATTGAAATAACTTTTCTACAGTGTTTTAATCTGTCTTTTCTGCATTTGGTGTTCTCCTGCTTGAAAAAATATGTTTAAATCTTCATCTGCTGACAAGCCAAGACCTGGTTTGATATATAGGCTCTAGCCTGTATAGAGAGGATTATCAGATGTTTCTTGTTGGTGTATTTATATCTTTTTGGGGTTTTTTTATTATCACTGTCATATTTAGAACTCTAAGTGTTCTGTGCTTTCTCATACCTGCAGTGTCAAAACATTTTAACACTTTTAATTTTTTTTTTTTTAATTTAGAATTAATCTTAAGGGTTAACATCTTGATCTTTGTTTAAGAGCAAAACAAACCTGAAACAGTCTAGCTACAGGCAATTAAAATTAGATTTTAAGATAAGCTTGATAAAGGATCCATAAGAAAGGCTGTAAAGCTATTTGAGCACTAAGGTGCTATAACTAAACACATACTGAGAATTACTATTTTCAACATTTTTCCTGAGTTTCCTGTAGAAAGTAATTGCTTTTCTAAATTTTGCTTGTCTAATCTTCTTTATTTTTCAAATGCACAGTAAAATATTCTAAAAATGGATGGGACTGGATTCATCCTCACATGTCCTGTTTTCCATACATTTAGAAACTTGTCATGTGTATACTGTTACACACAGCACAGAGAGAGCAGCTCACTGGCCAAAGGCAGTTTATTTGAACTTCCAAAAAGTTTTTGCCTCTTCTATAACAAATCGTTCAGAAATTCAAATTAAAACTCTGCCTGAAGCTTTCTTCTTACCTTTTAAATTTAAAATTCCAGGATCCCAGCATTCTTTGGCCTCACAGGCAAAATTGAGGTTCCCTTTTAAACTAAAACTATTAGGATGCAGTGTTGTAAATATCAGACTGTCAAAAGCATGATTATTTCCATGCTAAGCCTTTAACTGGTCTTGATTAAAATTATAACTTCTATAAAATTATAATTTCTGTATATTCTGTTATTGTATCTAAACTACTGTATAGTATCCCATCTTCCAGCAGAGTTTGATAAAAGTGCTCAGAAAGTTTTCCTGTGGCAACAGATACTGCTCTTACATGTTGGATTTAACACGAGTCCTGCTTTGATATATTTGAAGTTTGATGGCCAGCAACCCCTCATGTCCACAGACTGTTAGAATATTGATTTGAAGAAACAGAAATAGATGTTCACATTATCTATTTTTTTCTCTCTCTCTACAAGTGAAAAAATACAAAGGAAAATAGAAATGTCAGCAGGTATGCCTGGGCCTCTGGCAATTCATTTGTCATGTTGTGCTATTATTTATGTCTATTTGATTGCCAAAATAAAGAGGATGCCCAAGTTAGGCTATGCTTTATTTTTATTTTATTAACTCCAGCCTTGGTCTCTTATTCCCTTTTTCTTGCTTAGTGCCATTACAGACATGTCATTTATGAGTACTATCAGCAGTTATGAAAGAGCAATAAAAATGATTGAGGGTTGGGAAGGGACTGATTTATGAGGAAAGGAGAAGAGCTAAATATGGAGTGCCTGTCTAAATAATGATTCATGAATGGCATGCTAAATATCTGTAAGTGTTTTAAGAGGGCAAATGAGAGAGGAATCAGGTATGGTGACTCAAAGAGAAGTTACCAGGAGTGAGTGAATGGAAGTAAAGGAAGGATTTAGGCACATTTTCTTTCATAGCCATATTTTTCTACCAGTAAAACTGCATGCAACAAGAAAAAATCTCCCAGGGGTTCTTAAAGCAGCGCTGCCACTTGACTGGATCAAGTGCACCATCAGGATGCTTTAGAAAAACAGTCTTTGAATCAGTCATAGTTATAAGAGTTGCTTTTTAATATGTATTTCAGGGTGTTCTGCAGCTAGTACTTAATATCTTGGGACACCTTTTGGGTCAGGTGATGAGCGTTAAGGAGCAAAATCAATGTAGACACAGATGTTTACAAATTATGACATAAATCACACCTTTAATCTTAAATGCTTTAGTTTGAATCACAAAATTGAGAAGAAAGAAATGCTTTGTCTCAGTCTAATTACAGGGATCAGGAAGTCTCAGTCCCTGGTTCCATTCTCTCCTTTATTTATGGATATTTGATACTGTGTCCGTTATCTCCTAAAGGAAGACCTAGTCATCCACATTTAGAGGTAATGACTATGACGTTTTTGAGGTGCATGATTCCATTTTCAGCTAATTAAGCTATCATGCTTCTTAGAAAATTCTTCTGCATGAACTGCAGAAAAGCACTGAGAATGATTCTGTAGCATGACAGCCCTGGCAGTCCTTTGGAAGTTGGCTTATGTGTGGACTTATAGTTGGACTTGTGTCAAGTTCCCCTGAGCAGAGCAGGAAGGGAAACTTCCAAAACCTGGTAAGTCATCTGGTACTGGCCATTCTTGTCATATTACATGGATATTCTTAAGTTGTGTAAAAGGAGCCAAGAGAAATAAAAAGTTTCATTCCTTCCCAAAGACATTAAATTTCTGTTTTGCACATAAAATTTTATTAATTTTCAATTTCATTTTTTAAGTTTGTCAGCTCAGCTCCCAAAGAAAGATCTGACTGACAGCTGCCAATCATGTGAAAAACTGCTTCCATTAATTTTAAGTCCCAATTACCCACCTGCCTGCAAAGCTGGATGCCTTAGAAACATTCACAGCACTAAGATTAGGGAGAGAAAGCCAATCACCAAATATCTCACAAGAATAATTGTGACACAAGCGGGAGAGGGGGACTTTGAATTCTAGGGAAGTTGCTCTCCTCTTTTTAGAAGATCCAGCATTCTCTTGTTATTACTATGTAGAGTTAGAAAGACAAGGCTCAGTGACTGTATTTTCCCTACTCTGACATTTTAAAACCTTATTTCTCTATTAGAACTTCCTGCTGGATTTGTAATGATCAAAAAATGTAGTTCTGTTTCAGCTCCTTCGTAAGATGCATTCCTTAGGAGGTGAGGGAATGGTACAGGATGGTGCCTCTGTAAAAGGATATGAAACAGAATTGCAGAAACACAGAGGAGCTAAGGTTGAAAGAGGACTCTAAAGGTCGTCTGATCTACCCACCCTGCTCAAGCAGGTTCACCCACAGCCAATTGCCCAGACTCTGTCTAGACAGCTTAAGAATATCTCCAGGGATGGAGACTCCACAACATCCCTGCACAACCTGTACCAGTGCTTGGTCACCCTCTTAGTGAAAAAGTGTTTCCTAATGCTCAGAAGGAACCTCTTCTGTTCTGGCGTGGGCCCATTGCCTCTGGTCCTGTCACTGAGCACCACTGAAAAGACCCTGACTTTTTGCACCCTCCCTTCAAGTACTTATATACATTGATAAGATCCTCCAGAGCCTTCTCTTCCCTAGGCTGAAGAGTCACAGTTTCTCAGCCTCTCCTAATTTGATAGCTCACTCCTGATCACATTTGTGGCCCTTCTCTGGAATCTCTCCAGTATGTCCACTTTTGCCTTGTACAGGGAAACTGAAAACTGGACTCCACACCCCAGGAGTGACCTCACCAGTGCTGAGCAAAGGGGAAGGATCATCTCACTTCACCTGCTGACAGTGCTCTTCCTAATGTAGCCTAATACTGTTACCTAATACTGTCTGCCATCTTTGCCATGAGGGTGTAGTGCTGGTTCATATTCATCTTGATGTCCACCATGGTCCCTCTTTTCTTGAAAGAAGCCTTCCAGATAGTCATCCTCCTGCATATGCACTGGTGCCTGGAGTTATTCTTCCCCAGGTTCAGGAGCTTACACTTTGTTTAACTGTGAAGAGGTCAGAGTAACTATGCTCAATTTTTAAAGGACAGATACTTTTTCTTCCCCATAATTTCTTTTTACAGACATCCTCTCCTCAGTTTGCACTTTAGGTTAGGTCCTGCACTATTAACAAGGAAATTATCTTTTCACAATTGGCCTCCTAACATACACCCATTCAAATCAAATTCAAATGGATCCTGCCAATTTGGACTAGAAAATACCCAGTCAAGATCTGTGAGCCAATCAGGAATCACTTCATTTGATTTGATTTTTAATTTTTTCAGAGAAAGCTGATAACTAAAGGTGTTTGAATTCTTAGCCTGCAAAGGCTGTTAACTTTCTTTATGACTGCTAATTTTTTGTCTTGCAGCAAAGACTCCATTAGCTGTCATATTCTTCTTCTTCTACATTATACTTGTTACAAGAACTAGAGGAATTGTTATTACCATAATAAATTATGTCTATCAGTATCCATGAAACAACTTTGAGGAGAAGAACTTTTTTTTTTTTTTATCATCCAATCCTGAATCCTGAAAGCTATTTTGGACTTATATGGGTTTATGTACTAGTGTTAATTACAGAACCAAGTAATATATTAATATTTTCTTTCTAGAATACAGCAGTAGGTGTAGAAGTTGCACCATATATAATCTGTGTTCATAGATAAGTGTGACTAATGAAGTGTACATCAAAAAGAAATCTGTCCTAAGGCACTATGCATGAGTCACAGAAACCATAGTATTATATTCAGAGTAATAACCAGACAAGAAATAACAGACTCCTAAAATTTAATAAGATCATTTAGTTAAAAAGTGTATTCTTAGTTTGTATTAAGCTACAGACAGGTGCTATATGTGCTTGGTTCTTTTTCTTTAAGTTCTATTAAACCACCACATGCAATGGAGCTATAGATTACCATAACATTAGTCCATAACCTCAGTGAGGTAATAGGAGGTGTCTGCAATTTTTGTTTTGTAGTCATGTTGCCTGCATACTATAGGAATCATTGTGGTGAAAATAAACATCTCTGTAACAGACTGCCTTCCTTATACGTGAATAATCCTTATTGTCTCACTGTAGGTGATAGAGACAACCTGGAAAACAAAAAAAAAACCACTGCTTCAAAGATGGCCAAGCCCAGATACTCAAATACAAACAGGTAGGAGATTTTAAGAAAGGTCAGGAGTCAGCAAACCTGCATCACTCCTTTCTTCTGCTTGTTAAGGAAGGGATAATACAGGAACTGCTGTCATAGGTTCCTCACAAATCACAGGGGTTTATTTTTCCTTTTCTTTCTGGAGTGGCATAGCTTCTGAAGAAAGGGTGTTTTGAATTAGCTGCTTCTTTTTCATGCTGTTCCTTATATATATCTGAAAAATATACTATTTTTTCCTTTTTTTTTTTTGCTTTTTCTTTTTTCCTAAAGTGGTGGACTGCCAATAAATGAATACAATTTTTTACTATAAACTGCAGTGACGTGTTCTTTCAGTTTGGTTTGTACCTACCTCTGCTGTGCAGGAAAAGCAACTACTGCAAAATCCTGATATTTTGAAGTACTAGTGAAATTTCATATGGGGAGGAAGTCTAGGTTTATTCAAGAACACGCTTGCTCAAACAAAAATAATCCACTATAAAATTTAAGGATCTCTAAAAGTTAATGCCATTATTCCTTTATACATCCCATAAACTTGAGAACTGTCAGGCAAGAGTCTCTCCTACCCAAAGATAAAGATATTTCAACATAGATTTTGAAGTAATAACGGGGAATCTTTTTCCACTTGTCCATTTGTGTCTTGCTTTTTGTTTTTCTGAGATCTCTTTCATCTATTAATAACATAACCATACACACAGGGCAACATAAATTAGCGATCCTAATATTTCAGTTGCAAACTATGTTCTTAACTAATCCAGTCCCAGAGCCAGCAGCCAGTCCTGAGTTGGTTGACATTGTTGGCTATTATTGACACTACAGAGATGGACAAATTGCTTTAAAAACAAACCCGCAAGTTAAGCAAAACAAACATCCCATAAGTTTAAAAAAAAAAAAAAAAAAAGAGGAAGAGTCTTTGTCTAGAAAGGTTTTATATTTAGGCCATTAATTAGCTCATAAAATAAATCTTAAGAAGTCACCTTTGTGATGTGGTGTTTGGCCATCCTTGACACTGGAGATGCGAAACAGAAGGTTAATTTGAAGACATTTTGTATGGGATGCTCTATACTTTGCACAGTATACTAGAAACACAGAATCTGATTTTATTCTGTAGCAGAAAATAAAATGCATTAACATTAACAAAGTACTTTGTTGATACTTATTGAAGAAGAGGACTTCAGACTGATGCCAGCAGGTTTGGTAATTAACTGTGGTCAAAAACCACAATGCTGTCAAAGACTCAGCTTCTTTATAATGCTGGTGTCTTTTTATACCCCACAGAGATAATGACTGGGTTGCTAGGAAACTTACTTGAATTTAACAAAGGGTAATGTAGGCATCTCTTCTGTGGAAATGATGCATGAGCCGAAAGCTGTGTTGCTTAAGGAGCTACTTTCCATAAATTGCTTTTATTTTGTTTTACAATGAGTGGACAGGTGCACTTGTCTCTTCACAGAAACATTTTAATGTATTTTACTGTTGTTAGAGTATATAAATGTACTTTAATCAAACTCCAAAGAGGATATTTCCCTAAGACTTGATGGGATCAGTCTATTATCAGAAACACATAAGTGTTCAAACTGTAAGTATCAGTGGAAGAGCCAAGGGACCTTACCTCTCTTGCCTGAGTCTGTCTCTAACAAAGTAATTCTGCAAATCTAACATCATGTAAGCAGGAAGTTGGAGGAGGAGAGCTATTCTTTGGTTTTGTCTCTAAGAAGAAGAATCTTAGTTCTGAACCCCTTTCCCTGAAGACTAGACTTCTTTTGTGAGTTTTTTGGTACTGTCCCTTCACCTCTACAGCTTGAAAATAGAATAGGCAGCTTCAAAAATGTTCTCATGCCTTTCGTCTCTGAACCACTGCAATGCCCAGGATCATTCAGACAGCTCCAGGGGTAGGTGGCTCATCTCGGTGATGGGGTCTCTTAGATGCTGCCCCAGTTTCAGCACCAGCGTTACACAGGGTTTAGAAAGAGTTTCTGTGCAGGGATTAACCTATACAAAGGCAGTGAAGACAATGATATGCCTTTTTTCTTATTTTAGGGACATTTCCCACCAGGCCACAACTTTACTCTTATTCATATCTATTGCCCACAAATTTAGGCAGACAGAGTCAAGGTTATAATCTGACTTTGCAACATTTTTGTAAAAATATTCTAAATAGACATTCTATGTCTTGGTTGAATGCTATTGGTTTTATCATTTTTGAATTGTATTAAAATTTGCTGTGAGCTTTCTCGGAGTAACCATGGCAGCATAATTACCTTACCTCCTTACCTGCTATTTCCTTCTTCCCCTATTATCAATATTTTTTCTAGGGGATCATAAGTATATATAAACACAAACCCCCACACTGCAATAATATTAGGAGGCTTTGCTGACATTTTTACCCTGACAGTTTTATGACCACTAAGAGTGGAATTGCTTTTGTCATTGGGAGTATGGCAGCCATCACTTGCACTGTGCAGGCTACTTTAACATTGTTGAGATCATAGAAATAGCATCAAAACTGATGTCTGATGCTCTTCAGCAGAACAATTTGTATCTATTTCTTTCTGTCAAAAGAAAAATTATATAAATTTAAAATAACAAGTCAAAGAGAAAATGAAAAAAGATCTTACGGACTTCAACCTCTAATCAGGATTCCTGATTACAGTCAATATCTGAAATCATAGATATTCAGAATAGTGAACATGGGTTCCAAGTTTACTGGTGAATATAATTTTTTAGTTTAAAGTATCATCTCAGAGGCAAAATTATTGCTTTAAATGTCAGTCAAAATGTCTCATTTTACCTATCAAAAAGATTATCCTAAAGACTCTGGAAATTCCTCCGTAGAACTCAAATCACATGCTTGTTTCTGGTTGGTTTTGTGTGTGTGTGTGTGTAATTGCTGGCATTAAACCTATGTTTAAGTCAGGAATATCTTCTTTTAGAAAAAAATATTTATATTGTGAGCAAGATTAATCTAAAACACTTGTAGGAAAGAAGTATTCCAGTCTTTGGGCGTCCCAGAAAAGGTAAATATAAGATTTAATCAGTTTTTAATCTATATAAAAAATTCACCAATTAAAACTATGAAAGTAATGAGTACAGCATTTTTATTGTTATGAAAGCAATTGCAGAACTCGGATTTGATTAAGAAAATGAATGTAACTGTCCTGACTATAAGAGAAGAAAATGAAAAGGTGAGAGAGGGGTGACATGTGAAATTTTGGGGAAATAAATCCTGTGAACTCAGAAAGGCCATCTGAAAAATGAGCAGTTTATATCACACCACCTGTCTGTATATAATGTATGCTATACTATTATTCAGATTTTATATCTAGGTACGTAACAGTTCTAACTGTAAAAGCAATAATCAATATTGTAAATGTGATTATCATAAAAATTAATTTGTTAATTTATTCAATTCTGCATTACTGAGTTTGAAAGAAGGAGAAAGAATCAAGGGATTGTTTTGAAAGAGAACTGAACTAAGAAACACTGATCCTCTTGAGACTGACTGAATTTGTGTTAAACTCAAAAAGCCCAGAAAATAGGTTTCTTCGAATTCTGCAAGATCTAATGTTCCACTTACTGAAATTTTGTCCAGTGATGAGCAGAAAATTGATGAGTCTGATGATCCTGCAAGACGCTTTTATTTCATTGTCTCTGTTGAAACATAGTCACATGTTAATTAATGTTTCTTCTCAGAGCTTTCAGCAACATTTTAACATCTGCTGTGTTCAGTAGTAGTTTTTATTCATTTCCTGCATCCAAAACACTGCAGAGATCAATCTGTGCTGTATGACATAAAAACTGCTAGAAGGCAAAAGCTTCAACTTGATCAAAAAGTTAAAACTTCCTTTTATATCAATGAAATTGCCTTCAACTGAACAAAATCAACATTAAAAATAGTGACTGGAAAGCTTGCATTTACACATTTGCTAACAGATTTGGCAAACAGAAAAAATATAGGCAGCAATAAAGGAAGAACTGAAGCTTAGGTCTTGTGAAGGCTGTGATTATCTACAACATGTATTGAGCAACAAAAGTACAAATTATGGCTTTAAACAAAATAATTATTATTCAGGTTCATCTGAGCACGAAGGTATCATCAGACACATCGCTGACTTAAAACTCTTTAGTGCTCAGTGACCCTGCACATGTCCAAAACTGCTGTTATTTGAGGATCCTGTTTCCCACCTAAGCTCTATGATTTATTCTGTATTCTCCAAAGAGCCTAATCTCTAACTTAATATAAACTGAATACTTTACTGTTGGCAGCCTGGTGTCTAGATTACTTGTATAGAAAGTAGGTCATCTGGATTCAGTTCTTTTCTTCCTGTAATAGCATTCAAAACCAAAGTCTCTAGAGGGTACCTTAGTCAACAAGCTAGAAAATCTCCACCATTTTAAAGGAGTGATTCTGCAGTGAAGAACTCGAGAAGGAACATGTAGAGGAGGGAGCATGAGCTACAGCTTTGCAAATTATGCATTCCTTTTATAAGAAAAATATACTAATTCTGTTCTGTTTGTGCATTTTGTGTTTCAAAGCCACTCACTAAAATATTAAATAACATCCTGTAGAAAACATATCCAGACCCTGATCTCTTGTCTCCTGATGATTGTCTTATTACTGAACGTCCCAAAGCCCTGTGGATTCATACCCTTTCTCGCAGTGACACAACTTCAGAAAGATAGAAGGAACTTGTCTCTAGCATGAATAGCAAATAGCATAACACCTGGTGCTTTTTATGGAAATGCAAATTTTAGGTTGGACTCCCTCTCGCTTTTACATTCAAGACCTGACAGAAAGAGGTGGATATCAAAGAGAAAGAAGTGCTTAACATAGGAGTGAATATAAGATTAACATAAGGTGGGTTTTATATACCGCCTTTTTTTTTCCTACATATGACCTAACTGTGTTTGTTCATTGTGTGAGATTTTTAGGTTACAGTTCTACAACTTAACCCGGTAAGTCCAACTTTCATTTGTGATCAACATGTTTAAAATTGAAACTTTCCAATACCCAGCTTGTAGTCAGCCACGTTGTTCATTAGAGTTATAACTACATAACTCAACAACTAAAGTAATGCCAGATGGTTAATCAGGCATGACATCTGATCTAAAAATCCATACTATGATCCATAGAGTTAGTTGTTCTCACTCCTAAAATACCCCATGCAGAGCTCTGTATTCAAGTTTCCTAGGACATATTTTGTAAACACAGGGGCAGCAAAATGAGCTCAGTGCTAATTTGGCACTACAACTCCATTAGCCACAAGTGCAGCCCAGTAGGAGATTTTCAGAGCAAAGCTTTTGGTGCTGAGGACCTGACTTGCACAGTATGGAAGGTTCAGGGTCAGACCCCATGGTTTTAATGCCTGCAGCAGTGAGATGTCATTGGAATGCTTCTGGAGTACATCTGGGGTTTTTTGCCCAAGAGGGCTTCCTTGCAATATTTCTGGGGCTGCTCTGCAGTATGAACTGAGGCCAAAAATGAGGTGACCTACAGTCCTGTTCCAAAACAAATCACTAAATTAGTCTCACCCTTGTGATGTGAAAAACATGGAAAATTGAAGGATTTCAAGTTGAAATCCAAAAGGATTCTTGGATCTTGAGCAAGCTACATGAAATCATGTGGCCCTAGAAATGCCCTGTGGTATCTGGTTACCCTGTGCTGGCCGGGCAGCTCTGACACCGGCTGTGAGAGGAGCACCCACCTCTGCAGCAACAGCTGCACACAGGCAGCACAGCCCCAGCTGGGTCATGGAAACCCTACTACCCTCTAGACAAGGCCTTTAATTCAATATTATGGTACCAGAATTTAGGCACCTTCTATAGGGAGGCATCTTGTGTGCCATGTTATGCAACTATGCTGTTGTTGTTAACAGTGTGGAGCCCACCGTGGGATCAGAGCAAGGCTTTTCCTCCAGAAGCAGTTATCTATCATCTGGTCATCTACATCACTCCTTAGGCTCCATTGACTGTGTGTCCATTGACTGTAGCAGAGCCTTATTGGCCCATATAGTGGGAAGGTAGAGAGTTATCACACAAGCAGACACCTACATGAGAGACAAAATTAGGTGTCTTAATATTGCACTGTATTTGTTTCTTGAAAACAGAACCTGGCCGTGATGAATATCCCAAAGGGCTTTATAAGCATCAGCAGAGTATTCTTGTTCAAATCATTCACATCAGGGTTATTCAGATTAAGGTAAACTTTCATAAACTGATCTTTTAAGAGGGAGTATATTTTGAAAGGGCAAGTAACTTCAGCAAGTCAATGTCTGTGTCTCAGAATACATTCAAAAAGCTGGCTTCCCTTTGCAGGGAAACAGATTACCTCATGCTGTATGTTACTTGCAGAATGGCAAGTTTTCCATTTACAATGAATTTATTTTTGGTTTTGGAAAAAATATGCTTATGGAGTAAATTTAGGATTTTGAGTTCTACAGGATCTCAGTAAGATAGTAAATTTTAGAAATTATCAATTTTCAGGGAAATCTTGCAGGCAATGAATAATTCTTCCTCTCTTTGGCTGTTGTTATTAATTCCTCTCTTGCAGAAGAGCAGTAACTCATTTCTCCATGTGCTTGAGGGATAGATTTTTCCTCTTCTCATGCACAGACACAGACAGTGCCTCACAGCTGAGGGGCTCGGGTCATCTTGCTATACTTAAATCACTTCTGTTAGCTTTACAGTTCTCATTTTACTTCATCCACTTCCTTTTTCCTCCTTCTGTATCACTTATCATGGAAAGTGAAGGACAAGATCTACCTGCTTTACAGAGACAAGAATCCCTCTGTAAGAGGCAAAGAAAAAATTTAAAGCTACAGATGGGAAAAGGCAGAAAGGCTGGAAGATCATAAGCAGGCACATCTGTGTTTTAAGAGAGAAGTGAAATGTAGGAGAATTGAAGGTCAACATGAATGAACCCAGCCCTCTGAGCCAGAAGGCAGGGATGGGGGCCAGAATGAATAATCCCATAATCCAAGGGAAAATGGTCAGTGACCTGCTACACCACTTAGACACACACACACAAGTGTGTGGGGCTGGATGGGATTCATCCAAGGGTACAGAGTGATCTAGCAGAAGTGCTCACTGAACCACTTTCAAACCAGGACAGAACAAATTTTGAAGCATAAATTTTACCTGAATTACTACCTTAACACTTGAAGAAAGGTTGAATGACTTTCAAAAGTTTTGGTTGCCCTCAAGCCCTGATATAATTCTATGATCTGATACTCAGAAATCATTTCTAATTTGTATGGAAAATCTGTATTGCTAGAATGAGGAGAATTCATTGCAGTGCCATTGGGGTCTTTGCATTTTTAACCAAAGAGTAATTTTGCAACTGAAACATGGACTTGTCTTTTTTTTTCTCTGCTGTTTTTATGAATTATGCAAACCATAACCCATGGCAGGTCACTGCACAGGATTTAGAGAGAAAGGGCCTTCTCTGTTTTCCATTCCTGATGATCCAGACTTGGATTTCTAGCAAATTTAAAACTAGAAACATCTTAGATAACTTCATGTTCAAATTGTTTTGATAACTGAACTAAATTAACTTTAGTACTGAGATTGTAGCTGACTAATTTGGTGCCTTTTCATTAATTCATATAAATTTGTGAAAAACTGCATTCCATGGTCCAAACATATTAAAAGCTGGAGCAAAATAAGCAAATTATTTTCATCAAATCATCATTTTTGGAGTAATATTTTTAGGTAATGTTTTTACTTTTTGATTTGAAAAAAAGATTCCGAAGTATGTTTTTAGAAGTTTTAATCAACCTTTCAATATGAAACAAATGGTTTTGATTTGAATCACATTAATAAGTATAATAATAACTAAGGTTGATTGTTAATTCAATCTTTGTAGATTAAAATCAGATAAATTACTTTTGTACAATTTCAACTAGTTTTACATAATCCCTGGATGTAAATGTTTTGCCACTGATTTGAGAAGTGCTTTTCAACTTATTTTTCAAACTAGTATCCATGTAGAAAATCTGCATCTCTATTTTTACGAATAAATATAGATAAAATATAGTAGAGTGGTTTCATTGGAAAAGAATAAAAGTTTCTTTTCCAGAGTGCAATTACTTCAAGGTATCATTGTTGCACTTTGCATATATAATAGGAATGGCTAATACCATTCTTGCTTTCAAACACTTCATCTATGCTTGACATGGAGAAAATGTCATTCATTACGTGGTTGCTAACACAGTTGCTGTTCATTGACCCCAATTATATGAGCTATCACTTCTCAGGCTTAAGAAAGCACTTAGGCACACACTTGAGTTCCATTAAGGGGACTTGTTGAATGAGGAAAGGCAGACACAGGCTTGAGTGCCTGGTTGAACAGGGCCCATCTTACGCAGTGGTCCTGCCAGCATCGATGTCTCACAGGACAACAGTAATCCCATTGATTCCAGCAGGGCAGCTCGTGCAAATAAAAGCTCAAACTTAAGTATGCGTCTGAATCTTTGTAGTTAACTACAGATAACTGCAAGCAAGCCTCGTCCACAGTGTGAACTGGCCTCATACACACTGTCTCAAATCCTCAGTGTCGTGTCAAACCTGGAAGGATACTGTTAGACTATTCCTGGAGCAGCCACTGTGGCTGCTACTGTGGGCCATCATACACCATTGCACAACTGTGATGGTCATCACAGATTTGGGGTTGGGATGCAGGATGGAGAGAAGCCCTGGCAACAGAGGTGTCCAAGCCTCTGCATTAAGCAGCTGTATCTCAGTCACAGTCTATGAAGAAAACAAAGCAGTTAAAAACATCCTTCACAACTGCATAGTTCGCATAAAGCTGTCAGAGCTAAGACATTGGAAACACCTCCTCAGCTCACACAGTGGGCAGCCTTTGCCCAGTTTCCCTCACGGAACACTCACTGACAGGAGGGGCCAGGGACAGCAAGGTGCTTTCTTACGAAACAGAGAAACTGTGTCCAGGAGTGATTCGGGAAATTAAAACATTTTATTGACTTTTTTTTCTTCCAGAGGAGGAAAGCTAAGAGTGAGCATCTATAGTAAAAGAAAACCAGCTTGTGTCTGCACAGAGCACATAATTTTCAAATGGACGAGGGATTTATAGGGAGATAGTATCTGTGATTCTAGATCAAACCATAAGCCAAATTTACAGTATGTCACTCACTTCACTTTGATTATTCTATGGTTTTTTTTGCTGAAGTGGTTTTTACTCTCACATGACAGTCCATTGAATTTAACAGAAACATCCAACTCCTTTCATTCTTGACAGACTTACATGTCCTTGTAGATCAGATTATGCAAAACAACCTTTCTGTCTATTATGTCACTAAGAAATCAATGCACTGATGCTTCAGGTGCATAACTTCTTGTTATAAATGCAGCCTGCCAACAAGGAAACAAATGTATAAATTACCTTTGGGCCAGCCATCATATGTAATTTTTTCCTAAACTGTATTACCTCCTAGGCACTTGCTGCTACACTCTCATATCAGAACACACAATACAACATCATGATTTTTCAGGAAGAAGAAAGGAATTGTAATGAAAATTCCACTTTTAATAAGAAAGCTCAATAATATTCAGTCTTGGTTGTTCCAGCTGATATATTAATGTCTTGCACTTCTTTCTGAAATTCAATAACTGAGCGAAAAAGGTAGAGATTGGGGGGTTTAAAAAATACTTGGCTGTGCTAAGCATATAAGGTCACTGGAATTATTGGTTGAACTGATCTAATAGCAGTTGCTCTTTAAACATTTTTTGTATGATTTTTCAAGTCAACTGGAAGGGAACTCCTTACCTGCCTAAAGCAAAAAAATGATAACTCAGTTTTTCTGCAAGATAGAAGCTGTATCACATGGAGACCAAAAGCACTCTGAAATATTTGGAGTGAAATACCTTTGTACGACCATTACCTCTACACAGGCCCAGTGACTGAATGCAACTGCACCTCAAAGTCATGGACTAGAACTGGGGAGTCAGACATTGAAAAAAGCAGGTTTTACATTCAACAGCTGTTTTCTGCTTTAATATGCTCTATTTGGCCTAAAAAACACTGGAGAGAGAGAACTGCTGTCTTCAGACCTGTTCTGTGGAGTTGTGTGCCTAACGTAAAAAACACAAGCAGAAACATTCACTTTCATGAGACTGTCCTCTGCATAAAATTGAGTGCTTTGATACTCCAGGAGATGAAATCCATCATTGTCATATATGTGTGATCAATAGAGATATTTCAGTTAGAGATTTGGGCAGGAATTAGGAGAGCCTCAGGTGAGGATGATACTTCAGATGAAAGGAACTGACTCCTTTTCACTACTTTCTCCTCAGTCTAAAATTGCTGAAGTAAGATTGCTGCATAAGTAGCAAATCCTCACATATCAGAAACTATGGGGAGCAGCTGAAAGGTTTTTTGATAAAAATTGTAATATGTAGCCTTGCTAAATTTCTTTATTTTTCCACTGAAGTCATGGTATTTTTGGTTTCTTTTGTTTTTTTGGCTTTTAATGACAGTTTCAGACTACTTGGAAGACCAATGTTTTGTTTATTTCATTTTTTTCCTCTTTAACTCTTATTGTGGCATGCATTTTAATACTTAAATGAAGAAAAGAAAAAAGAAAAAAAAGAATAAAGGAAAAGAAATGTTGACTGAAACATTTAATCCCAAGACATTTTGTATTTCAGCAGAAGACAAAATTACAGCACTGCTATTTCTCATATATCACTTTGTTTACAGAAATGTATCAGTTTAAAAACAAGTCTTAAATTTTAAAGTGTATGTTTTATGTTTTGAGAATAAAAACCTCAAGTTTTTTCTTTTGATTTTTTTTTTTAAATTATACTCTTCAATTCTAAAAGAAAAATTAAACAAACAATACAAGGAAGCCTGAATGTTTCAAGTAATTTTTTAATGCAAAGTAATGTGTTTTTTCCTAAGGCCAACTTATACCAAAAATCATGGTAGGAAGTAAAAAAAGAAGTCTGATGGAATGTAAGTTTCTAATTCAGGCCCAAAAAATTTATTCAAGCTAAAGTGTACAGAAATTTAGGTAAATGCCCAACAGACCTTCATTCATTTTAAAAAGTCAGCTGCTGGAAAAGGATATTTGGGTAATGATGATAGTCCTTATCTTTTACAAATAGTGTAATAAAGAAAATATTTTCCTAGTTGAATCTGAGTAAAAGGTCTCTAATCAGATTTCAGGGTTTAAAATCCTCATCTGCTGCTTTAATGGAAAATTTATCTAGTAGATTGGGCACTGAACAGCTGGGAAATAAATGGATAAACCAAGGCTGGGATATAGAGCAGCAAAGTATACAAGATTTACGAGTCAAAAAAGGAACACAAAAGCACCAGACTCCTTAGTCAAAAGGTTAGCTTACTCCCCTTGAGAGGGGAACACCCAATTCAAGTCCCTGTCTCCAGGCTCTTTTATGTATTATTTGCTAGAGAATTATCACATGGAGAAAAAAAATATGGTGCATAAATCACTGCGAGAAATATAAGGTACTTTGAAAAAAAACCTGCTATGTTCAGTTTTGTTTCATTTTGGGTTTTTTTGGGGTTTTTTTAAGGAAGGGAGAATATGTGATTGTTCCTTAGATTGGCGTTGCAGGATCGCATGACGTCAATATTGGCGACGCACTTATCTCCACTCATACTGTATTTCAAAGACAGTTATCCTTTGGAAAGGCATTGTTTGGGCTTTATCAAAAGTTACATAAACAGAAGGTTTGAATGGCCTAAGCACAGAATAACTTCATCTGAAAGTGACCTTTTGGAAGTCATCTAGTTCATTCCCCTGGCTTAAAGTAGAATCAGCTATAGCACATTTCCCAGAATCATGCCTAATGGGTTTTAAATATCTCCAAGGATGGAGGTTCTACAAACTCTCTGGATGGTCAGTGCCAGTACTCAGTAACCAACACAGTAAAAAGTGTTTCTTGATGTCCAGAGGGAACCTCAACGTTTCAGCTTGTACTCATTGCCTCTGCTCTTGTAACTAAGCACCACTGAATAAAGCCTGTCTCAGTCCTATTGCATATTCCCTGCAGATATTTGTGCACCCTTTTCCCCCAAGCCTGTTCTTATCCAGCCTGACCCCTATCCCAGGGCCTCTCTCAATCTCTGCTTATATGATAGATGATCCAATCCCTTCATCATCATAGTGACTGTATGTCCATGCCTCTCTTGCATAAGGGAGCCCAAAACTGGGCCCAGAACTCCAGGTGTGGCTCCACAATTGCTGAGTAGATGGGAAAGGATCACCTTCCTTGAATGGCTGGGAAAGGATCACCTTCCTTGAATGGCTGGCAGTGCTGTGCCTAATGCAGCCCAGGATTCCATTGGCCTTCTTTGCTATGAAAGTGTTTTCATGGCAGGGCCTCAGATCATCTTCTGCAAAGATTCCTTCCCCATGGTCATCGTCCAGCTTGCAGTGGTGCTTTGGTTTGTTCTTCCAGAGGTGCGGGACTTTGTCTTTCACCTTGTTGAACTTCATCAGGTTTCTGGTCATCCCTTTTCTTAACCATATATACAAAATATAATTACTCTCAAGTTACAGCTCTCAATCTGATGTGATTGCAACTTTCCAAGTGTTTGAAATAGCAAGTTCTATGGTGAATACCAGTGAACCCTTACTGAAAAGTAAAAACTAGTGTTTATTTTTCTTATTCTGATCTCAAATGTCTCAAAATAGAGAAAATAGTACCACTGAACTGTTTTGAGCTTTTCAAGTACAGTATAGTGTTATGGATGTCTCCTGTTGGCTGATTTAGAATTCATATAAACAAGGAATATCTGCTGCTGCATTTTTTTTATCATTTTTTAACTCTCTGTTTTATCAAATGCAATAATAAATTGACTTGTCTGTACCATTGAAAATCAAGGATCAAACTGGAGTTCTTGTAATGATGACGAACAGGGTAGTCATTGAAGCAGAAATGTTCCTGTGCCCCTATGGAATTGTTTGTACCTAAATAGCACTGTCACCCTCCTCGGGGTTTCATATTCTAGTGCAAGTAGTGATCCAGCTGTGGTGGCTTAATCAATCCCATTTTGACATCAGTCTAGTTTTATGAGCTCCAATAAATGTATTTCAAAAATGGATTCCTCAGCTGTAAGATTCCTCGGCTTGTTATTCCCAACATCTAGGCCAGTGTCAGAAGTGTACATGAGAAGTATGCTTGAAATTTGTGTGGAGAAACACTAACTGCAAAAAAGAAAGAGGTTTGGAAAAAGAGGCAGGACAGCAGTCTGTGTGCACCGGGCTGGAATTCTTATCTAATTCTACCACTTTTGTAAATAGCTCTTATAAATAAAGAAACAATTCAGACTTAAAAAGAACAGGTCCTCTAATGTAATTACATAGTGCACAATGCATGAAGAAAAGTAAAAGCTCTCACAGCAAGGAAGAGAGGGTGATTAATAGGAAAAGAAAGCAACATATTGGAACAGAGCAGGAGGCATCCAGGAAAGACTCCAACTACCTGTAATCCTTATTTCCAGGAAAATAAAGCCATCTTGCATAAACAGGAAAGTGGTGGTAACAAGAATTAAGTCTGTGTTTGTAGTGATTATGGGGGATGAGGATAAAAAGTGAGAATATGAAGATGAAGTTCATTACTACCCCTTTTAAAGGACAGATTAGGAAGTCAGTGAGACAGTGTGGCTAGAGATAACTTTCTAACTATCAAATTGCTGGCAAAAACGGGAGCATTGCCACACAGGAGAGAATAAATTGGATGTGAGCTGCCTTTTAGGGAAAATTGATCTGCTGTCAATATTGGGTGCCCAGTCTAAAGGTAAACCCCTGCAGACTCCCTCTGCAGTGACTAGAGAGAAACAAAACTTCTTTCCAGAAGAAATTCATCCCATAATAAAAAAAAGTCAAAGATTATTTATCTCTTATAGAAATCTTCAGTTAGTTCAGTGTTAGTGAAACTAAAAGGTTGGGTTGAAGAGATTTCATCAATATCAGCTGAAGTGATAACATTTAAAAAAAAATTTGGCTTACTTTTGAACCAGAAATGGGTCTCAGCAAGTTATTTTTCCCTACAGCTGCCACAAGGCTGTACCTATGGAATTTCTAACATGTTCGTCAAAGCTGTTTCTTAGTTTTTCAAGTACCTGAATAGCTCTAGATATTTTATCCTAATACTCATTACCTTAAATGCAAAGAAATTGTTATGATGAGGAATAAATTCTGTAAAGATTATTGAACACATATAATCTACTGTGCTGTAAGAGTATTTTAGGAATTAAAGACAATATGCTTGCCCCTTCTTATCTGCCTCCCAAGGCACCTGATTCTGGCCATTGACAGAGACAGGACCCAAATCCAGATGCATTTTTTGTCTGACTCATTATAGCCATTCTATCTTTCTAATGTTGCTGCTTAATATTCTTTTCTTAGTAAGGATGCACTGCACCAGTCACTTCAGAAGAATAAAAAAATTTCAAAAAGTCAAAATCAGATGTAAGATTTGTAACACAAATTTTGAGGAGGCATTATTTCAGAGAAACCAGTTTAGCTATACTAAAATGACTCCCAAACAAGAGTGACCAAGCTACCAAGGGTGAAAGTTAAAAGGTGAAGATTCCTGTTGGAGAACAAGAGCTTCTGGCTAAGCTTCAAGAGCTCTAGCAGCAGGACAGAAACTCTGAGTGTTTAGTCCTACAATGTCCACTACAGATGTCATTAAGATCAGTGTGACTGGAAGGAAAACATTCACTTGCTATCCAGTGGTGGGAAGAGAGTGAGAAATAATCCTAGACATCCCTTCAAGGCTTCTTGTATTCTGATTATCCCAGCAGGGCTGTGTGAGACCAGTACCAACAGCAGTCCTCCTTCTCAGCCAGTGTCAAAGTCGGCTAGGGATGGCCAGGCTTTTAGACCACAGTGTATTTTTTTTCAGAATGAAAGAAGAGAGGAAATAGATCACAGAGCAATAAGCAGCTTACAGTCACACATTGCCTTCCTAGCACTGCCTATTGCACTGCCTATTTTCTTTAGTCTGCATTTTTTTTTGTTCTGATTTAATGTCCCCTATCCTACCAAAGCAACATGTATTATTCTAATCTCTATGGAAGTTATGGCTATAGGAACAGGTAACACCCATGTGCTGTAATACACATACCTGCACAGAAATACATATAACTCTTGTAGTACACTGATGCAATAGTTTTTGAATATTTCATCATGTGCCCTAGCATTTATGTCAATAGAATATTTATTATTGCATTCTTCCAAAACATCTCATCTGTTACAAAGGATAACATCCTTTCAACTGCTGCATTTTGCAGCTATGCTACTAGATCAGTGAAAAATTGCATTCCAGCTGATTTTTGGAGGCAGATGCATTGCAACCCCTGCCACACTGAAAAGCAGAATATCATGCAGAAGGAGCATGACCAAGTCATAGTGGATTGGAATAAGAAAATATTATGAGGCCAGTTGCAATATGCAGTAATTTGATAAGAAATTCCTGAGAAAGTCAAGGGTTATAGATGTTTGCAAACATCAGTGGCACCAAGTGCTGGGGAGCTGGATAGAGAAATCCATTTATTTAATTTCAGTGCGGCACCAAAATATTGTCAAACTGAGACAGTTATATGGGGCTTGTACAGCTTGCAAATAGAAAAGCATAGTGCTAGGAAATAACCACTGAGACAGTAAGAAAAATATGAAATAGATCCCACAGTGCAGCACAAGAGACTACAATATGCAGTGCTTTATTGATTTTAATGCGCCTCAGAGGGAAGAAAATGGCAAATCAGTGAAGAAAAGGCAATGCTGGCCATGCTGGAACTTCTACAACCTTCTAGGAAACAGTAAAGGACTCACATAAAGTGGGGTTCTGCACTGCACATAAACAGTTTCTCAAAATGTGCAGAAGATATCAATGTGAGTCTGGTGATCCTGTTCACACCTGTCAGGCCATTCAGGAGAAAGGGGTTTCTGTATGTGAACAAACAAGCTTAGCTGGGTAGGTAGAGTGCTCCAAGAAGGAGGAGAGTGCCCCATAAACACATAAAGAGGAATATGGGAAAAGTTTGACAATGGATGTCAGGAATGACCAAAAGGGCAAAACATTTTCTCTTGGCAAACAGTATTATGCAATTTCCATTAGAGGAATCACAAACACTGCAAAGAAGCTGTTGAGATAATGTTAGGCTAAGTAGGCACCCTTTCATAACAAAGGAGCTGAGGTTTTGAGACCTAAGAATCCTGATTGGTTCAGTCACACTTGAGCTAAAACGAGTGAAAGACAACAGGCTGAGCCTCAAAGCCCTCTGATTATGTTATACCACCACATATTAAAGCATTAAAATAGGGAAAACTGTCCTAGATTGGGAGCAGTCTCTCCTTAGTGGCAATAACATAAGAAAAAGAATATTATTTTGGTCATCAGAGCTGAAGAATGGTCTTGGTTATTAAAGGAAAAAAGGTTGAGAATGAAAATCATTTTGCTAACTTTCTTCTTTAGTTGTATATCTAGTACCAGCAAGTTAGTTCAGAAGTTTCAGAGCAGAACTCAATTTCAGGAGGGAAGAGAAGCAGAAGGTAGGAAAAAGGATTGAAAACAGACTACATGTGTAAACAGCTGTAATGGCAGGCAACTGCAGTATCCTTGTAGACAGGTTTTATTTTATGAAACTTGTTATTTATTCTTGTACATTCTTGTACAATGCAAGCAAGAAACATAAAGATGAAGCTGAAAGCTTTCAAAACATGAAAATAGAAAACATTCAGAACTTCTGTCAGTCCATGCCTTTCCCTTAGGCAGGCTGTGCTGTCTAAATTGTCATCTGGTACAGGCTGGAAAAGAGAGTAGCAAAAGCGGGGCTGCCCTGGCATGGGAGGATGAGCTGAGGGGATCTGGCTGACCACAATACAAGCAGTGCCCTCAAGGATCTGGGCACAGCTCCAAGAAAGATCCACATGGCACCAGTGAGAGGTCTTGTTGGCAGACAAGAGGTAATGGGTCATGTCCAAGGTCCCTCCAGGTGAACAGCAGAACATGGCCAGAGTCAGGGTTGAGGGCGAGGATATCCAGTTCATAATCCTGCAAGCCAAAGGTTTAGATGTGGTCTGCCCCGCTCCCATGTGTGGATCCAGTTTCTTGCACCTTAAGGTGTTTTGCAATAGGACTGTATTCATTACTCCAGAAACGTGTAGTTAAATACTAGCAGTGCTCGGTTTTCTAAATGTACAGGACCACACATTTCAGATTTGAGCTAGTGGCAGATGGTTCTACCATGCTTTACTGAATTTCTTGAACTGATGAGGATACATTATTTAGAAAAATGTAGTCAATAATTTATCACAAGTCATATGGTATTAAAAGGCCAGTGTTTCAATAGTGCACCAGAAAGCTTTGCTTTCCCTGGGTTAAAGTACATGAAAAGTTGTTTTATCAATATTTAGGGACTGTTTTGGAACTGGCTAGACTGAGCTCTTATTTGTAAAGTGTAACATCAGACATGTGGGGTAAGGGTCCTCAATGTATTCTGCAGTTTGTAATGTTAAAACAATGGCTTTTCAACTCTGTGAGACTTCAATACAAAATATGAACCTAAATAATTTGAAAACTGTATAAAAGCACAGGGTTTTTTAGGTTTTTTATGGTTGGTACAGATTAGGAAAGTGAAAATCAGAGAGGTTTCCACTTCATAAACTCATTCTTTTGTGTAGGCAGAAAACACAGCCTAAGAGGCCTCCTGGGGGTGTGTGGAGCTTCTGTTGAGTCAGTGGAAACCTCAGACTTTCCAAGAAGAGGGAAGGATTGTGGCATTGGGTGGTACACTTGTCATTCCTGGAACGAGAATAGGAAACTGAGTGTTATGCAAAAATGGATGCAAGGATTTGCCTCTGTACATCTTCACATTTATCACACAAAACCTTATTTCTATCTTGTTTTATAGCAGCCCTGTAAGCTATATAGCAAACCCTTTACATTTGGCTACAAAAATATTGTATCAAAATAACCATTTTTCTGATGCAAACTGGAGAAGCATACTTCCTTATCACAGTTTACACAGAACCTGTAACATCTTCTTAAGATTTTTATTTCTTCACATTCTGAATTGTGCATGAAGGCTGTATTTAACATCTCATTGAAAATTAAGAACACCTAGCAGCAATTTCTGACTTTGAAAGGAAGATTCTCTATCTGGATTAAACTCTTTTCAACAGGAATTACCATCAATTGTATTAATTACTCTAGATGAAGTATACTTGCAGTCACTAAAAATAAGAATAGGTTCTATTAATGCACCTTAGCATCCCAGTGGGACTTAAAAATGGAATACAAAATTAACTGAAGCACCAAGATGGTCATTTGTTAAAGAATAATTTGATTTCTTACCTGACTGAGCCTCACCTGCCTTCTCTTCACCACTAGAAATGTTTTTTTCTCTTCTCTTACCTCCCCTTCCAGCTGAAAGAAGAATTATACTTATGCGCTTAGAAGTTGAAACCACCATGTGCTGCAGCACTAGGGAACACATTTATGATGTTAAAATATTTATAAAGCTGGATTCAGTGAGGTGCAGCATCTCCTTTTAAGTTAACAAGCTTGTCAGCTGCTAGTTAGAAAAAAATATAAAAGATAAGTTTAGAGACAAAACCCCCTCAGACAATTTTTGTCACAATCTTAGGAACCATGTAATTCACAACATCATTTAAAACACTGTGCAGTGCCACATCCCAAATACAGACCAGGATATGCATACAAATGCATGTAGAATACACATATAATATTCTTAAGTATCTGTGCTTGGAAAGATTTTACTTTAATTCTAACTCTGGGAAGAAAAAACATTTCCAACAGAACAGGAAAATTGGGTCCTTGTCAGGGTGAAACCAAAATCACCCATTTGTTTCTCTTTATATTCTATCTGGTAAGATTGGAGAAAGCATTTTCCTCATAGTAGCAGTCAGAGCTGGATTGCTTTGATATGTCTTAGATAAAGCTGTTATCCCAGGAGTAAATTAAAGGTTAATATACAGTATTTATTCCAGTCAGTCATATCATTATTTTTGAACTGACAATAACATCTGAAATTACTGATTTCAAATCTCTAAGTTAGAACACAGAAAAAAAATCTATACGCATGACCGTGTTACTGCATAATATTGCTGGCACATTTCAGCACACACAGAGTGGCAGCTCACACAGAGAAACTGGAAAACATGATCACTGGAAGCCAGCAAACCCCCTCATGATGTGTGCCTGTCTGTCAGACAGGTGCATATACATAAATCTCATGGTCTGGGGAACTTAATTTCCTGTTTGAGCAGCTGAGAGGAGACAGCCTTTCTGGACAGACCCCAGGCAAGCCACTGTCCTACTCTGGTTTCGCAGCAGCCAGTGTTCGTGTCCCCTTCCATCTCTGCCCTCTGTAAGGCAGAGTCTAAACATCATAGTCTCTGCCTGATTCTTGCTGCAAGCGCCTGGAAATACCTCATGCCCCAAGTTAGTTTCCTAAAAAGAATTAGCACAAGATTCTCAAGATCAGCTTTTCATTTTTAACTCCATTGTGTGGTTCTGGCAATGGGGTCTGGACAGTGTTTAGTGCCCATGAATTTTTTTGCAGGGAAGTTTACCTATTCCACAGACAGCCAAGGGCAAGCACTTATGCAAGCTTTCTTCTCTGTGGTTTTGGACATTGCTTCCTATTTTAGATGCTGAAAGGCTGTATAAATTTTGACTTTGGGATTTAGATATGATTTCATAAAAATGTAATTTTGTTAAACTGTCCCTGAAGTTAATAAAGCAACTATTTCAATATTTTAAAATTTTAATGATAACAAATAGGTGTACATTCAAGAAAATTACAGTCCTGGCAGTTTTCCTTCAAACAAAGGTATGAAAAAATGACTGTTCTATTTAAAAGCCATGAGGGGTGACTTGTGGGATCAATGCCCTAGAGAAGACCTTCCAGTTCCTTGTATAATTTGGGCACAAGTTGGGATCTGATCAGGACTGAAACCAAATTATAAGCAAACAAATAAAATTCCCAGAGTCAAGTCAGCTTTATGGATTAATCTGGATTGCTTGGTGAAGTAGACTCATCTGAAAAATGCAAACACAAAATCCAAGGTCATGCATCCAAGAAAAAAAGATATACGTTGTTCCTATGAGATGAGAGAATATTTTGGATTACATTAATGTTAGACAAAATTTGGAGGCACAAGAGATTAAGGAAAGTCTCAGTTAGATACTATAGCTCTGAGGATAAAGATAAACTATGGGTATAGAACACTACAGCTGTAAATGGCTGTTGGTCTCTTGGATGCAGTTTTGCTGTTGACATTTTTAGAAGGGTAGCGAACAACAAGAGAGCAGTGGGAAAAGAGTGATTAATAAAACATAGCAAGAAGTATAGGAAACTCAATTTATTCAGTATGTTCACTCCGGTATAATGACCAGAAAAATCCTAGCAGATAATTTTTTTAAGAGAAACTAAAGTTGCAGTAAAAATTATAATTGAAAATTTTAGGTAGATAAATTCAAAGGGCTTGTTAATGAAATAGAGGTAATTAACCTTCCCTAAAGAGCTAGAGGAGCCCCCATCACTTGAAGTGCTTAAACCAAAGTTGTATGCTATCTTGAATTCTGTACAGAATGTCACTGGGCAGTATCTTTGTACTTGGTTGTGAAGTTCTCTGTTCTGTTATGCAGAAAATCCCATTAACACTCCCCTCTGACTTTAAAAACTACATTTCTGGTGTTTCTGGTACATTAAGGTTTTTCTTCAAGGAGCAAAACACTCTGCAACTTCCTGAAATCCTGGTGGCATTTAGCATCTCCTATTTCCCTTATATTCTGGTGCCTAGTGAATAGAACAGTAACCAAGTTCCAAAGGAGAAACCTTGATTGTATGTACATTCATAAGGGGACTTTTCTATGGACGTGTATGACAAATGATGTACAGCTGTTTTGGTATCTTACTTAAACCCCTGAATCATTGTTCACTCTGCATATTGAGGTTTGGTCTGCAGCTCTCTGCATTCAGACAGGAAATAATTACATTTACATATGCAAACAAAATCATCTTCAGTAACCTACTTCTTGGAAGCAAGGTCATTGTATTAAACTGATTACTTTTATCAAACTATCCTTAGGAAAAGAAAAGAGAGAGAGAGAGAGAGAGAGCAGACATATACAGACTTATCTGGGCTTCCACATCCCTTCAATAAGTGCTATATTTAGAAGCAGGGATCAAAAAGTTTGAGTGTGTTTTACATGCTTGCTTGTGGTGTCTGATTCTAATTGCTTTTACTATCTTTGGGGGTTATTTTCATGAAGTGAGGCATCACTCATCACAAATAATAGTGTCACAATTAAGCCTTTCAACATCAGAGTCAGCAAGGAGAATTACCCATAGCCCACAGTGAATAAAACTGCCTTTTTAAAACAACTATATTGACCAAAAAAAATCCTGAATTTCAGGCAAAAATTTTGATCATAAAAGGGTTTTTTGCCAGATTTTACTATGATTCAGGAGCAAAAAGAAAAAGAACAAAATTTACTCAAATTTAAAAAACTTGACAGATTAGCAAGATTTGTTTATTTATTTGAATACGAAAAAGATTTAACAGGCTTTCTTTGATATTCTTGAACACAGAGGCCCTTGACTTTGCATCCTTAACTACGACATTGAGCACAGCAGTGGTCTCAGGCATGTGACATTTTAACTTGTGTTCATTTGAACAAAGTATCAGACTTCAAAAATGTAACTCTTCAGACATGTTAATATCTGATTTAATGTTAATGAAATGTTACAGTTTTCATGTCCTCTTTATAAAGTTATAACATCCTGTCGTGCTGTCCTCTGTGCATAAGAAGTTCAGAACTGAAAGCCACACATACATTAAGCAGTCTGGCTCACAGCAAGGTGTTCAACTTGACATTTTGAAGAGCATGGATAGTTCTATGCCCTGTTTTTTTCAGCTTAATGCATGATAATTATGCATCTTAAAGCATTTTTTTTCTATTTTATTGCTCTATTTCCAAGCAGTATTCCTCTTGAGTCTCACAGAGCATATATTTCATGACAAGTATAATATTTTTTCAAACTGATTCTTTGTGTGCATTCTGCTGCCCCCACTGGTATTTCTCAGAATTTAATACAGGTAATTAAAAAAAAAAAAAATACCCCTCAGATTCTTGTTTATCTCTTGCTTTATGCAGACAATAGGAACAGAAATCTGTTCTACTGTAACAATTAGTATCATACATGCCATATATTTTCCAAATGCAATGTGTACTGTAAGATATTCACACTGTGTGCTTATGAACAATGCAGGGCTGGGCTTCCTGTGTAACTTGAGCTCTGAAAAATTCAGATTCTGTCTGTGTTCAAGGACTATGCCGTGGTTCTGTTTCTCTAATTTTAGGAACTTGAGTTTGTCTAAAATAGCCAGCAGGATTAAGCTCCCACTGTATTTGAATTGGAGGTGCACCAAGTAACAAGATATTTGCCTGTGTTCTGTGACATATCTGCTGATTTATTTCTATCACACTCACAGGGTTTTTATTCACAAACATTTGTACAAGGAAGACCTTATTCATGTGAATAATCCAAGAAAGGGAATGAATCGTGAATACTAGAAAGAATAGATTTATAGAGTATTCACTGTTAGTGAAAAGCATCATAGCCCTTTATTAAAACCTCTTTTTTGCCTTTATCGCAAGAGCCATCAAAAACAGTGGATATTCATGTATAATTCATTAACAAACAAGGCAATTTTCCTGTTTATAATGCATAGGTCAATCATTCTTGGAGCAGAAATAATACCATCTGATTTTGGTGATTAATCAAAGTGCACAGTGTAAATGGAAAATAATCATACTGACCAGTTATAAAAAAATTCTACAGGAGGTTAAAAATTGTGCATATAAGCTACTAAAAATACAGAGATTTAATTAACAGCCTGCTCAGGGATGGTTTGCAGAATGACTGTATTCGCTGAGAAAAGTTGTTCTCCATAGCTTATAAACACAATAAATATTCACATTTTACTGCATTTCTTCGACAAGCAAAATATGTTCATACACTCAGTCCTCCATGAAGCTGGGAAAGCTTTGTTTTATACTAAAAAGGGGAATGGGTTAGTTTGACTGTTTAGAATATAATATTAGATGTAGAAAAACAATGTGCAAATGCAGAATCCAAAAAGGATGGAATATAAATGAGTTATATATATGCATTATATAATGCATATATAACATATAATATATATCACATATCACATATCATATGATATATAATATATAATATATATATTATATTATATATAATGCAAAAGAAGTTATTGCATAGGCAGAGTAATTAATAAGATTTGGCTTCCTGTGATTTTGGTTCCTTTACAGTTGTTGTTATGCCTGCTCTCTGCCCAAAGGACTTATTTTTCCAAAATACTCTCATTTTTTCCTTCAGTGGCCTCCAGGAATAACTCTCATGTCTTCCCGAAATCATCCCTACCCTCACTTCTCAATGGCAATAATACCTCATTTGCCCACAAAAACCAACCAAACTAATAAAACAACAACAAAACCCCAAAAGAAAAGCACTTACACAATGCTTAGCACCTTGTCACGTTTGTTACCTACCTGTCTAGGCAAGAAAAGCTGGTTGTGCTGAGTTGCAAGCTCTGTTTATGCTGCTTGTCTGGTCCAGGTACATGTGCTGCCTGGTGGACCACCAAGCCAGACCACAGAAAAAGCTTTAGACACATTTTAACCTTCCCTCTGTGGATGTAGTAATAGGTTGTTTTCTCCTCCTCCCTGTTTTCTCTCTTCATGAAATTTGTATGATTTTAATATCTAGATGTCTCTGTTAAATTTGATTAAAATCTGCCAGCAGGCTCAAAAATTACATAGGAGAAGGAAAGAAGGAGTTATACAGAAAGAGAATATATCAGGAAGTAGAATGCTGCAAGCCTTTTTTTTTCCTTATAAAACTCATCTAAAGTTCCTGTAATACATAGTTAAGTACAAAGCATTAAATATTTATTTACTCTAATTAATACACAAAATATGGGGTTGAGAACACCCTCACAGTTTCTGTGAAACACTAGCTGTAATTTAAAACAGCAGTTTTTCAAAGACAGATAATGCAGTGTAGGATTGTGGCAGGTCACAGCAGGCAGATGGTTAGTATAAAGCATGAAAAGCCTGCAGAAAAGTTAGTAGTAGTGGCCTAAGAAACTCATGTAATCTTCAGACTGGCGGGAACTCAAAGGGAATGGCACATTTAGCTCTGGTGGTTTTTCATTGCTTGGCAGCCAAGAAGCCCAGGAGAGACATGAGCAGCCCTGGCTACTGAAAGCAAATGTGGACACAATAAATCTATCAGGTTCTCCACCTCTGTGCTAAGGCATCCTTTGTACCAGTCAGTGAGGTGCCTGCCTGTCTCTCCATTATAAATTTCTGTGAATTTCCTGAAGTTAAAAAAAAATGCCAGTGCCAAAAACCAAAAAAACCACCCCACTATATTCTATTACTGGAATTGCAAGTAAACTGTTATGGTTCTTAAAAGAAATCACCTTCTGACTGATGGAAATGCCTCCCAGTGTTCACACTTAGCATGCTGAGAACTCAGAGATTTTTCTTCCACCTGTGATAACACTTTTCAAGTTTCTTACTATTAGAAGAACAAAAATACAAAACAAGTTCCTCTTTGGTTCCCTCCAAAATACCCAGGAGCTCCAGCTCTTATGAATAATAAGGTAGCCAGATGCTTTCTTATTAATGACCCCTCTTCCTTGTGGAAGCAGATTGCCTAGGAGTATCAGCCATTGGCCAAGTCTTTCTCTGCCAAGTGCTCTACAAACTTATGACAAAAAGAGAGTCCCAAGCAAAAGTGTTCACAATTTCAAGTATAAGACAAAAACACTCCAAAGGCTATGGAACATAACATAAATGTTACAGGTGTGTAGTATTAACTTTATTTAGGATACTTTACAATTCTGTGCTACCTGTTTATTGCATATTTCACTTTGGCTGGCTGCTTTTGTCTATTTCACTAATGTTTGTTGGTTTAAGACCCATACTGCATTTGATTCCACTTGCTTTATAGGTATGTATTTGCTATCATGCTCAATTTTAAAGACAAGTAGAGAGAGAAAGTGGCCCAGAAATAGTATTTCCTTCTGGTTTCTGACTTATATTTCTTACCCACTCCCAGCCCAAGACCATTTTCTTCTCAGACAATAATCCTTAATATCTCCCAGGCAAAAATACTGCACACCTGCAAGAGAACAACATATCTAAGAATTAATTTCCTGCACACAGGATTTAGTATAAACCCTCTTTACCTTCTTACATTGTGCCTTGAAAGTACAGAAGCCCATTAACTTCAGATTTTGATTTTGTTGCCTTTTTTGCCCCAGCAAGGACTACAGCAATCACAGCACTACTAAAGCTTGTAGATTGATTTTACTCGCCCCAACTTTAGATTTCCATACTTGTGTCTTATCCACTAGTTTCTCTACAACATACAAAGTGTTAATAACTCTTTGTGTGTTCCAGTGTTTCTACAGAGGTGGATGAAGTTTAATTGTCATACTGTATATTCTGCATTTGGTTCCCAGTGCAAGCAGTTACATTTGCTGATAACAGAATGCATTTATCTTCAGTGACATTTTAGATAGCTCCACAACCTGCTGCGTATTCTAATGAAACCTGTATCACTACCAATTAGACACCTGCAGAAGAAGTGGGCTATGCAAATGCCTTGCCCCCCAAATGCTATTTTCCCTCTCTCATTAAGCTTTCAAACTAAATTATATCACGGCTAATGGCTAAAGACTTTCCCCTCAAATTTTAGTGTTGCATGGAATTTAGCCAAATATCTCATACAGACTTTTAGTTGTGTGACTGCAAGTCTTTCAAAATGTACTTTCATTCTTCCCATATGCTTAACCTAACTCTGCACTTGTCCACCTTCCTTTTCTTTCACTGACACACAAGCAGAAATGTACTCCCTCCCACCCTCCATCACTGTGACAGAGTATTCTGGTGGGCTTGGAAAGCTGTAGATTATTGCTTTGTTTTTCCACTCTGGAGGTCCTTGAGTTCAAATGTGACTAGATGTAAGTCAGGCTTGCTGTAAACAAATATTTGTTGATTATATATACAAGATAGAGATTAAATAGAGGGTATCTTGCTTATGAGGTTGTATTTCCATCGAGGGTTTTCAATGACATCATAAACCATGATAGAAAAGCAAACATGGTTTACAGAGTTGCCACAAATCCCAAAATAGAACTGTATCTTGGTGATTCACACATACCAGTTTGTTTCATGCCAATCTCAGGACCCGTTCTAAGCCCTGCCGGGGATACAGTCCCCATCTTGTTCCCAGGAATGTTGCATTAACCTTTCATCTGCTCTGGGCTCCTTCTGTTGCTGCCCCATATTCCAATTTGTCTGGCTCCTGCTCTGGTGGCTTTCATCTCATTCTCCAGGGTGCTCTCTGCTGAATGCTTTGGCAGGAGCTGTAAGCATTACCCCATATCTATTAATTACACATGCAAGCACATTTCTGAAAGCATGCTGTGCCTTCATAAGTCAAAATTGGATTATGAGATGCCTAAACTGTTTGTGCCCACAAGTGAGTAAAAATATGTGATCATCTCTGAAAATGTGGACTGCACAGATTTGGTAGTAGGCTTTAGATTTCCCCTTTGAAATTTTGGCCATAGCATTTCTAGAAGAAAAATGTGTCAAGAACAGCTACACAGAAACTTTAAAATCTTAAAAGACAGAAGGAGGGTAGTGATTAAGTGTTTTATTGAATCTTGACATACTATCACTTAAACAGGATCCTCTACAGGTCAGTTATTGTAGCGTGCCACAGAAAAGCCGTCAGTACTCTGCAGAAAGAAAATGTATGTCTTTCCAAGTTGGACTATCCCAGCCACAAAAGTGAGGGTTGCTTCATTTTTGCCTATCTGCAGTTATCATAAATATTGAATATGCATATGACTTACACTTTTTTATTGGGCAATTTCAGTGAGACCCATTGTAAGAATACCCTTGGTTTGTGTAAATCACAATGGAAATTAAGGTCATTCTATCTTCATGCACATTCTTGTGTTCTAAAACCAGAAGGTAGAGAACAAGCTGGATCTGGTGTTGAGCTTCACATCACATGAACTTTATATTTTAAGTAATAGCCAAAGCTGGAATGAATTTAAGGCATTATACCTCACTTTGGCTGACCATAAAACAATTACGTTGTGGATTAACCCCGGTGGGCAGCTCAGGTCCACACAGACACTTGCTCACCTCCTCTTCCCAGGGTCATGGAGAAGATGATTGAGATTAAAAGTGAGAAAAGTCCTGGGATAAGGACAATTTAATAGATAAAGCAAAAGCTTTGTCTTCAAGAAAAGCAAAATCAGCAAAAAATGAAGAAAAATAATTTAAAAATTTCCAGTTCTAGTAGCTTTGAAAGATATAGGCAGAAGTGTGGACACAAGTCTTATTCTGATAGAAACATCAGCAGCATTGTCTTTCTAGTGAGCTCAAAAACAGCAAGAAATTTGCACAGTAATGTTAACTACAAATATTGCCTTTAGCACAGTTCAATATAGCTGGCTATAAAGTAGCATTTACAATGTGAGCTTATTCTTATCACAGAGATCTTTGCTCAAGGGGCAAACTGCGAAAAGGGATGTCAAATGACTATTTAGTGAGCAAGGCTTGTGTTTATTCTCTGGATGGTTTTTTTGGTATTTCTTTTGTTAGCTTACAGTAACACCTGTCTAGGTGATAGAAAACATTTGAGTTTTCTTTGTTCACTATTGCTCACAAAACCTCAGGGAACAGAAGTGTGCAATTATCCTGAGTCTCAAGAAATTGAAAATTATAGATATTGCAAGACACCCCATTGCTAACCTACTTACCTGAAATATTTTTGTGACAGCACACAAGAATTTCTTGAATCACAAACAGACACTCTTTTCTGTCTCAGAATTAAACACTAATTCGTTTTGGTCAAAATATGTTTCTGTTGTTAATTCCTTGTTGAGGAAGATATATTCCTTTTATTTTCTATGTAGTGTGCATAAGAAGGTGAGAGAAATTCAAGACATTAGTCTGAGTGCACTGTTTTTCTGTCACAGTCCTGGCCAAAACCAAAGGGCAGTGACTGGAAAGATTGACTGAGATAGGGTAAGGGAGTTCAGCACCCAGAACCCACTGAAAGAAGTAAACTGTGCTGCTTCATAGCAATAGCTTCAGTCTCTTTCAAATATTGGTGTACAGTTGCTCAAATTCCTAAAAACTGCAAAAACTTTCTTTTAGCAGTTATCTCTGTAATATTTTATGTTTTGCTTGAATTCCTGTTCCTGTAGACAAGATTCATCATGCAAATATCCTTCTATCATAGGAAAATCCTAATGAAGGATCTAAAAAATATTAAGTAAAAATGTTTTAGTTACAACCCTTACATTCATTAAAAAACATTTGAAGTCTTGGCACAACAGTACCCGAAATGTTCAGAAACCAGCAAAGGGAAACAATTCTTTTTAAATGCTCAAGTTTTTAAACTTAATCTCAGGATTCCGAGAGACAGGTTTAAGATTTTTATATGTTTGAGGTTGTAAACCAACCAGATATATGGGGAGAAATTTGGACTGAACTCCTTCTCTCGTAATTATTCTGTATTTGAGTGCATCAGTGGAAGGGGTCCCTAACAAGTCTTTCCATCTGTCTCCACAAAGTACCTACTCATACACAGGTTAATACCTGTCAGGGTCCTTTTGAGCTATCTGGTGTACTATGAGCTGGTGACAACCATCAAAACACTGACTTCTATAGTTATTGAGGAGATATTGGTATCTATCACCAACCTGAAAGGAGGCTGTAGTGAGGTGGGGTCAGTCTTTTCTGCCACGTCTCAAGTGAAAGGATGGGAGGAACTGACCTTAAGTTGCACCAGAGGAGATTTAGATTGGATATTAGAAAACAAATTTTTCACTGAAAGACTGGTTAGGCGTTGGAATAAGTTCCCCAGGGAGGGGATGGAGTCACCTGTCTGAAAATGCTCGAGATGCACCTGGATCTGGCACTTGGGCATGTGTCTCAGGGTGATTACAGTGGTGCTGGGTTGATGTTTGGACTTGATGGCTTTGAAGGTCTCTTCCAACCTTGATGATTCTGTGACTTTGTGGTCTGCAGAAGGTTATTCATTTTATCTTGCCATCTGGATAAGAAGGGAGTTTAGATGATAGACTGAAATCTGTCCTTTGGATGACTAAAATTAGGTGGATTACACTCCAGTCTTTGTTGGTAACATTACATAATGATTGCATAATTAAGAAGCATTTGGTGCTATTTCTGTACAGCAAATACTGCTTTATCATTTTTTCTTTTGTTATATGGAACAACTAAAGGGTAGTTTTGACAATATGTTATTGATCTGGAAGAATCACAATCAATAAGTATTATAGCTACTCAGTGACTAGATTATTAGAAAAATAAATTAGGAACCATCCTGCTTGCAAATAACCATTATTTCACATGATGGGTAGAAAAAAATTGTACACATGTCATGGCATATTGTTCATTTGCAAACACAGAGAGACCTTTTCTAATCCTGTAAATTTCATTTATTGATCAGAGATCATGATAAAGTGGTTTCTTTTGGAGTGCTCTTTGTCTAATTCCTCTCTTTTAAATTAAGAATCTATTTTACATTACCACAACCCAACATAAAAGCTATGTGCCTGTGTGTGTAAAAGCAAGTAACTTCTTTCTCTTCTGTTTCAACAAAACTGTTATAAACTTATTAAGAAAAAAAAATCAGTTTTCATCTTTCTCCAGCTGATCTTTGTGTTCAGGTGTAGCAAATATGCTGCTTCCTATTGCAGCTTATGCTACAGGTGAATCTGACATTTTCATTTGTACATCATGTGCATTTTGAAATAAAGAAGTGATGGCTGATCTCCATGTTGAAAGCATTATGTTGCTATTTCTCTATAGTTTGTTGGTTTGCTTTGTTGTGCTTTGCTTTTTTTCCTCTAGAAGGCCTCACAATCTGCTGTGAAATAGTTTTGTGTTAAGAAGGAAAAAAGAAGTATACATCTCACAGAGGTTGGTGCAGAGCAAAATTGTCACAAAGCACCAGACCAGAGATTCAAGCCTTTGTGTCCTCAACAATAAAAATACACCGAGGTAGCCATAGATTCCCTGTGTGGGAATTTTCTCCTTCCAAGCACACCTTGCACTTAGGGTTGACTGAGGAATAACAAGGTCTGCAAATACACCTGCTTGTCCTTAAGCAAAGTAGAAAGGGACTGTGGTGGAGAAATACACAGAATTCACTATACAGAAAGAGGTTTCCAAACTGTGATATGCACAGCTCTGGTCTCCTTTGTAAATAGCAATAATCAAAAGCATCTGGCTGCCTATGTATATGCCTTTGCCTTGTTTGGTAAATGCCAACTCACAGATAGTCACATGAAAACAGCTGGGAGAATTGAAAGAAGGAGGATAGAGGCAGAAAAAAAAGGATGAGTTTGTGGAAAGTGGACAAAGCACAGAGGCTGCCACTGTGGTACAAAGGAGAGAGATGATAGGAAAAAGACTTTAAAGACAAAATAATCCTTATGCTGATATTTTCATGAGGCCATTTTTAATGCAAAACTGTCTAAAAAATTCAATTTCTATAAAGTGAATTTTGGATGCCAAATCAATGCAAATTATTGCTGCTCAGGTCTGTCTCAGATTTTCACTGTATGATGAGTTGAAAAGTATCAGCTGCCTAAACATATTTACGGGGAAATGCCAGGGCAGAGAATTAATTGATAAATGACCATAAAACTTAAGAGAAAAAGGGTTAAAAATATTGGGCTAATCAATCCCAAAACTTACAATAGTGCAGCCTTAAAAGTCAAATGGTACATGTGTGGTACAGAAAGGGGTTGAGGACAAAACAGGGGTATGGGGAAGCACGGGGCCTGTCCTGTTGTCAGCCTGCATAGCTCAAGCCCTTCATCCTGTGTTAAGCACAGAAGCAGCGCTGGCAGCATGTACAGCACTGACCAGTCCTGCCTGGAAGTGGAACAGATGGAGCACAAGTGCTGCAATGTGCTGACAGGAGACCCTTTTATTTCCTTTCCCTCACAGTGGGTGCAGCTGACCCTTGATATTACACGTCCCACCAACTAAAAAGCATGATATCTCAAAACCTGATCGTTGTCTATATCATCTGTATACGTTGCCTTCCTTCTCTTGTCCAACCCCTTCCACATCTGGGAGAAGAGTGCTTCATAAGAGCCAGGTTGCTCTTGGTCTTCTTAAGTGAATAAGACAAACTTTTTGCTTTGAGAGGTGCGCTAGGCTTTTAGTTCCCCTTTTCAGCTTGCTCATGTCTAGCCAGATTTTTGCAAGCCACCAGTTCCTGCACCTCTAGTAGGAAACTGTGGAGAAATGAGAAATTATTCTGCATCCAGCAACAAATGGTCCTCATTACAACTTTAATATATGCTCTCACACTTTATGGGCTGTTGCTCCTGCTATGTTAATTACTTTTTGGTAACATGGGAGAAATTTTCTTCCAATTTCTAAGTATGCATTTATTTTTTCTGAGAACCCAGTGCCCTGATAGGAAGGTTCAGTTATCTTACACACTCATTTTTGTTTTTCCTCCATTTGGAGAATTGTCATGTACCAGCACCTGGAGAAAGTTTGTGAAGCACTAAGTTCATTAGTGCCTTCCATAGACATTTGCAGATACGCTTTGAGGTAACAGAGATGACCCTGAGGCACTGAGAAAACCACACTGTTGCATGGTCCCAGTGATCCATCCTAGGGTGAGCCAGGGGAGCTGTATTATCGGGGGCCTGAGGACAGCATTCACACAGAACAAGAGCAAGCGTGCTGCAGAGGTTGACAGCAGTGAGCTCATGACACCATGTTCAAAACACCACAAAAGATTTGCTCTTTCTTTGGATGGTTTTCATTGCATAAATGCTATGGATTTGCTATTTTTCTCTCTTTATTACCTTAAATCCTAATGTATTAGTCTGTGGCACTAATGCATGTTGCGAAATATGCAGTATGGCTGATGTAATAATCACATTAGCAATTGATTGATGATTTTTGAATCCTTAACTCCAGAAATTTAATGCTACATTAGGTCTTGTTTTTGCATGTAAAAGATAAGACCGTGTTGCACAGTATTTTACTTGAAAATAATTGAATGTTTGGCTCTTGCAGTGGAATCAATGCCACATTGTAATTTTTTTTTAGGTTTGCCTACTGTATCATTCTTTTTGAATTAAAGTGAGTGCAGCACTCAGAAAATGTTCCATGTTTCTAATCTACAGAATATTGCCGGTAGTATCTCTTCTCCAGTCTAAAAATTTCCTCCTCTGTGTTTTATGAAGGTACAGATTCTGGAGACCAGGGAACTAATTCATTCCTCGTACTGATCCAGTCTCTGACCTTGCATCAGATGTTTAAAGCACAAAATATTTCTTCCTTCCTCTTATCTCTGATAGATTCCATAAAATAAGTCTGTGGGTAGTGGTAAAAAACATTCATAAGGGACTCAAGAAAGAAATCATCTTCCTTTCTGTAACAAATGTAAGCAAAGAATGAAGCACCATAATAGGAAAACATAAGGATTTTTGAGAAATGCTGTTCTCTACTGCAGAAATGTATATGATGTCCTGTACTTAAATAGTACTTTGAGATTTTCAACGTATGTGTCTAAAAAATGTGCACAGATCAAGAATTGAGAAACAAGCAAATGTGTTTTCCTGGAAATCTGAATTTTAGGGTGTAGCAATAGAAATGGCACATGCCAATGACTAGATGTCCAAATTACCACCTTCCCATCTCACTCTAATAGTCTTATCTTAAAAAAAAAACCCAACAAAATCCCAACAACCAGACCTTCCGGAAGATAGCATCTGCCTTCTAGAAAATTTTTCTTCTTTTAGAAATAAGATTTGCAGGTACTTTACATCAGCACAAAATTAATTTATCTTCTGTTCCTGTGTTTATTCATACATTTCCCACTACTCCCTGAAGGAGGAGAGGTCAGGAAGTTATTCCTCCTACCTACCTGCAGCCTTCTCTCTGGAACACTGCATCCTTAAAAACAAACTTTATCTTTCCTATGTTGCTGTGAAATAGATGAATATATGAAATATCTCCTGTTTGGGAAGTGCAAGAAAGAGAACTGGTTTGGTGGGTTTTTTCCCCAATTATTAATGTACTTTTTCCAAATCTTGGAAATCTGCACAGATCCTTTGGATCTTGGTGCCAGTGCTCCTGTTAACCATGTACTAAAATCCAAGTAATGTAATGTTTTCTTGCTTAATTCTTCTTTCTTCCTCACAGTCCAGTAAAGGAGAATATACTCTTGAGAAAATTTAAAACAATGTGAATACCCTTGCCTAATGACTGAGTATTACAGAGATCATCAACAGTGAGAATATGCCAAGAGGAAACATGTCAGATGTTGTACAAAACACTAAATAAAGACACATCCAAAAGTGTATTGGATAAAGCTGGTTTTATAAATGAAATACTCTGCCAGAAGGTTTAAGCCAAGTCACCTTTTGTCTGTTGAGATGGCTGCCTCAAGAATCCCGTGAAAATTTCTTTAAATTTCCCCAAAAAGCAGATCTTGCCAACTGAACACATGGACTACAGTTCTGCAATATTTATTTATAGCAGCAGAACTCAGTCTATAAACAAGCACTACACCACCCCATGTCATTTGTTATGTTATCTGTATTTTACTGTGATTAGAACAAACAGCCAGATCAGTCCTACTTCTTGTATTTACAAAGTAGCCTGATAGACAGTCAATACGGCACTTTTCTGTGAGGGATGAGAACAAACTGTGCAAAGCAGGCTTCTCCCAGCCCCTTTTCTCTTTTTGATCATTACTCCCTTCTTTAATGTTGTTTTCTGCCCAAAAAAGCACCATATGACCTTTGAGAAATGTCAGGAAAGCATTATTTTCTCTGTGCCACTCCAGTTTGCCGACACCGGGTACATCCTTACTCCAAGCCCAGCTCAGAGTAGTCTCTGAGACAAGTTGTGCTAAAATGCCTCTCACTGCACTCTTGGGGGTGCCACGCACCCCTCCTGACCTTCTCTGACTGCTAAATGTGGCTGTGGGAGTCTCGCTAATGAACAGCACTGCACCATCTGTTTGGCTCCCACTGCTGGACCTCCTTAGGGTGAGGGAGGAGCAGCAAGCAAATGCCAGTCCAATGCTTCCGTCTGACTCACAAAGCAATACAGCTGCTGCTTCTGTGCTTTCTGCTCTTTTTTATTCCTTTCCAGAATGACTCAGACACGTTATTTTTCAGAAATAATTCAAAAGTGTAGAAAACTTAAATGCGTAGAATAGAAATAAATTCATCACAGTATCTGTGATAGAAATAAACAAAGGAAAATTCAAACAGGTAAAAATTGTATCTGTTCTGCGTGCATGACTGTGTGTACAGGTGTCTTTGACTTAAGAATATAAATTTCAAACTGGATAAAAAGTTATATATGAATAGTTACAGAAGTACATGTTTTGTGTTTTGACAGCTGAATCTAAAAAAAAAACATGGACATAAATTTTGTATCAGGGCTTTTACATTGCACTCATTCGATAAAAAAAAAAAAAAAAAAAAAAAAAGGAGATATAGTCCTTTATTTAAATTGCACTTCCCTCCTTTTAAAATCCTTGGGACAAATTCCCTCTTCTTTCTTTTCTGTATAGTTTCCATTACCTTTTTTTTTACACAACTGTGTAATATAGATTTTACACTGTATGATAGAAGGACAGATAATGCTTTACTATGATACGTAGACTAGTGTACTCAGGCTTTATGTACACTAAATAAGATATTGTCTTTCTGAAACTATTTTAGTTGGTCCTTAGGCAAGTGAAGGAAAATGCTTCTTTTGCATCTCTTTCAAAGGGAAGAAGTCTAGCAGAGGACTGGGCTGAGTATCCTGTCCTTTCTGATGGACAGCAGAGTGTTGCTGCACTCCTGGTCAAGGAGCCTGGAGGCGATGTGATCACACACTCAGACTGGATTGGCTGATATAAGACACAACCTTTGTGGTTACATCAAATCTCCAGACCTGGATTAGGGCAGTCTTGTTTGAAACTCCTGCCTCTCCTACACAGTTTCCTTGTTTACTGTCAGCAACACCTGTGTTGGTTCCATGTTGTATTTATGCAAAATCACACTGGGCTTGGGTCAAAGAAGACCCGCGTTGCTGCCAGTCCTGAAGTCATGATGGACAAAGCTCCCTCTCTTCTCCACTGGTCAGGGCAAGTCCTGGGCCCGTCCTCTGCTGACATCCAGGTCCTTCACCCGGCTGCCCCTCTCTTGCCTTCACCCTGGGAGCCCACAGAGTGTCCTACTGCAGCTTGTAGTCTTGCCCTGTCAGTTTGGATGCTCTTCCTGTATCACAGTCTCTGAGAAAAAAGAGCTGAGTTTTGGCCCTCCTCAAAGCAGCATGACTGCTCCTACAGAGAAGCATGGTGCAAAGAGACATGAGGAAGATCAGGCAAAAATAAAAGTCTTTCTCATCCCAGCCTCTTCATGTCCCTTCTGTTCACAGTATACAGAAAAATGCAAAATAGCAGCTATGTGGAGAGGTTTTCCCGGCTCTCTGGGGAAAAGCAGTAATGAGGAAGCAATTTTTTGCCTTTCTAGTAGGACCAGAGTCTGAACTGGATTAGATGGTAGGAATATATTTTTCTTTGGTTTCTGCAGGTGTGTGCAATTTAAAACCAGCAGAGCCATGGCCGTAGTAAAAGAAAATACAAAATGGAAACAAACCACAGTACTAAAACCAAATAAAAATTGTGTCATTGTTGTGCCAGATACAGTCAGAAACATAAAAGAGATGTTAATTAGTTACGTGTTCCTTGCTTTCTGAGGCTGTTTGCTCCCTGTTCTGCATTTTGCAGCTCCTTATAAGGTTGAGTGTTGTGCAACAGAGTGGGAGCAGATGCTATGCTTCTTTTGTGAGCACCTATGCCAGTGACAGGATTTGAGCTTATCAAGCATATGTTTTATTCACTGAGGCTAAGAAGCCATTTTCTGTAAAGTTGAATATTGAATGATGAAAGAGGTATCTTGCGTTAATTTTATACTTTTTTTGGGGGGGTGCCAAAAAAAAGATCAAATATGTTTGGCACATGAGATATGAGAACAGCTGCATTTTGATAATAGTGCAGAGAAATAGATGACCTTATTAAATTGTATCTCCCCAAGTCTTCCAAAGCAAGAAGCACAATTACATTAGAACCCTCCGGAAACTCAGTAGATTTCCCTGGAATTTTATTCAGTCATGTACTGTCCAACTATCAAAACCCTGTCCAATGAACATGGTATTGCATGATATACTTCAAAGCCCAGGCTTTAGGTACTATCATAAAATTATTTACTTGGGAAAACAGTAAAGGTAAAACAGCATTTGCAGACTGCCCACATGAAAATTCCTACACACATGTCTTTGGGCTTGAATAGAGATCCATGAAAAACCTGTTATATTGTTCAGGCCTTGTGTGAAGAGAAATGACTATAGGGAGGAGCAAAGCAGGAGGAATAGATAAAATTAACAATTAAAAAAAGAAATTTACTCACTGCTTTTAGACCAAGTCTGCATTTCATATAAAAAGGCAAAAATGTTTCATTTGTGGCCAATACTGGCACTTACCAGATTTTTGTGGCTTAATTTTTTGAATTAATTAAAAACTGTGTAGTATTTTTGGTATTTCTGTATTTCCCGGGGGGAAAAAAAAAGTATATGGTTTTGGCACTTACTGCACACAGGACAGGTAATTTAATCAATCCCCCTGTCACATGTATTTGTCTATCTACAGGGAAAAACACAGTGATACCATCAGCAATTTGAAATAGCTGTCATTGAAGTATGAGTATGATTCACCAAGGGCAAGCCAGGCTTGACAAACCTGATCGCCCTGTATGACAAAGTAATGTGCTCGGTTCATGTAGGGTGAGTGGTGGTCATTGTCTACCTGGATTTCTCCAAAGCTTTCAACACAGTTTCCCACAGCCTCCTCCTGGAGAAACTGCTGTGTTATGGTCTAGGCAAGAGGTCTGTGCAGTGCCTGGGGAAGCAGCTGACCAGCTCACCCAGAACACCAGACATGCTGGTAAATTACTCCATTCCAAACTGGCAACTGCCACAAGTGGGGATCCCCAGGGATCACTGTTGGGCTCAACACTACTTCCTGCATTCATTAATGAAGTGGGAGGTAGGATCAAGTGTACCCTCATAACATTTGCCAGTGAGACCAGACTGAGTGGGAAAATGAAGACTTTGGAAGGGAGAGTCACCCTGCAGGAAAACCTGGACAGGCTGAAAGAGTGGGATAAGAAGAACCTTATCAAGTTCAACAAGACCTTGCACCTGGGAAAATGTAGTCCAGGAATGTAGCACAGGCTGGGATCTATCTACCCAGATGGATCCATCTACCCTTTCTCTGTGGAAAGGGAACTGCGGGAATTGGAATCATCACCCCAGGGAAGTGATGGATTCCCAAACACTGAGCAATTTTGAAATTCAGCTGTATAGGATGCTGAGCCATTTTGACTAGACTGTGCTTTCACCAAGAAATGTTGGACAAGATGATCCTTAAGGTTCCCTTCCAACCTGGTATTCTATGATTCTGAGATGAAAATCCATTTTATTGATTATGGGTGCCTAATATTTTACTGTTGCATTGACAGCAGCCTTAAATTTTGTTGTTGTTGCTTGGATTAAAAGATGGAGCTGGAGCAGGTGTAAAAAGACCAGATCCCAGGATTCAGTATGCTCTCTTCCTCTCTGCCTGCCTCCTACCTGCCTGCCTCTTGCTTCCCCAGCACATGAATCAGTGGCCTCAGGCAGAAGACACCACTGCATCTTTCTCACTATGACACCTAAAAGACCTGATCTATAGGGCAGCTTTTTAAACTGCTGTGGTAAAATCCTATTTAGGGTTTCCAACTTTAATAAAAAATCCAAGAATTTTGGTCCTGCAGTGGGGAGCTGAGTAGCACCCAAGATGAAGCACAAGCTTTCTCACTGGGGTGGGATTTACTGTGTCACCAGTCACTCAACAGCAAGCTCTTTAAATACCGCTTTTTGCTCAAACATGGTTTCTGAACATGCTATGGTATGGTATTAATAGGAGAGGAGACCAAAAAAGTTATTTAAATAGATATATAGATTTATGTAGCAAACAAGATGTACTAAATTCTCTTAGCTGCGTAAAGACTTTTTTAAAAAAGTTCTTTATATGGCAAATAAGATACGGAGCCAAAAATTACATTAAATCTTTATAAATTGTGGAGTCTTGTTTAAATAAAATGATTTATGCAGGTAATTCTATTAATGGTATTGATAGCTATCTGCATAAATCCCAGCCTTTCTAACAGAAAAATATGTTTTTACATTCAAAATGCATCTGGACATCAAATAATGTAGCACTGTAATCCTTGCTCTCAGTTAGGAAGACAAGGATGGTGTTCTGTATGTAATTATCATATACATTAAGGAATAATGCAACAAGATATTTTCAAGGGATTTTTTAATAGAGTGAAAAATAAGATGTTTGGTTATCTTTCAGAAAGACAGAGCAAATATGGCCTATGAGGTCTCATTTATTTTCTGTTCAAATCATCTGTAACACTTGGAAATTTAAAAATCTTTTTGCAATGAGTTAATTTATTTTTATCAAACAGGAACAAGTTTGTGTAGAAGAGGTATTAAAAAATTTCCAGATACATTTCTTAAAGCACCCAACAGCTGAAATTAGTGTGTGGACTTTGATAATTCCTGATGAGTGTACTAGAGCTCTGGCCAAATAGTCAGTAAAGAATAGGATCAAATGCTAATATTTGATTAAGTTCCTCTAGAAGTTTTCCTTTAGATTAGGTCGGAATCCTACCCAGCTAGACCTGGATAAGGAACATGTTTTCAGAAAATTTATGGGGTGGGTGGGAGGTGGCAGGGGAAGGAATATTCATTATTTTGACCAAATATCCTACCAAAAAAAAATGGTTTGTGATTTGCAAGTTGTGGATCTGAACTCAAATTTAGAAGGAGTGTGTGGGTCTTCATCAACCTTATTCTGACTCTTGTAATTTAAACAATATTTTTACTTCCAGAAAAAAAGGATGAATGTATCCATAGCAGCACAGCTGTACTGGGAGGCTGTATGACTCTCCCACAGCCTCATTTGGCTAAATTACCCCCTCTCAGTGTTATGATGCTGCAGCTCAGTTGTTAACCAAGCTAGCTGAGACCTGCTTAAATCTTTGCAGGCACTGCAGTTGCCTCTCTGATGCAGCCTCAGAGGGCCTAGAAGTCCATCCAATAGCACTGCATCCCATGGCAAATCTTCAGGTGATTGTGGAGACACTCATGCCCACCCAGACTACTCTTGTCTTGGTGTCCCATGCTTGTTTCCTGCATGGATGGCATTTTGCCTTTTACACTGAAACTTTAAAATGCTTGTGTTTGATGGTCAGCTGCTGTCAGGAGGTCTAGAGATGCACTCCTCAGCATCTCAGGGGTGGATGTCAGGTGTATGCTGGGCAGCAGAGCAGGAAGCAGGAGCAGCAAGTCCATCCACTGAGGAGCCAAGCACTGGCTAATGCTCTCGGTGTTGACATGGAACCCAGTGTCCCAGGTAATGCAATAGGCCACAGAGCTCCTCACTGTCTGGATGTACCTGCTTGGGTGGGCATTTACATATATGTTGCTGTGTAGGGGGTTTTTGCCTAGAGAAAAACTGCCTTTTAACTTCCAATCACCTAGATAAGGTCTCTTCAATACTCCTACATGTACTTAGCCAGAGATTTACAGCATCGTTTCAAGGGATATTTGAATCCTATTTCTGCTACATTTACTAATTTAATATCTTGTGTTATGTCTTCAAATAATATTTATTATGTTCAGTGTGACCAGAACAATTTTATTGCCCTCTGTTGTATGTTAACTTGGAGAAAGTAATCCAACAGTGCTGCAAATTACTCTTTTTTGGGGGAGTGGAAACATGCTAACACCCAGAAACTCTGGCTGTCTGCTGGTAGAGGTAGGACAAAGAAGCCTATAGGTACAATATTCAGGACAAAGCATTCTGGAAAGGGTTATAGGCACACTGAGCATCTTCTGGAAAGAGTGAAAGGATTGAGCTGAAAGAGAACAAGCAGAAGGAAAAAAAAAGATGATGCTTTTATTGTTTATCTCTTATGACTGACAGGAGAGATCTTTAAAAAGTACTCTTTGAAGAGGGTTGTCTAGTTCTGATTATTTTATTGCAAGTCCATGCAACTGCTGTGTGTTTTGATATATGTTCCTTCTCTTAAATAGTTCAACCTGTTCCAAAGTAATCAATGCATCTGTTTCTGTATTCCTCAGCCTTACATATACTGTGCAATCATTAGTGAAGTCTGTGGCTGGTATTTTATGCTTCTCCACACCCAAAAGTAATGAGAAACTATTTTATAGCCAGACATATCTTCTGACTGCTTACTTTACAAAAAGAAAATTTTCAGAGATGACAAAATCAGAAAAAGTACCGAAACTACTGTTAAGATTCATATTTTTTTCCCCTAGGATTATTTTTCAATGGTCATTTATTTCTAAGAAAATTTTTAAGTAATATGAAGACTCTAAACAGAAGAGAAATGCTGAAAGAAAAAACATGCTTATCTGAAGTAGTAAAGGATTTTCAAGACTACCTGTAAGACATCTATCTTATTTCCCACTGAGGACATTGTTCACTTCTTCTGAAGAAATTGTGCACCTTCATCAGTAAGACCAATCTGTAGAGACATAACAGGAAAAAAGGATTCTGAAGTCCAGATGCTGGATTTCCAGGGATTCAATCATGACAGGTCTGATTTGTTGTTTTCAGAATGGATGGAATTCACTCCTTCAGGCAGCCTGTATACAAGAGTCACTCTCCAGTCTATTCCAATCTACTTTAAGCTCCTAAATATAGACTGTTACTGATATTCTAAGTAACATGCAGGGAGAAATTTTGTTTCATTTACATGCAATTGGTTGCCTTTACAATTCTCTGAGGAGGACTTTTGGTAAGGTGAACTATCAGACACAACCTTCAGAGGATGAAAACAAACATGGTACCCTACCTCCCATGCGGAGCACTTGCAGAGTAACAGCTGTGCTGAGCTGCACCTACTGCTGAGCAAACACATTTCAAAGCCTCACTTTCTGCACTCAGAATTACTTTGGGATTGTTTGTTTTTCAATTGTTTTGCACTCCAAAATTACAGTAGGATACATGAAAGCCAACCCCATTGAAGTCTTTGTATCAAATTTCACATCAGGGTTTTATCTTATGTTGCAACAAAGGGAATCATTTCTGATGTGCTTTAATATATGCTGCTGTACCTGCTCAGAAAATGAGGTAGTTAGTATGAAATTTCACACAAAAATTATATATAATTATCTCCCCTCTACAAGGGAATGTACTAGGCCGAATAGTTGTAAGGAGTATTTAATGCTATTTTAGAAGATAAAAATGTAGGCAGACAGATTTACATTTAAATCATATTTCAATCAACCTTAAAGGTTCAGTTTACACAGTGAGGGTATAAAATGTTAGCTCATTAAGTATGCACAATGTTTTGCATTGCATGAAGGATATGGATTGTACTTTCGGTTTCCAAGCAAATTAAACCTGCTGTCAGTAAGTACACTGTAGCAGGATACAGTGGGCTCTGTGGAAACCAACTTAAACAATTTATGCTACTGGGTATCAGTTGGGTGAATTGGATTTCAGATAAATCCTCAGTGACAAGCTTAGGTTCTTCTTGCAAGACTAGGAAGAATCCGCATCTCTTTTTCTGATCACATCTTTAGGACAATACTTTTACGCTCTATGCAAAGGAGTTGAAAGAGTTGTGGTGGGAGATCCTGCACAGAAGGCACAAAAAAAAATTATTATGCAGTGAGAGACAGTCTCTATGACTTAGCAGTAGCTGCCTATGTCTTGCCACGTACACATTAGGGATTGATCCGGGAACGTGTGTGTAGCTGGAGACCAGCCCACCCATCCCTAGCCCTCTTCCATGTGAATGTAGTCAGTGACCCCAGGGTATCCTTCTTTCTCATTTCACTCAAAGATGCTTTTTTTCAGCCCTTTGAAGTCTGCATAAGGAGCCAGATTGTGCGTTAATTCATTCCAGTCAATCTACCCCATCATATGGTTTTCCTTAATCACTGTGTTATAAAAAAGAGGTGGGCAAATCCTGCCTATCCAGTACCTCATGGTTTATGGGGTTTTTTGCATAAGATGTAATTAGTAAACTACACTTGAAATCGAGTTTTCAATCACCACCTTTCCACTCCTTCAAAGTGCTCTAATGAACAGCCAGGGAGACATCATCATACATAACTTCTTATGGTATTCACTGTGCTTAAAAAAGATATTCTAAGAACTTTCCAAACATTGATTCATCATCCAGCTGAGAATTCTGAGAATTCATCTGTTGAGAAAAATGTTTATGATAAAGATGAGACCATGAAGTAACCGCCTGCATTTAATTAAAAAGTATTTCAAATAACTGTATGTGCAACATAAACAAAACCAAAACAAAATTGAAGATAACCAAATGTCTAAGGCAAGATAATTTTATTGAACACGTACAATTTCTTAGTAATAATGCATTCACATCTTTAGTCTAGAGGGTTCTAAAGCCCTTTACAGACTGCATGCACTGTTTTCAGTGTATTCATAAAAATAGACAAAAATTTCTAGGTGGTACTCTTCAAAATTAAATGATTCAGCAAAGTCCTTTTGTGATCCTTTCTCAAAAAGACTCTGTGAGGCTTTATATTGTCATTATATCCTCCCAGTCAAAATATTGTCCCAATATGCTGCGACTCCTGAAGAAATTGGTTTCTATTTGTACAACACCCAACCATATTTTCAGCCATCTTATGTCTGGACAATGATCACAGCAAGTCCAATTTCCAACCATAAAGTCTGTTTTTCCAAAAGTGGCATCCATCTCCCAAAAGATTTCCATCAGACACTTCTGTGAGCATCTTTCAAGTTTCCTCTGGATGAATCTGTCATGCAATTAGGTTATGGATGGGCTGCTGTGACAAATAGGTTGCCGTTTGCCTTTCGATGTACTTTTGATTTTGATGTTTTCAGTATTTCCTTCTTTTAGATGCTGTCTTCTGGGAGCTGTACCCACTCTATTTTATGTTTCGGATACAATACTTGCAGCAGCATCTTTTCTTTGTGAATACAAAGAGCACATTATAATGTGTCATATTTTTCCCAGGAGTGAATATTATTTTGAATACTTACTGTATTGTGAAATAGCATGCAGACTAAAGAGTGCATTTAGTTACTGGTTTTCGTGGCCTGAGAAATCTTTCAGTTGGTAAAATAAATCATAGAATCATAAAATGGCTTGGTTTAGAAGGTACCTTAAAGGTCATCTAGTTCCAGGCCCTCTGTCATGGGCAAGGACACCTCCCATTACTCCAGGTTGCTCAGAGCCTCATCCAACCTGGCCTTGAACCCTTCCAGGGATGGGGCATCCACAGCTTCTGTGGGCAATCTATGCCAGTGCCTCACCACCCTCATAGAAAAGAATTTCTTCATTCTTCCAAAATATTTAAGTCTTAATGTTTTCTGTGAAGCCTTCATTTGGCTCTCTTGCCTGTGGCTTATGATACCATCTTTAATTATATTATGATTTAGTATTTTTCCTCAAGATCTCTGCCTTTGTTCATTGCACAGTGGACTGGATCTGCAGATAAATCACATCTAAGGAATGAAAGAGACTGCTGTCTGAGGAAATTCCTTTGCTGACGTTGGAATTGTGAGGCAGGAATCTGAAAGAGAGAGAAAAGCTAAGACAGCTATTGCTGCTCTGGAGGAATAGGTTCTACTCCTCTCTTTACTGCCTGAGTTTCTGACTGGAATTACTGTCCACTTCTAGAATAACTTTTTTCTAATTGTTTTTTTCTTGTTCTCTTTTTTGCATTAATTAAATTTGCATTGAGATATCTTTCTAAGAAAAAAACCAATTGAATACTATTGTAAAAATTTAAAAGGTGGGAGATCAAATTTATCTTTTTATTATTTAAGTAATTCTATAGTTAAATCCAGCAGCTAGTCCATACTGCTTTGTTCCCAACTTCTCGCTGATACAATTTTCCAATTTATTCATGTCTTATTTTTGCCTGGCTTTCCCTACACCAATATGGACTATTTCAGGTCAAAGAGACTTAATTCATTGTTAAAATTATTTATTTAAATTCCAATCAGCATGAACTTTTAAAAAAATAGCTTCAAAACTTTCCGCAGTCCTGCTTTTCATTACTGTATTTAATGAAGAAATTATGAAGGCAGATTTTAATGTCATCAATGTGAGGATATTGCTTTTGAATTTTGCAGCACATCTAGGAGCAAAAAAATAAAATGTCCCTTTGAAAGCAATGTTTTGTACTGCAGGTAGTTAGGCAACTCCTTAGTTCCTCTGCACATGAGCAGTGACTAATCCTATGTTTCATTTATGCAAATGAATCACACAATTCAGAATCTGCCCCTAAACCAGGCAACTGATCTGCAAATAAATTTGAGTTAGGTCATGAAGAATATTGTTGTCTGAGGGCTCCAAATCCAATTTTATTGTATTTTTTTCTTTTAGTTGTCTAATGTCCTTGTAGCTTAAAAAACCAAATTGCCTTGGTGTTAATGAAGCGTAATTACTTCCACTTTCTGAACACTAAATATTCTCTTTCTTTTTTCAAAGTTTCTAGGTCAAAACACTAGCACTTAGGAACAGTCTACATTCATACTCTTCATTTCGGCTGTTAAAGGATGGGTTTTCTCAAAGCAATTAAGCAATTTAGGAAGGTATGTGGTACTACTTTTATGCACTGGTCAGCATAAGGTAGAATAAATGATTTAGAGCTCTTGATACACTAGATGTCAAGTGTATCAGAAGATGTCTATGGTCTAAAAACACTTTCTCAATATCCAGGTTATAAAATAAGAAGAGATAAAGGACTGGAAGTAAAAAAAACCAAGCAAACAAAATAAGCCCCATAAAATAAAATTAAAATTGAAAACTTTATCCAGGTCAGCCTATATTCCAAATTCCTACTACAAGTCTTTCTTAAGTATCTACTTCATTTTTATGCTGCCATCCTTCTATTGCTGGTAAGTAATTAACTCTCCAAAAGATGAGTTTAACTTAGAATGGGAAATACTTTAATTTAGGGGAGAAGACCCCTAAATTCTTCATACAAAAAATCAACTTCCCCATGATCTTGCCTCTAACACTGAAACTGCTGCCTATTTCATCATAAAGTTTCAATGTCTTCTGCTCAGTTTATATCGTCATAATAGTATTACTTTTATGAGATAAGGAGGCATAGGTAATTATGCTATATACTACATAAAATTTTTTTTCAGCCAAAAGTAGTTGCAGGGTTTGTGCATTAAGGATGTTACCTTTGTACTGCATGCTAAGGAAAAGTAGTAGAAATTATACTAACTAGAAATATAACTACTTCTTCAAATATTAATATACTCCCCATAGTCATTATAACTAAAAGGGAAAAATTGCTTTTGAGCATTTCACATTCATCAATAGTTCATGAAAATACGTAACAAGTTATGACACATCTAATAAAGATGAAAGGGATGAAAATCCTTGTGAATTTTTAATATGGATAATAAAGGGCATTAATACAGCTTAATTATATTAATAAATAATTTAAATTACTTTTTAAACTATGTTTTATTTTTATTTGAAATAATTTTATGTGGTATTCTTGGAGGAATTATATACATGGCATTATACTGCCAGCCACTCTACAAGGGGAAGTAAAAGTTGTTGTACTGATGATCTGAGTAAATATGGCCACTTAAAACATTCTTAGAACATTTCAGCCAAAATGCTGTATCTTTTAAAATACCCTTTTAAATCCAAAGTTTAGATAACTATTAAATAACAGTAAAAAACACTCAAAGGTCTTTCCTGAGGTTAGATGTCTGATTGGTCTGCCCTCTTAAGGCAAATCAATTTCTGTACACATTATCATACAAAGGAGTTATGTTGCTGGCTTTGCAGGGGACACATTTCATTTTCAGTCAGCTCAGGTATAGCTAAGTTAAAAGAAATGTTGGTATTTCACTTTAAACCAGGGGCTTAAACCAAAGTTCAAGACTAAGTCCCTAGCTTTACCTCAGTGAAATATTGTAACTTTATTTTCTCAGCAAACTAAGCTAATATTGCATCAGAGCTTTAACTACTTAGCAATTCAAGGTTGACACACTTTTAGCAAGATCCATGTGCCCAGATTGAAATTTGTCTTTTTCACCTTTGCTGCATTTTCACAGGGGAGTGTACCAGTGTACCTCCCTTTCTCTCTTTCTTCATCTCTGTCTGTGTTCCCTGGCTGCAGCCTGCTGACACTTACCTAGAATCATAGAATATCTTAAATTCTAGGGGATCCATACGAATCACCAAGTCCAACTCCCTTCTTCCCCCAGGACTACCTAAAACTAAACCATATGACTACAAATATTGTCCAGACATTCCTTGAACTCAGTCAGGTTTGATGCCATGACCACTTCCTTACAGAGCCTGTTCCAGTGACCAGGTACCCTCTCAGTGAAGAAGCTTTTTCCTAATGTCCAATCAGAACTTACCCAAACACAGCTTAATTCCATTCATTTCCTCATGTCCTATCACTGGTTACCAGAGAGAGATCAGCACCTCCCCCTCCTCTGTATCCCTTGGGAAAGCAAGGAGGACAAACCCTCAGCCTTCTCCAAGCTCAGCAAACCAAATGACTTCAGCCTTTCCTTGTAAATCTTGTCTTTGAGTCCTTTCACCATCTTCTCACTCTCCCCTGCATACACTGTAATAATTTTATAGCCTCCTTACATTGCGGCCCCCAAAACTGCCCCCAGCACTTGAGATGAGGCCGCCCCAGTGCAGAGCAGAGCAGGACAATCCCCTCCCTTGCCCGGCTGGCGATGCTGTGCCTGATGCACACCAGGATTTGGTTGGCCCTCCTGGATGCCACACTGGGAAGACACACTGGACACACTACAGGGCACACCATTCAACTTTCCATCCACCCAAGCACCCAGATCTCTTTCCACAGGGCCTCTCTCCAGCCTCTTGTCCCACAATTTGGCTATATAACCTGTAAAGCTTGCTGTAGTAACTGGTTTGGTCTTACCATCTACCTGAGTTTTTCCCCTTCTGGCACTGAGAGCCAGGGAAACAGTTATCACAGCCACCTGAATCAGCCAGGGCAGCAAATTTATACCAGGAAATATGTATTTTATTTTTTTAGGAAGATGTATTGCTTGCAGTGCTCTCACCTGAGGACAGGTGCCCCCAGAGGTCCAAAGGAATTTTGTGTCTGAAACTCAAGTGTGTCTGATTTCTGCCTTACCCACCTGAAAAGTTCCATGAAAATCTGTCAGGGCTGTTTCTTAACAGCTCTAGAGACCTTTAGTCCTTCTCTTCAAATTACATTTCTGGTCTTAAGTGGGGATAAGTCCAAAGACTCAGAGTTACTAGTTGTGTGCTGTCCTGTGTATCCTGTGCACAAACAAGTTGCAAGTGTTCACTGTCAGGTGACTTTATTGTTCTATCTCCATCCTCTTGTTTAAAAGATCCCTACAGAAAAATACTTAAACCCCAACACAATGCCAATAAGCAAGCCAACGTCTATATTAATAAAGCATTAAAATCTCTGCATGTTTATCACAACCTCCACATAGTTAACTTCTGAAATATTTATAAATTGTGTAATCGTTTGTGGAATTATCTGCATTTTATATTTAAAAAATAAAATTAAAAAAATTATCTGTCCTGTCCAAACAGTGGATGCTAACAGAATTTTTGGTAGGAGCCAAATTGCATCTTTGCAACAGCTGAGCAAATCACCTGCTTTCCAGAGATAGAGTGTGACTGGTGCACTTCTTACACCCAGGGAAACACCACCTCCATGGCCTCCACAGCAGAGTAAAATCAAGATTTTTTTTTTCCTCTCAGTCTACTTAAAGCTAAGGGTAATTGAATGGGTCACAAAGATGATAGAGAAGGAAAATGTCTCACTGTCCAATAATATTACAAGTCCTAAAAAAATCAAAGAGAAAAAAAAAAGCCCAAACCACCATTCAGTTGCCTAGAGAATAACAGCTTCATAGATATCTATAAACTACCCTCTCATGTATATATTCAAAGAAATTATTTAGTCATGCATTAGAATAAAATAACCCACTACAGCTGAGGTAAAACATTTAGGAGCAAAGTTTAGTGATTTTATTTCACAAAATATTTTTAAGTTTAAAAAAATGGTTGCATTCCAATTAAAAGGAAAAACATACAAAAATTTCCCTCGGAATCATGCAAGAAGAGAAGTGGAGCAAAACCTGCCCTAGCTTTTAGAAAATTGAAATCTTTCATCCAGAAAACACTCAAATTTGAAAGAAAGAAAGGTGACAGAGTGTGTCCACTTCAGTGAAAGAAGACCATGCTATATCAGGTTCCCTGCTGTCTGCTTTTGCAGCAGATGACATCCAGAGGTCCCTTGACAGGATGTGTCTCCTTGCACAAGGACACCTCTTGCCCATCATTGGAAACCAAGATGCCCCATGGGCCAGACCACCTGCAGATCTGGACCTAGGGACATGGCTCATAAACCCCTCATAAAACAAGGTGTGTGTCTGTGGTGTACTTCATCAGCATCCAGCTTGTATCCCATTTGGGCTGAGACCGAGCCCAGGACTGCCTAAAACCTTGTGTCAAAACATTTTGATGTTGCTAACATTCCATCTTAACATGACATTTATCTCCGATTCAAAAGACTTCATAGTTTTCCCACTGTCTTCAGTATTTAAATAAAAAATAAATTCTCTCTTTTGATTAATGTCATCGGAACATAACTACACAGTCATCACAACAGGGCATCTCCATCTAAGGTATGTTTGGGGTTTTCTCATGCACTTGGACACCTGCTAAAGAATTCAGCTAGATGACAGTAATGCTACTGCTTATGGGAGAACCTCAAAATGACAGCAGTATATGAAGGGATACTGCCAAAGCAATAGAGGAAACCAATGTCAATAAAGTTATATAAAGTCAGGAGTGAAATTACATTTTTGTTCTTCAGTAATGATATTCAGCACTACCACACCTTAAATATGTTTCTTGGTGCACTAAAATTGAATCCTGTTCTTTAACAAAAAATGATTGATCTTATAAAGACCTACATAGAATAGTATTAAAATACATCTGTTGACATAGTAACCTTTGTTATCTCTCCTTTCTTCTTCTGTATTATTTTGCTCTTTTGAGCCTGTCTGTAAGAACTGCATATCAGACCATAGATAAAACAAAGCATTTTTTGGGTTGTTCTCAATAATTTAGTACATTACAGAGAACAAGTTTTGAAAGAGTTGGAAATTCTTTACTTCCTTTTGCTGGATTTTAGGCTGAAGTATGGGTACCTAAAACTCTGGGAGAAGGATGTCTTTACAAAATAAAAATCTCACAAGGGGCATTTAGGTAACTTCTTCAGACTATTCAGACATGCCAGTGATTAGATGTATGTCAGCTAAAATCCGTGCTTCTGAAAACAATGAGCAACTCTGTTATATGTAGATTTGAAACATCTAATAATAAAAACCCATTGCAAAATATAAAAACCTTGCCTTTTTCTGCTCAAGATTACTAAAGCTGTGAGAACACTGCACAGGTGACCCAGGGTCAGAACTCCAGGCTCTCACCTGCCAAGTCAGCTGTCATGGTCAATTCGTGTCCATAGTTTTGTTCCCAGCTTGGTCTTGCCATTCAAGCAGCACAATTTAGGGCCAATTCCACTCAACAACTTGTTGCTGTTATGGGATTTTGCAGAGTGCAAGCATGCTTGTTGTGAAAAGGGAGCTTGTTTTTCAAAAGGAAAAGAGGAGTTCAAGGTGAAGGCTCAGTTTTTTACCTTGCTACTGGTGCTGCTTGGTCAGATGTGAACTTTGGGGGAGGATCAACATTACTGATTGCATTCACTATTCCTATCACTTAATGGTAGTAGGCTAAAGTTTTACTTCACTACGGTCTTAATACAGTCTATTGCTATTGTTTACCTGTTTAAATAATATTTGTGGAATAACATCCTATTTGGTTTTGAACTCTGGTTTACTTTTCGTGTAACAGAATTTTCATATGTGCAGTTGGACATCCTGGGATCTGAGGGATTTGTCAGCCATTCTTTAAGTTGAATAGTTTAAAGTGAGAATAGTCCAATGAAGTACACCTAAACTCATTGGGTACATAGTCAAATTAAGTAAATTCATAAACTCCAACTGACCTAGTTATGCAACACATGCCCATGAAATCAAATCTAGGCTTTTATATCCAACCTAAACAGTCTAAATTATACATGTGCAAAGATGCAAAATTTTGAAACCTTCACATCATGAAAAAAAATTGAGCATATTTAGTGTGCAGTTGCTGGAAGGTGTTGGTTGAATGTGAAGGTCTTGATGGGACAGACAAACCATTTTGAGTAGTGCCTTATGCAATGCAATTACACTCCCTAAGAGAAATTTTGAGAAGTTGTGGTTTAGATTCTGGTAAAAATGAAACATTTCATCTGTGGCAGACATACTTTGACATAGCTCTGACTAGACAAATGGTTATAGTTCAAAGCCTTTGTAATATTGTTTTGCATGTCAAGGATGTGACTTCCTCTTCCCCGTTTGTTCAATAAATGTAGGCAAGAAGAAAATCAAAACTACCTTTTGGACAATTTGTGAGGAAAGGTTTCAATTTAAACTAAGAGAAGAAACACGAAATAGAGTTGATGAGCAGTTAGATTCACCAGCAGAGTGTCTTTTTCTAATATAGAAAATAAAAAGCATGTGAGATCTGAAAGTGAGAAAAGTAGTAGTATTCTGGAACCCTGAAGAAAAATTAAGGAAAATTCTCAGTTTAAAAAAAAAAAAAATTAAAGACCTGGGATTAGCTACAATTAGAAATTAGCATACATGAAATCATAAACTTTATATAATTCGGACCTTTGCAAGGCAGATTGGTTTTTCTCAGTAAAATATAAAAATCTCTGTTCAAGTCTTTCAAACACCTTCTGTGACCAGGGAAAAAATCTGAATTTTGAACCTCCATGGTATCTGGGAGATTTTAAAATTAAAAGAGATTTCAGTTCTAAACACTGTCAGCTATTTTCCAAATAAGAATTGGATTCATGGGCCTGACTTATACTTTCCTTGAAGTTTTTAGGCTCAGCCTACTGCAGCTTCATGAATGAGCACTGTATCTGTGTGGTTGGGTATGTGTGTTTAAAATAAGTAACTGAAACCCACAAGGAAGGGAGTGCATCTTACAGTAAGGTATCTCAACTTGTAATGATTGCCTCTATTTACTGCTGTTACTATCTGCTTAAATTTTTAATATTTCCTTTTGTGAAAATTAAAATTGGAGTTTAAATTTCATTATTTCTTGAGTGTATTTGTTTCTGTTCACCATGATGTTCCCTTCTTTGTGAGAAAAGCTTAACCTAAGAGAAATGTGTTAGAATATTCTACTTCTGTAATTTTACTGAAGATAGAGTAGCAAAGTTTACAGAAAATCCAGGAATTTATTAGATGAAATGGAAAAGATGCTGTCAGGATTAAAGCAGCAAAATAATCAGAACTGCTAGCTTCTCTTTCCTCTACCTGTATCAGTTTAGGTGTTTTTCTAAGCCTCAGAGCCCTTTTTCAAAAGGAATATCAGTGTCCTTTTTATTATTTATTTTTTCTTTTGAGGACTCTGTAATCACTTTTAAAATATTGCACTCCCAAATCCCTTTCTGGCACACCTTCTTCTCTGTAGTTCTTGAGAGTTAAGCCTTTTTCCTCTCCTCACATGTATTATTTATGTGAGTAGGCAGAAGAGCTGAAAAGAATAAATTGGTAGATCCACCATTGCACACCACTCAGTAGAAAGGTTAGGGAGCACAGCACAACAAAAAATGTGCCATAACTTTCCAGATTTCATTGAACACTTTGGAACATTATACCTATTGGGCAAGATATACCTCTGCCAATAGAACTGGAAATTGATCATGGCAACAAATACTTGTAAAACTTGTACCTACAAGAAATGAACCCAAACAATAGTAATAATGAACCCAAACAACAGAAATAAGTCAAATCTCACAAGATTCTCCTTTACTACTTTTAAATAAGTCTAGTAAAGAAAATGCAAAGGTAGACTGTTTATCAATTAAGATATTTTATGGAGGTTTTTAATTTCTTATGTCTTTCCTATGAAGAATTTTCTCTCTGTCTAGCCACTATGCAGAAAGAAAACGAGAATACCTATTTCGGGAGCTTTGCCTACACCTGTTAACTTGGTGACAGGAACAGTGGAAACAGTAAACAGTAAACTTAGGCCAGTAGTAAGCTGCCAGGTTCTGCAGATAAAAATGAGAATATTAGTATAATCTCTTCTGTGGGATGTTCCTGGCGAAAAAGAGCACCATAGTATCTACTGGAATAGGCATTCCCACATCTCTAAAGAGTTGTTTAAGAAACACATTCAATTATAGCAGTACCAAAAAGCCTCCTGGACTTAGTCTAACCCTAGGCAAGTGAGCCTAGAACCCAGTGTGATGTGCAGCAAGGCAGAAAGAAAGGCTTCTCTGAGCTGAACTACCTCAAGGTGCAACAGGTTGATATGTTTCAACTGTGAAGTCCCTGAGTCAAGGCACAGAGTGGCTGTTACCTGAAAGAAGCATCCTGAAATGTAACAGTCATTGAAAATATAAAATTCAAATGAAATTATAATTTCTTAAGAAGTGTAAACCTCTGAATGATGTTTCTAAGAGGAATCATGCACGCACAGGTACACTGTGGGAACCATAGCTCTTTACAAGTGTTTATGGTATCTTTCACTGTGTTTTTATACTTAAGACTTACTGATAAGAGAACAATACAACACTGAAATTTTATGAAGAAGAAAGCTTTATTTACCCCAGATGAACATTTAAAACCAGAAAGTTAGAAGATATATGAGGAAACTTCTCCTATGAGCCTCTCCATTAAAGAGTTTCTCATCTTTAGTGATTGTCTTCTATACTCATAGTCTACTTCAGAGATTTGCATGCCATTTAATTCAAGACTACTTCTGCTAGACTGTTGTTTGGTGATAATCCTTTACTGCTATTCATGTCCCGAGTGTTGTAGTAATATCCTATCAATCTCTATCAACATGAAGGCTGCATTTTTGTTATGTGCTTTACAAACACACATAAAATGCAAATACACACAAATATATATTACTTTATCTCTCTGCTTAAAATAAAACAAACACTTAAAAAATGTTTTATTTTTAATTATAGTTTTTGTCACTGTGAGCTTCCCACATTTTTCCTTAGAGTCTATTCAAATATTTTCAAGTAATAAATTAGAAAGGACAAAACCCTAGAATATAATGCTTATGCTCCGGCAGATAAACAAAACTGCACAGTATATCTTAGCTAAGGTTTTTTCTCTAGTCTTTTTCCTTCTGAAGGTGAGGACACAGTAAAACCAGGGAATGGAAATTCATGTTTTTATGCCATACTACATACTCTAGAAAAGAAGTTTTCTGGATTACTGAATGAAGACAACTGAAATGGAGATAAGATGACATTATGATTTTTTACTGCTGTGCCTAAAGCTATTTGTGATGGAGCAAATTACAAAGTGAGGTTACAATTCAAATTCCCTTTTCACAACATGCAGTTCCTGTTTACTGATTTAATGAGTCTATAGAGCTTAAATTTAAAGAGTTGCCATTAATTTTAAAAGTCCTGGTCTTGTAATTCTTTGCAAACTACTTGTGTAAGGGATGAAGGATTGTGCACTATTTTTTTCTACTGATTTTGGACTTCCGCAGCCTGCAATGTCTTTTTTTCTCTGCACAATCAGTTATTCATTTGACTTTATCTGTTACCAGTTTGCTGTTACTTTTCCTGCAAATTCTAGCTGGATGTAGGAGAAAGAGTTGCTGACCAGTGCAAGAAGCTCACCAGATTTAGCAGGGTGTGCCAGGTCAAGTTGTACGCCTGTAGCAGAGGAGTCAAGAGAAGGTTCCTGGCCAGGCATAAGAAGAAGGTCTCAGTGATTGTGTGGATGATTATGATTAGCTTTATTCCTAATACAGTATCTAAATATTGCCAGTGCAATATCTATACAACTCATCATCTGCTACAATGGATCTTAGTATAATCCAGTCATGGTCCCTCCTGTTGAGTCATGAGCTTTAGTGAGACCTGCTTGCTTCCTAAACTTCTCAGAGAAGTCTAGGTGTGGCTCAGTCCACTGACTTTCAGATTTAGCCAACAGTCTATGTCTAAAGGGTTCTAATATAAGCCAGTTCAGCTACAAATTCTGCAAAGCAGAAGGTTTACAGTCTTTAGCTTTGCAGAATTCACAATTACACAGCAACAAAGCACCTAGGTAGCCACCTGATTTTATGTCTGTATTTGACTGGACCTTAGTGCTTTATACGCACCCATCCAAAAGTGTTTCCCATCTTCAAGCTGGACATAGGGAGGGGATCTGCATGGAAGCTGCCTGAAACCTTGGTAGACCAGATCCCCAGTCTCCAGCAGCATTTTGCACCCTTTTGCAGGTTGATGTGCATCAAAGTCAATCACAAACATCTCAGCTCCCCCATTTCTGGAATGCATTGCTTATGTGAACATCCAGACAGTTCTTTCAGAAATACCAGCCTGGTGTTCTTATCTTAGGACAAACCCATCAGAAAACTGGAAAAGGAAAGAGGTTGTGGGGGGAGGACACCCTTTGGTCACTAACACAGTGCCATGTTTGATCACTACAATTAGAATTTTCCTGACCTGAAAAAACTTTGCTAACTGCACGTACTTTCTCATTTTTACATGGAATGAGAAAATGTTATGGTCCTCCACTCAACCTGTGGAGACAGAAAAATCTGCATGAGAGGAGAAGACAAATAAAGGACAAATAAAGCAAAAGTGAAGTGTGTTGCTTCTCAGTTACCACATGCTGAAACATTCATCTTCCCTCTGACCCAATTATCCAGACTACGACTTTAAGTAAATGTAGAAAAAGGTACCACTGGAGTATGATACCCTATATTATACAGGAAAGAGACATATATATATATATATATATATATATATATATGTATGCATGTGTAAAGGAACAACATTTTTTTACTTCTACAAGAGACTGTTTCCCTTTGATTGTAAAGGGATTCTACACACCTTGCTTAGCTTGTCTTTGCTAGTCCATTATTACATTTTAGATGTTTAAAACTAGGTACTACAAATACCTCCCTGCATGCCCAGAAAAGAGATCAAAGCAAACCTGCCCCTTACTTCAGTCCCAGTTACTACATTGAGTAAATAAAGCCTTCTTATACAAGATTCAGGTGGGATTCAACAGGTGGCAATGCATAACTCTGTGTTTAAATCAGTCAGCTTTCTCTCCTTTGACAGTTAGCAGAATTATATTTAACAGAGTTCATATGCTATAGGATGCAATTCATCTCATAAAAAAATAATCATCTAATAATACAGGACATATAAATCACATTTTTAAAGTGGATGCTTGCCTTCCCTGGCTGTAAAATGGAAGCCTATAACGTGGTGATGGAGAAGCCTGGCGCCAGGATGAGAGCAATAGGCTTGTAAAAGCCTGGCTCCCAGAGTGCAGTTCACAGCTTTTGCTTACAGACCAAAGCTACACCTTAAGGTCAAGCACTAAATAGCCTAGAAAAGTTATTTTTCCTGATGCCTTCTGTTGTCTTCACCCTCATTCATTCATTTAAGCTAAGTTATACTCTCTCATAATTAATTGGACTAAAAACATGCTCCTGGATACTTGTAGCTGCTCAGCTGACAGGAGGCAGCTTGTTAAGTCACTGCAATTCAGTTGTGTTTGATTGTAGTGCTGTAACCTGAAGCTTTGGCTTTCCTCTTCTGTGGGTTTAAATCACAAGTAACTTGCCTGAAGACATTAGATTTATTTCACAGAATAAAACCAACATGAGAAAAGAATCAGGGCCTTAGGCCACCCAGCTTATACAACAATAAAAGGGAGAAGGGGAATTTATGGATGACATCATCAAAGTGGGTCATAAAATCAAACTTACAGCTTGAAAGTGCTATACTAATTAAGAAAGTGTATTGCCAAAGTTGGACACTCTAATGTAGATCATAAAATTGTACAAAAACGTAAAGATTTTTTTTTAATAGAAAAATAACTGCTGAACAATAGCTAAAACCTACCCAAGTCTTGAATCATGAGTGCTTTAACTTGATCAGAGGCAGAGGAGTTATCTACTGCACAATGGAAATTTACAGCTTAGACAAACCATTGAAGTGAATATGAATCTTTAGATACTCAGAGTGAGTATTTCCTGTCATATTGCAGGTATCTGAGGCATGAAGTTTATTTGATTATTCAGTTAAATACATTAAAAAGCAGAAGCAAAACCAACACACCATACAATTCAACATTATAAAATAATTATTCTCTTCAGTCAGTGCTTTAAAAACAAACCCATTCCAGAACAGCTGGAAGCCTGCAAGTGACATTTATAACAATTGCAAGTGGTAGTTAACATAATGTAGCATAAGAAAAGCTTGACTCTTTTGGTCTTTTTTTTTCACATATTTTATTTCTAAATTTACATTTGGTTTATGATTTTCATGTAATATCTTGCCTATTCTTATATCTCTCCTGAAAATTTCTAATTAGCAATTCTCACTGGCTTTGGTGCACCTGTCACTAGAATCCCTCCTAGTGCATTTTAACATGCCCAAAGCCTGCTCCAGAGTGCTTTTATACCACTATGTATATTTTGCTTGTTTGTGTGTTTCAAATTCAGATACATCCCTGTAAGTGCAGGTTTATCTGCCAAAATGAATAGTGCCAGGTATGTTAGTATAATGGTACTAATAGCTTATGAGTTGCTTCTAAGTGTGGTAGAAATAAAGAGGCATTTTTATGTGTTTTTTTTAATCCTGACCATGGGTTTGTGTCATTTAGGGCAGATATCAATAGAAAGCAAGGTAAACCACACTAAAGAGATACTCTGCAATGAGTCATTCCTGAAGAAGAAGAAAATTAACTGGGAGCAGAATGTAAATGCTCAATTTGAAAGGCACTAGCCTGTTCTTATTATCTCAGTGGAGATGAATCACTACACTGACTAATACCAAGGCAGATCTATTCAGACTCAGATTCCCAAATCCAGAAATGACCCACTGAACTGGATTTATTGTGCTAATACAGCGAGTCATGATGCTGCCAATGAATGACTACGTTAGTAGTGTGAGAGTATGAATGGATATTCCACTTAAATGACTGGCATGGTTTGACACTGGCCCAGCGCCAGGCACCCACGAGAGTCACTGACTCACCCTCCCCTGCCAGAGCTGGGCAGAGAAAGAAAAAAAGTTAACAAAGGCTTCATGACTTGAGATAAGGGCCGGGAGGAAACACTTCAAGGGCAGAACAGGCTTAACTTAAAGTTACAAATTTACAAAGCAAGTTATAGACACTGCTACCAATTCAGGTTTTACTGTAGCCTAAACCTTGTCTAAGATTGTTCATCCAGAGCACAATTTCGTCTTATGACAGCTTCTGAATCTGTGTAACCTGGGTTTTATTTCAGACATTTTGGGATGTAAATCTCTCACACCTCACTGAATCTTATCAAAATTAGTGTTGATATCTGTAGTATTCAGAAAATGAAGGAAAGGTCAATACCATTAATTCAACTTCAACTGAGGTCATGCCAACCTCCAAGACAGATCCTCATGTAAGATATGATGGCTCATCTCCTTGAAGAAACCTGCAGCATGGTTCATTTCTTGGTTATTATAGAAAAATGTATTTAGTCATCAAGGTCTGCTGCTGGCGAAGAAAGGAAAATAAAGACTTGTCTAGCTCTCAACTTAGGAAAAAAACCTGGTTTATTTCTTTATCATCAGGCATCTGTATACCTGTCTGGCCACAAAGCAAGTGTTGTTTATTTGGGTCTTACTGAACGCAAAAGCATTGTGCATTTTATAAGTATAGTCTTGTTCAGAGACAGTGCTGTATACAATAAAATCAGGGAGGAGTACACAACCCCTCACCAACACAGTCTATAATCTGAAAGATAATAAACATCCAGAGAATGCAACAGTGAAAAAGAAGGGAAAAATTCAATACAACTTTTTCATTTGGTATAATGCCTTCTTTTCCATTTTATCTTTCAATCTTTTAGTAAAAGCTTCTGGGCAAAGCTGCTGACTGCAGAAGCTATGACCCAGAGCATACAAAGCACATGTTCACAGAGAACAACCTGTACAGCAGTCCCCTTCAGAGAATGAAAAGCCTGAAAGCTGTGGGAAGGAAGGAAATGTCTGAAGGAAGCTTCAAATTTTAGGAATCAAAAGATCTGCTTTCAGAAAATGTCTGAAAAAGTTTCAGAGTTGCTGTTGATTATCTGGTGTGCCTATAGTTAAGTAAGCCAGTATGTCCCTTTATTCCAGGTTCTGTACAGATTTAAGGAAAAATCTTTTCTTTTTGACTGAATTTGCAGGGCAGACTCAGATACTTAATAGGAAAAACATATATTTTAATGTAACAGTGCAATGTGTAAGAGTACTAAATACTGTTTGAGTTCTAGACCTCTATACCATAGTGAATTAATTATATTTAAAACTGAAGTGGAAACAATTTCCTACCAATAAAATGAAAGTTTATTGAGGGCAAGTAAGGTCTAATAATTTAATATGATTGGATTGTGTTTAAACAACACAATAAGGCATTAGAAGCCTGGAAAGTAAGGCAAGGCACTTAGATACTGAAATTGGTGAGGAAGCAGCAGCGGAGTACTGAGGAAACTTGCTGGTCATTTGATGGCTGGTATTGTAACATTTACCAACTGTCTTTTGTTCACAGTCTGGAAAGAGTGCTCCTAAAATTTTTCCCTGTTTGAGTTTTCTGATCATTCTGGAAGGATGAGGGTGAGGCAGCCGGGACAGGGGAACTGGTCGCAATATTGGCAGTAGGATCCCCAGACTGAGTCAGATCACTTGGGGCACATCAAAATGTGCCTGCTTCTACAGGTGGCAAGGATGGAAATCTCCTGTTTCCTTGTAACATCTGTCTTTGGGCTTTCCCAAATGTGTAATTATTGCCTAAAATCCATATAATCTCATCTTCTATTGCAGTCTAAAGGTATGAAATCCTGGCATTACTTTGAGTAGGAGTGGCCAGCTGAAGCTGTCTGACAGTGAGTTGTCTAAAGCGAAGATAATCACCTTGAGGTATTCATCTGGGTAGGTGGGATGATTCATCGACTGGAGGTGGCAGTCACTCCTTAATCCTGACAAAGGAGGCCAAACAGCTAACTTGGTCTAGAAACTTGACTAAGTTTGATTAGTCAGCCAAAGATAGGTAAGATGAATCTTAACCTCTGCACATAAAATTCTTCCTATCTATTACGAAGTTGTCCTTAGTCACAGAGTGCCTTAAGATGACAGATGCCAGCAAGTACCTTTTACTGAAGTAGATGCAAGAGTATTTCAAAGCAAGAGTGGTTCAAAGTGGTGCCAGGGGACCGTTGGACTTGGACATTAAGGAAGCATTTCTTTACTAAGAGGGTGGTTGACCACTGGAATAGTCTTCCTAGAGAGGTAGTTGATGCTCCGAGCCTGTTGGTGTTTAAGACATTTGGACAAGACCTTTAACATTATACTTTAATTTTTGGTCAGCCCTGAACTGGTCAGGCAGCAGGAATAGTATGTTCCTTCAAATATGTCCCTTCCATCCAAAGTACTCCATTCTATTCTATTCTATTCTATTCTATTCTATTCTATTCTATTCTATTTTCATTATCTTTCTGTGGGGTATTTTGGTATTTTACTGCTGAAGATCAGCAAGTTCAGGGTCTTGTTAGATGAGCATTTTTACACTCTTTAAGTTGGATTATCCTTAAAAGAGTAATAAATGATGCTCTTAACAAATTTTTCCCACAAGTTGCTCCTCTTCTGGTTTGGGGGAAAGTCCTTGCACAGATTGCAGATTGTTCTAGGGAGCCCAGACAAAGTTTTTAAATCCATAAATTTTTGTCCTTTGAGCAATTGATCTTAAAATAGAGATACATAGTAGTGATTTCTCTGCTCAATTTTGTATATAATATCCCTCCAGCAATGAAAAAATAAATACATGCATGCCAGATAGGTTTTTTTTAATCTGTCATCAGCCCTTGACACCAGTTCTGCCCTACTTCATTGCTCTGGAATTTTGCCTCAGATGTGTCACACACCCTGTTGAACAATTATCAGCAAAATTAAGTTGAGCTTTTATCCTGCTCTGTCCCACTGTATGGACTACATTGCCTGGCAAGATTTGTAGCAAAAGTTGAGCTCTGCCATTAATTAGAGTGTGTTGATAAGAGTAAATTCCATTTGTATCATTTGCCTTGGAAGTGCAGGTGAATAAATTAACTGGTGTAAATGTCCAGGGTTCGTGGGTAGTTTTACATTTTAAATAGACTTTTCTCAAATGATCACTAGGAAAAATATTGGCCTTGGACACAAATCTGAAATAGAATCCCCTAAGATTTTCAATCTATTTTCATTGCACTCCTTTTCCTCACTTGCTGTCCAGAGGCAAAAAGGATGTGAAACCATGAAGCAAATTGTAAAATCAATTCTGTAATTCCTTCTATTAAACTCAAGTTTGTTTTCAAGCAGGTGTAGAAAGATTACATTTTTTAATTAAGTAGCTAGTATAAAAGTGGATATTTTAAAATTTGAAATTATTTAGGATTGTTTTTAATTAATACTGATGTTTTGCGGCTTTTCTATATCAGTCAAATGGTAAGAATTGTCAATGGTGAAAATTGCAGATGAAGGAGTACATATGCTATTAGCAAAACAAGTTGATGTTCTTGCTATTGGTAGTTGATAAATTTTTCTGTTCTGTTCTTAACCAAGAATCTGTTCATGTGATTTCTTTTCCACAAACTTAGAAGTCTGCTGTGAATGCAGGCAAGTCAGAACAACAGTCTCTTTTATTTTTTATGTGATTATATGGGTTGCACAATTCAACTATGTTTCAGTATTTGCAATACTGCCACTCCAAGGTTAAAAATGGTTGATTTTCAGAACAAAGAGAAGCATTATTAATTTCCAGAAAGTATTAATTTCTCTTGGTATATTGGGCAGCACCTAGAAGAAAATAAGTTTTCCCTTTATAGAGGATTTTGTCTTTTATGGTTGTGAGTATCTACATGTACTGTGAAATTTCTGTGAATACTGAAGGTGTCTGTGTGGGAAAGGGTAAGAAGAAGCAGTGGAGTGGAGCTGAACTCTCGGCTTAAAGAAACCTTTTATGTCTTTCTACCTTGATTTGTAGAGCTGCAGAGCACTGCTTAGCTTCCACTGAGGTATCCAGAAAGAGCTTCTTTATTACACCTCAAGGCAATTGAATGCAATTCAGCCTGTTTTCTTTTGGAGCGTGAACTCTCCTGTACTTGAAGTTGTGAGAAAATATTGCAGCAGGAATAGTCAAATCTGCTTATATATGAAGAAGCTATATATGTAATAGAGCTTTGTCATTTACCTCAGTTTCTTAAAGAATATGCCACCTATATTAGCTACCAGATAGAGCTACAGGTAAAACCTATTTTCAAAGATCAGCTTATTGGTCTTTTGAAAGTTACCAAGGCCATTAAATCTAGACCTGATGTTAGAAATGTGAACTTGGAGATAAACAGGGATCCTCCCAGTCTGGAATTGTGTTTGAGCTCTCTGATTCTATTACATGCATCACAGACTCAGTGGTGTAGCCTTGCAGAAATCTGTTATGAAATGAGCCTCAAGGACCATGAAGAGATTGATCATTTATATCAAATAATGTTCTTTTTCTGGTTTATTCTGTTTGTGCAACCATTGGAAAAACATTTCATTTCTTGACAAAAGTATTGTTCACCATCCAACCACACTTATGAAGCTAAAAGAAATAATTTATTTTGCACCAGTACATAGAATTCTTATTAAATACTTTGCCATTGTGTTGAGCAATGTTCTACATGCCTTTTGACTTCTTCTTTTTGTTTTTTTTCTTACAAAAGTATAGTAATTGTACCTTTCTTTTCTGTATTTTGGATACAACTTGATAGGAGGGTTTATAAAAACTGATTCTTTTGAATTCTATTGAACAGGGTTTGACCACTTAAGTTTACCAAGAAAAAAAAAAGTGAAAAAAGACAGAATTTCAGATGACTTCTGAAATATGTAAGACCTTTGAGAAAACCTCAACAACATCTAAGTACAAGGAAAATTGCATCCTGTACCACCTCATCCTCCTAGCTGTTGCTTTTGCTTTTGTCTGCAATTTCAGAAACAAAAATATCACACTGGGAAAAAAAGATCAATGTGTTTCAAAAAAGAAAAAAGTGTAGAATGTCACTCTTCTGAGACTTATTCAGTGGGATGTTTAGGCTTGTGCCTAGCTTTTGTCATGTAAAAGCATTAGGCTATAGGCCAGGTGGAGGTTGGAGTCCTGAGTACCTTGCTTATCTGAGCCTCTGAACAGAAGATGTTTTTGTAACATAATAGTTTTTATAATGGAGTTCAAGCTTAAGGTAAGCCAGGTCCTCATTTATGGTTCTGCTCTTCTTCATTGTTGTGGAATCACCACCGAACATCTGCAAAGATGCTGGAGAAAGTTGCCAGAGAGTTCCTTAAAACGTTTGATATGTCAGCAAAATCACTAACAAATTAAATCAGCTAATCCTGTTTTCTCCAGTGACACAGTTCCTTTTGATCTTTAGGTGAAACATTTGCACAGTCACAAACAAAAACGTAGCAGAGTGAATTTCTGCAGATAGCAGATGTGATATGCACTATACTTTCTCTCATGGGTGATAATATTCTCACAAAGACACTCTCTAACTCTTTAATAATTTGAATTTAAAAAATAATCTTATCATATTACAAGGCAAAGCTGAAGTTGACTGCAAGTCCAATAAACAAAGTAATGTCATTTTTTCCTGTCATAACTCTGATGCTATCATGAGAAAGGATATCTTGACTCTAGAAAGGTCATTTCTCTTAAGCTGTAGGAGGACTAACAAGCTAATTATAAATCCAGCTGAAGGGAAGACTTATGGACTCCATCCATAATTATGTCTGGAATTGGTTTATTCTGAAAGTATGGTGAACTCAGTGGAATCTGCTGGGATTTCAGGCACTGTGCATAGACCATAAAAATAAATCCTTAACACTGTTCTGATTTATTTTTTTCTATATAGACCAAGTTATTCTTCATGTAGAGGTTTTGTTTTAATTTTTTCATTGTATCAAACAATCATACAGTTTTGTAATACAATGTATTCTAAGGGCTATATATATTTCAATATATAAATGTATACAAAACTTGACCTACATTTAAGAAAGGACATGAGGCTATTTTGAGCCCAATAGGAAAAAAGGATGTGTTCAGCTGTTTCCTGGACTAGGGCCCTAGTTGCAGCATAAATGAAGAATAATGGGAGTTGCGAGGGGGAATATTTCTCCCGTACTGCCAAGTGACTGGGAAAATTAAAGGAGAAAAAAAAAATGAAATCTCAGAGGTTTTTATAACAAACCTTAGGAGCAACATGAGAGATGGATGTGAAAGACTGTATTTTTTAAATTGTTTTGCAAGTTCAAAAAATAATCGCTTTTCTCTCTTCATTTTAAAGAAAATTTTAACATCAGATGAATGACCTTTTTATGTACAATCAATAGTCCTGAATATGTAAATTATACATTGTAATCAATATATGGGAATAAACACTAAGGCAGAAATATTATCACTAACAAAAACATCCTCATATAGCTGAGAAAAAGAGGAGATGAAAATTTATTCTTCTAAATATAACCTCATAGCAATTTTTTTCCCCTCAGTGTGAATTAGTGGTTGGTACTGAAGGACAAACAAAAAAAATAAATTTGAGATATATAGTTATAATACTCATACTAAAATTAATATCAATATCAATATGAAAGGTACTAAAATAAACTGAAAAAAACCACTTCTTTTGAATCCCTCAGCTGCAGTTCAAGAAACCTGCCATATTTATTGATTGGTATGGGATTACTACAGCAAAAGCTTTAAAGAATGAAAACTTCCTGAGCAATATTCTGTCATTGCCAGTAAAGAGTTTAATGTTATTACTTCATCCTGAACAATGCTACCTTTTGAAAGAAATTTGTGCAACGTGATCCATTTGTCAAGCTGATCAAAACTGAGCTCTCCATTAACATATGATAAAAAAAGAACTCATAAAGAATCAGACATGTTGACAAAAGTGGGTGAAAATGTGCTTTATTATGTTAACTGAATATGTAGAAATATCAAACAAAAAACCAGAATTTGATATAATTTTTAATTGTCCCCTAATGTTGTAATAAATGTAAATGTGAGAGAAAGCTTTGAGATAGTATTGAAATTCTCAACTCTGATTATTTTACAAAGTCTAAAATTCCCATTCAAGAGCTTTTTTCCAAAGGCAATTTCCCTAGATAATCAAGAAAAAGCTTTGCCTTTGCTCGCACAGCTATGGAATGCACTTTCAGTTTGTAGACTGACAAATGCATTCAGAAACGAACATTACATTTGTTCTATTTTCTCTGACCAAGCAGAAAAGTTCAGAGGGTTTGTGATTAAAATGCATGTCTGACCTTGGATTATTAAGTAGGAAAAAAAAATGAGCATATATTAAAAGAGGTTTATTTTGATAGTCTTTCTGTTCTTCAGCCTGTCATCCAATAAAGCTGAACATTTAAGTCTTACTATCAAGCAGCTTTAACTATTCTGTCAAGCGTGACTTTTTAAACCTGTCAAGCAGTCATTCCTTTTCTGCTGCAAAACATCTAACTGCAAGCTTCCTAGTCTTCCTCCTAAACAAAAGTTTCAGACTAAACCCCTACTTTATAAAAGCCTTTTTATAACCTTACTTACCGACAAATTCTGAAAGATGCTCCAACGTCCACTTCCGATCAGAAGCTAAGTTAACTGATGTTTCTGCACTGAGGTCAGAGCAACTTCTATAAACAATAGTTAAGTCAGGAACGCTGTGAAGCAGCTAATATTTTTGCCCATTGGTTGCCACCTGAATAATAGTGCTATGGTATTTTGTTATCAAACTGTCAACATTAGATTAAAAGTTGTATTTTTCAGTTGTAGCACAGGTTGTGTAATTAAAGTGGTGTCTTTACATTCTTCTACCTCAGCAGGAAATTCTGATAAAAAAATCTGTATCATTAATAAGCTACTGAAAGTAAATGAAAGTGTCTTTCTCTGGCACTGGATAGTCTTAGAAATCTGTATTTGAGACTCCCTAATAATGCATTCCACTAAGACATCCCAGTTTTCAGTAGCTTAGGTCTTTGCCTTAGGTCAACTTTTCATGCTGAAATTGTCCATACTTGCTCCATACTTCAGATTTTTCTTTTTCTTTTAGGGAGATGGGTGTTAAATTTCAGCACAGGTTCAAGTACTTCAAAGAATGAGAGTAGATAGTAGTTTTACCAAAATGAATTCTCAGGTATTTGATGCACTCTAGACCATTTAAACTTTAGAACAGCATTTTGGCAATAGTAGTAAAGACTACTGTTGGAGATACACATCTCTTCCCCATATGAAAGTCAGATTTGGCCAAATTAACAGAGTCTTAAAATTTCCTGGTGCACCTGTTCAGTCAGTGCTGCCAGGATTTGCCACAGATGCCCTGTGCTTAAGCCAGGCACCTTACTCCTGCTCTGGTCTCACAGTGTGCCGGCTGCACTGAGCCCACTAGGGCTCCCCCAGGAACAGAGCACACATGCCAGAAGCAGAGAGGCTTAGAATCAGCAAATCCTTCCCATGTGGCCTGGGGAAAGAATGAGTTGTGAGGCAGAATTCACATTTGAATGATAATATAGTTTTTCCAGGAATTGAATATAGATCAATAGCTTCAAAACTCTTCACAATTTTATAAGAGTTTCTGTCAACTACTACGTTGTAGGTGGACAGCAAACATTGCTTCTATATCTCACCAAAAACCCCTGAAAAATTTCACAAACTCTGTTCTGGGTGATCTGAAGCTGTGACTGCACCATCCCATGGCAAATTTTCTCTCTGCTTAGCCAGTGAAGTGTAAGAAAAAGTGAACCCTTTTAAGATCCTTTCAAGAAAAAAGCTACTAAGTCTTAACTGAGAATGCTCTGCTTTTTGAAGATCAAAGGGCTAAGTAAATATTAGCCAAGAGTCTTTATATACATTTGAGTGTCACGAGAAGTTGGTATCATCCAGATATGATCCCAGCTGGGGCTGGTTCCAGGCTGGGGTGTTGGAGGGATTGCCTGCAGTTCTCCTTCAGAAGTAGAGTACTGAACTGTTGAAACTTCTTTTCACATATAGATAATGGGAGTTATTCACTTCTGGAGGCTCTTTGTTGCCCAGCAGTCTTTTCCAGTGCCCCTGACCCAATGTTTTCTCTCCTCTGACAAAAAACCACCACCAAAAAGAGCTTCCCTCTCCCCCGACTATGCAGTTGTACTAACAAGCTTAGCAACATAAAGAAATTGGTAAAATGTTTTTACTACTTAAAAAGTCTTAGGACAACAGAGACCAAAATTTTCTTCATGGCTGGATCCTGTGCTTTGTTATAGTTCCCTCTGAGAAGGTTCTAGGAAATCCAAGGCATAAACAAAAAGCCCAAGCCAAAGATCATTTTCCTCCTGACTCAGCCTCTCTGAACAATGTTTCTGACCCCTGAATCACCTTCAAAAGACCCAAACCCTCTAGCCTAAAACTACATTGTTATACACTTTGTTTCAGGGCACCATGATAACTAAAATGAGAAATCACATAGAATGTGCAAACTGAGCTAAAATTATGCAACCATTTTTTTCACAACTTGAATTATGATAGTGGAAAAGAAGGGCAAACAGCTCTCTTGAAAATTGGGTTCACCTTCACACTTTACATCCAAGATCTTGCTGTTGGGGACTTGACAAAGCACAGCAGTATATGGAATGTCATACCTGGTTTTAGTGATTTCTGATTTGTGGACAACTTCACATCCAAGATAGAATGAGGCACTCTATTCCTCATATCAACTGAATACTCAAAAAAAGTTTCTCACTATACAGAGTTTTTCTACATTACCATAATGGCAACTATTCCCACTGTCTTACAAAAATGAGTCATGAAATCAACCTATACTGTGTTTTCTAGGCAGCATGGTGAGACCTCAACTGAGTTTGTGGCCACCTTTGCGCGAGTAATTGAAGAGGACAGGTAGTGACTTGTGACCGATACTTGAAATCAGATTGACACCTCCATGTCTGAAGTTTCTCTTTCTATTTAATTGCAATAAACATATTTTAACAGGCAAAAGGCCCCTGGAGACTTTAGTCCTCAAAGTAAGGACTTGAACTGGCTTATTGAAACAAGTTCACACCATCTCCTTGTAATTTTCCACAATGTTTCTAGTCCTTTTTGAAGAGTGTACTGTGCGGGGGCAGAGGCAATATTAACAACATTTTTCTAAAGTATAATAAACTCTTCTTAGAAACTCAGTAGCATACTGCATTTTGAATGTGTTCTGTACTAGCCTAAATTATTGAGAAACTCCCCACGTTTTAGTAAAACCACCATTCTCAGGGAAACAAGCAGAATATCAGCAATAACATGTATAAATTCAAGTGTGCTTTAAAAAGTATATGCCTGTAATTTCAAAACTGCTGACAGTGAGTTAGAGTTTTCTGCATCCACTATAAAACTGGGCAAAGCCTTCTGCTTTGTCCTGTTTGTCCATAACATTTTTTTGAGGGCTGTTTTTAGCAGAGTTACTCTGAGTAATTAATGGAGCAGGATTGTCACCATTGCACAGAACAGAACCTAGGAAAGAATGGCAGGTCATTTCAAAATGTGTCAAAGCAGGACTGTTTTCTCTTGGAAAAAGCAATATAGCAAGTTGTAAATCCCAAGGTCAAAGCAGTTTTACAGCTTCAGTCAGGCATCCTAAAACCAGTAAACACACAGCATTTCATACAATATGCAATTAAAATGATTTATATACACAAATAGAGATCAAAAACTTACTTTGCACCCACCCTTTCCCCCTCCAAACAATAGGAAAGGAAACAAACAACATATCACAGACATGCGTCATTTTGTTTTAGTCAGTATTGGAAAACAGCCAGAGATTATAATGATGAGATCAGTATAAGGCTGCTATATTAAATGAAATGGAATTGCTTAGTGACAGCAGAGAGGCTGATTTTGTGACAGCAGTTCTGGACCACAGAGCAAGGTAGAACAAAATGGTCATAAAAACACCCACAGGCGTGTTTTAGCTCCATAGCTGATATCAGTAGCAAATGGCTTTGCTTTGTTTTGAGTTAAACACATCATGATTCTTAAAAACCTCATGAAGCTGGATGAAAGCATCAATCTATAAATGGAGGACTTAGCAGGCACACAAACATAAAAGCAAAGCTCCTGATTTTAGAAAATGAAAACATCTTTTTACTCTGTACTGAAATGCAAGACACAGATTTTCTAATGTTATAGAAAGTGTTACGGAGAGAAAAAAGAAGCTGTCAAAGCACCAAGACAGTCTCACCAAGTCTCCTGGGCTAGTATGAAATTATTTACTGGCTATACAATGCTTCATAGATTTTCATTCACAGTGAATGTCTGAATTTGCATATAATGGTTAATTCTTTGAATTCCCTTTGCTGCTTGTTATTATTCTCTAATCCTTTACTTTTCTAAAAAATTACAGTGGTCTTTGGTAAACCATTTCCATGAGACAGTTGCCTTTGCAGATATCTAGACTTTGCAGATTGGTGCCTATTACTAGACTCATACAGAATCGAGCATCTCCAAAGTGATAAAAAGACTGTAGTAAACCATGTGCCTAGAATATATTCCTACTGGGTTTCAGACCACTTCTGTGTAGGATAGTATTAAGACCTTTCTGAAAAATTCATATTATTCACTAAGCTAAGCACACAGTGCCATTGAAATTTATGTGGTTCATTCTTTTCATTTCTGTGTGGGGCAAAGTCAAGAATATCACAGAATTATACTCAGAGAACAGATACATATGAAATATGTAGCAAATGTTATAAGTAATTGCTGAGAAGACAATGTCCAGTTCATTACTTTTAAAGACATTCTGATAGCATCACTTATGAAGTACTCTGATATCAAATGATAAAATGGTACATTTTATATTTGTTCTTGGGTAGAGAAAAGGAGTCCTGTGAATGGAAAAACACCTCACTATGCAAGACCTTGTACTAATAAGGAAAAAAATTTAATACTGAAAATTTTAAGATTCAGGATGCTTTATCCTGGAATGGAAAAAGTTAACATTGCATTCAAGTTAATTTAGAGGCAGATTGTATACTAAAGGATTGACCTAATTAATTTTGAATTTACACTAACAAGCTGAAGCTGTAAAAAGTGGTTTATAATCTTGCGGTACAATGTGTCTTTAGGCAGTTCTCTGAATAACTGTCACACATTTTGGTGAAGGTTCTGTATTACTGTATCTTATCAATACATTGATGTACTTCATGAACATACCCGGTTTCTGGGATCTGAAAAATATTATTCATTTTTGATATATAAAAAAAAGCAAAGAACTTTTGGATTCTTTTTGGGTTTTGGTAAACTCAAAAAAAAAATTAAGAGGTAGATTTGAAAATAAGTCATTTTTCAAAAGCAGTGACTAAAGAGTAAAATAAGGTTACATTCTAGGCATTTTCTTGGAAGTAATCAATACTGTGTGACAAATTTTCAAGTTACAAATCCTGGGGAGCATTTTTTTCCCCTCAACTCACTTGTGCATGCATTTTCCCTAGCTTTAAGCAACAATTCATAAGCTTTTAAAATTTTTCAGTAGTACTCACAGTCTTAACTTCATCCTTATTTCCCCACTACTATTAAATCTCTGCAAATCTCTCCTAAGTAAGGAGAGAGGCTTCTTAAACTATGTAGTAGTGCTACTTCCTTTTTCACAGAAGGATGATATGTGGGTTTTTTATTATTTCATTACTACAGTCTTTTTTGCTTTTATCCCCATAGAAGGCATATAATTAAACTTGATATAATGGCAGAGTTTTGTTCCTTATTAAAGTATTGGCATCGAATGAGTTACGCAATGGAAAAAATTACAGAGACATAATCAGTAAAAAATTTTAATAATATAACCCTGTAATTGTTGTGGGTTTTTTCAAGGAGTGGTATGACAGAAGAGCAATTAATTTCAGCTCTCTAAAGAATAATGCAGAAAGTATGTTAATGAGCATAATAATTTTTGTCTGTATTTAGTGTGCTTATGCCAACATGCTGTTCATCCTCATAGTAAGGGTACAGACGACCCTTAGTTCAGAATGTTTGGAATCTTGAACCCCTTGCAAAATAGACTGTGATGGCTGACTCTATTATCTGAATGCATGCAACTGTGTTGACAAAAAAACAAGTATGAGAAAAGCAAAACTTACAAAATGAGAACTAAGGGACCGCTGGGTCACTTAAACATAATTGTTACATCAGACCAGCTACAAAGGTGCCATGAAGCATTTTATTGCACCTCACATCCTAGTTCTGCCTGTGAGGTTTGTGCAGAAAGCACCGTTCCAGCAGGTTTTGTCACGCAAGTGTGCTTTTGTGTCAGTAATTTGCTAATGCTGTCACCTTGCAGAATGAAGCAGCATTAATCTTAGGAGTAGCACAGTAACATTCCCCAAATGATCACAGAAGTTGGATCACCTGCATCTGGTCTCTGCCTGCTGCTAGTGCTAAACCCTTGTCTCACAAAGATGATCTGCCTTTTTATTATCTTAGTTTTGGTCTGAGAAAGAGAGAATTTCTCAGTTGCAGGGTGACTCCAGCACAAGGGTTGTGGCTGCAACAGACCAAAACCTCCTAACTGAACAAGACACAATTATAAATCCTTAAAATGTCAGACTTACTGTGTCCTTACAAATGCACTTATGCCCCATGTTTTGTAATAGATATTGACACTTGTGGAAGCCTAAAGAGCTGTACTTTTACTTAACAGGAGGGAATGTCATTAGCTCCAGCAGATTTCATGAATATACCCATCAGCTGCAAAGTCTTTGTTCCCATCCACATCCTGGGCTACATACAACTCTGGTAAACACTTATTTAAAATCTGGTTCTTAAAGATCTCTAATCAATCCTCAAGAGAATCTAAGACCTATAGAAAATGTTTTATAGTCCCTTTCATATAGAGGTGCAAAACTCTATATCTAAACATATTTTTATTCTTAGGCAGGGTTGCCAGATGTTCTTCTTTGGTAGGTAGAAGGTCAGTTAGAATGGAAAGAAACATTCAAAAAAAGCTTTTTTCTAAAGTTTCTAAAGCAACAGTGAGTTCATATGTTTTGCTTGTATTATACAAATGATGATGTGCCTCACTGCCATAGAGCAGAAGTCTGGACTCCACAAGGATGTTCCAGACAGCGCTGAGACCGGCAAGGGGGTCAGCACACCTCACAGTACCATGGAAGGAAGCAAACTGTGCCTGGGTGGGAAACAACTTCCTGGATCAGGCAACACAAGTGCTCCTCACTTTCTGTAAATTCTAGAGAAGATAACATCTAACCATGATTCCATAAATCCCTTCCTAAATCTGGGATTTTATAGCAAACCAAAAAAATCTACAGAACAGATAAACAAAACCAGATTTCTGGCACATCACAGAACACATCCTGTAAATATCAAGACAAAAACATCCAGCTTTATGAATTTTGAACTTTTCTCTTAGATTTCCTGAATATACCTCTGTAACTTGGAAAGACTATGAAAGTTTTCAGAAGCTTCATTTCATTTAATTTTTTATCTTTTTATATTTGTCACTAAAATTCTTATAATTCTGAAAAATGCAGAAGATTTTTTAGCAGATGAAAATTCAGCAGCAGATGTCTGGCAATATCTATGCATACCAAAAACAGAATTGTGAGGTGTGTTTCCATCAAAAAAAAAAAAGAAAAATTCCATGTCTATGTAGGGAATTATCTAATATTAGAAGAGAGTAAAAAAAAAAAAAAACGAAATTACAGTTGGAATTCCTTTTGAACCCTTCGTCTGAAGTTTGCATTGGTGGTATTAAACAATTTTTAGGTTGCTGTGGTGGTGTGCAATTGAGAAAACTGTGTGCCACAAGGAGGTTACTGTAGTAGTTTACATCTTGAGTGGGTTGTTAAATTTGCCTTGTAAATATAGCTAGTAATTGATCCAGAACGGGAAAACATTGTTTATTCTCATTTCCTCCATAGCAAGAGTTTTCATACATCCAGTTAGAACCAGGAACAAGCACAATTCATTTGGTATTCAGTGCTATAGATGGAGCTGAACTGCCCACCAGGAAGGAGGGGTGGAAATTGCTTCTGCTGGTGATGCTACCACCAGAGGAGGAAGTTTTTATAAGCTCTGAGTATCTATCTCTTTGCAGTATTCAGTGTTGTGGTTTACTTGGAGGAAGATGAATTTGGGGTCTAGAAGCCTGTGGGCTGGCAATTGGCATTCATAGCCACAGATTGATGATATATTAAATTGATTATAAGCAACATGGAGTATAAAATAGTCTTGATCTAGCAAACTTTTCTTCTTCTGAGCTGAGTTCTCTTGAAGCAACATCCTTCTGCATATTGTACAGAAGAGTTTACAAAAGCTATGTAACTTGCAATGATATGTTTTTCAAGTAATTTGACTGCTTAAAATGTATTGTGGTTGTCAGACATGGATCTAAATGGGGTAACTCACTATAAAAGATAGTACATTAGGCTGGGGTTTGAAGTTTTGTGGGATTTTCTTAAGAAGGAGTTTTCTTTAGAAAATATTTTGTCCAAAAATATTGTAATAAATTCAAACTGTATTTTCCCTTTTGCAACAAAGCTAATTCCTCTATGATTAGCAGAGACAACAATTTATTTACTTTTATGCCTATCTCCTCATTAGCGAAAATTACCTAGAAATGTTCAATATTAAATAGTTATGCATTCACTGAAATCCTCAGAGGTGAGAATTTAAAAATAGGTCAAAACATCCTGTACAAAACGTACTTTTCTAAAAGTATTGCACTTAACAGCACCATAAAAAGTGATCGAAATTGCATTAAGACTTTAATTCCCAACTCAATCAGACACATGCAAAAAAAAGGCTTCTAATTGCCTAAAATACATTTTGAATCTGTTCCTTTTTGTATTGTTAATATATGAAATGGATAAGTTATTCTCATCTTTATCTTCTGAAAGGAACTTCTAGACTACTGTTAACTAAAGCAAATTCTAATCTTGAATCCTCATTAAGCAAAATAAGGAAGATAGGATTTGGTCTAATGGCCCAAAAAACAAAGTTGGAAAAGAATAACTCTCGGGTCCCAATTTGTCAAAATCAAGTCACTTTCCTGTCTGGTTTTCTCCACCTATCATGATTTTATTACTCCCACTATATACGCCATGCTATTCATTAATTCTAAGTTCTTTTAAAACATAAGGAGTCAAATGTTGTTATTAAATCAATGAACAAAATAATTAAACTGTCTAAACAGCATTGCAAAGAATAATTAGCAATTAAACAGGATGCTATTATCTGTGCAGTGTGATGATGAGAGCAAAACTAAGACAATCAGAACCTATCTGAATATAGAAGAAATAAGCAACAGTGAAAATTTATTTAAGTTTCGATTCATTAAAATGCACCTAAATGACTGCCAAATATTTTAGTCTATTAAACGATCAGATCTAAGACTTTGAAAATAATTTTCCCTTCTATTTACAAATTAATTTTGTTACTTAACTTCAGCTCTACACAACCTAGCAGAAACTCCTTTCTGAAAGTATCAATGAAATGCAAGCCTCCAGCAATTTCATCAGTGTCAACTATAGCTAGTATCAAAAATATAGGTAGTACCACATTCACAACATATTCTTATTCTGTGTGTTCTTAAACCCAAATATTCCCTTTAGCTACATGTGTTCAGATCTCAGTGGAAGTCACTGGTAATTGTATCTGGCATCTCTGGGCATAACATGATTTTATTTTAGAAATATGTGCTTTGAAACTCTATAAGTGGCAGGTAGATTGTCAAAGACCATGTCATTGCTATGGTTATATTGGCAGAAGAAAAAAAAAAAACAAACCCAACGATATGACCCGCACTCTGAAAGAAAACCCAGCAACTTTCTTAGTTATTATTCCATTAAAATGAAAAAACTAATTCTCTCTCAATAAACAATGTGATTTTCTGCACAGGTGTGGCGACCTATTTAAATCTAAAGGTAGAAATAAAGCATAACATATAAATTTGTAGAATCTGAGGTTATTAGGAAGTCCTGTTTGGGAGTGAAACCCATCAAATGTTTCAATCAGCAACCTGGATTCTGGGAGATTCAGATCCATTCTTTGTCACAAACTTAATCATTCAAAGTCTCTTAGATACAGATTTTTCAAAGGATTTAAATATCCATCAAAATGGACATAGGCTTTTATATGCCATGGAAATCCAGCACAGTTCTCACTTCCCCACAAAGAAAAAATGTGAAAATAATATTATTCTACTGAAGCAGGAGACCATGAACATAAGTACAATATCTTGATTTATTCAGACAAACAGCACTATCTAACGTAGGTGAAGTGGCAGAAACACATGCTCTTCTCTGCAGTAAATGTGAAAACACCACTATTTCTTGTGCTGCCCCAAACAATAGACGTATCAGAGAGCTACAGTGTCAATAAAGAAATGCAAATACTACATCATTTGCATATAGAATCAGGCCACAGGAAATTCAAATTAGCCACTTTATACAGGCACCAATCTGCTGACTTCTCACGAAATATTAGGAAAGTGGAGGAGGCATTCAATTCTCAATGTGTTTTCTTTCTTAGAAGGTTTTCCAGATTATTGTGTCATCATTAAACATGTGAAAACAATCAACAGAAAAAATGTTTCTTCCTATGAGTACAGTGGAGAATGGAAGCAATAAACAAGGAACTCTACAGGCCATATTTTCATATAGGGCATCTTTAAAAATATTGAAAAGAAAAATATTTGGTGAATAATCACCAAATGTGATTGATAACCAACATGAGATTAAAATATTGTACAAAAAAAAATTTGATGTCATTTTTAAAGCACAGCATTTTGATTTATCTTAGTTGCCATCATAGGAATAACCAGGTGCGGGCCTGTAAAAAAATGGGGTAATTTCACAAAAACACTTGTGTGATCTGCTGACAAGAGTCTCATTTTCACAAGTTGTGTAAATACTCTAAAGACTTTCTCTGAGATGCTCTAATAAAAGTATTCTTGATCATTTAATTAAACATCCCACAGAATCTAAGAGAAGATTGAAAGAATATTTAGATGTCAGCACAAATGTGCTAATTACCCATAAATCCCAGAAAACAAACAAGGAATGTTAGTGGTTTTTAATCAGAAAAGCACCTGATTTAATAAGAAATCTAAGCTGAATAACTGTCATATGAAGTGTCAATTTTGAGCAATTCACTAGTTACTCTAGAGACTAGGGGAAAACACATACAGGTGAGTTCCCTCACTCTTTTAGAGTGTATAATCACACTGTGCAGACATCAGATGGTACCAGCTTGGGTAGAGAGGACCAGTGAGCACAGCAGTGAAGTGACGAGGCGGAGATCTCCAGACAATGGAGCAAATCTCAACACACTGCCCAAGGGAGATAATCAAAAGTAGGTGCAGGGCAGGCCTAAAACTGTAAATGCTAGGCTGCCATCCAGGTTACAGGGTAGGACAGCAGACCTGTGAAGAGCTGGGATTTGAGCTATATCTAGGGGGAAGGCATGCAGTCCTGAGAGGGTAGCACAGGGAAAAAGCAAGAACTGGGAGTAGGAATAGACTGTTGGAAGCCACCATAAAAACCTTGCAATGATCAGTAAGACGCAACAAATGAACATGCTGAATAAACTCAGTGGTGAAGCCAGGCCTCTAGGAAACTGACTGACACTGCTAGTTGATAGGAGCTGGTAACTGGTCGCAGCACTCTAGACATGCTTATTTCCTGTACAAATCAAAAGACAGATACTGGTCAAGACTGCATCCTTTTTTTATTTGACTGCCAGGCTTAATGATGTTGACCAGCTTTGCTTAACCATACTTTTCAGACATGATTATACCACTTACATCTCAGCTGCCCAAATATGTTCCATCATCCAAACATCTGCCAATATTTATTATATCCTCATGAAGCACTTCATCTCTTTGTTGTTTAAGAGAGGCAGATAAGTTTAAATAATGTAACAAGTTGTTCTTTGTTCAAAGTTACCAATTTCTTGGATGTGTCATTTAATCAAAACCAATGCTACCACTATCAGTCAGTCTAATACACTGTGGAAGCGATCAGGTCTTCATCTAGCACAAATACAGTGGAGAAAAGGTGTTTCTGAAGCCTACCTTTCTTCTTATTTATTTCGTTATTAGATTTGATATAACTGACTGAATTCAATTGATTGAATTCTATGATATTTTTAAGGTTTTTAGATACATGAAGATAAGCATTTTCAATTTTCATCTGTAAAAAACAAAAATAAAAAAGAACAAACCAAAACCCAAAAACAACCCCACCTCAAAAGAAAAGGTCTTAATGCAAGTAATATTAAAATTCTTTATTAAGCTTCCCTCTTGAAAGGCAAATCCTGAAAAACATTAGGACAAAGTACAGTACAGCTTCAAGAAGCCAAATGACATCAAGAAAACTAAAAAGCTACACAAATGAATGATCAAACATACTGGCTGAAAGCATAAAGTCATAGTAACCCATGCCTGCTCAGTCCTCTCGCACTGCATCATTCTGTCTGGACTGCACACACTCTGTGAAATACAAAAGGCTGGGCAGAAAGAAAGTAATTCATTTTGTCCCATTTATTAGTCACCTCCTGGTTTTCTGGATACTGTTAAATAATAAGGGAATATTCTCACCTGCTATTGTGAGTTACACTATCTCAGATTAATTTCACATGTTTCATAGAATTGTGCCCGAAGAAAGAACTATTAAATGAAATTCTGAACTGAATATTGATGTGGTGTTAACAGCCTTTACCAATAAAGCTTAGGGGTTTAGATGATAAAGTAAGCAAGGTCAGAACTCTGCAAACTAAGCCTTTTAGCATGTGTATGTTCAAGTCAAATTTATTATTATCTAATGAAAAATATGGCTCAAGAGCTTGGAGGGTTTTCTAGCGAGTAAAACTAAATGAACACAGCATCTAAAGCCAGAAAGATCTAGTTTAAATCCCATAAAAGAACACTAGAAACAATCTTCCAGAGGGATCAAAAAATGTTTAAAAATAACAATGACAATAGCAATGCATTTTAAGATCTTGATATACCAGAGGAGACCATTTTGGAATCCGTACCTGTAAAGAAATGGGGAAAAAAAAGTTGGCCTGTGTGAAACTGTGCAAAGACTTTTCTGCAACATTATCTGTAGCATCCCTTTTATACCTATAGTGGACAAACAACCAAGAAAGTCTAGGGAATGTTTGCAGAAGTTTATATGGTAAACACATAAGGCTATTCACAACCTATATCCATTGCAAAAATACTTGGGAAGTTGTGTCACATCCTTGAAAACCCTAAAATCAGAGTTCTTACTCAACAGCAATTCATGCCTTGTTGTACGTCAGCATTGTCGTGACACAGTTCTCATGTAATTTTCACATCCTACTATTTTCTGCAAAGATATTTCTTGCATCTATGTACATACATACTACAATGTGTTAACTTAGTGTTCACCTCTTTCTTTTTTCTCTTCCCTCTTTGTTCACTGGGTAATGAGGCTACTTTATGCTGTTCAAATTCTGCTACTTCTGCCTCAGTGGATGGCTATCAAAAAGAAGGACAATGAAAGAGAAATGACAAAACATGAGGCCTTTTGTTTCCTCCTTGCCAAGCATACTGGCTCAAATATATAAAACTGTTTCAGATGCCCTTTCTACCAGGAAAAGGGTAGTATTATACTACACACCAGAGCAAAGGAAGTGGAAAATGAAATATGACCTTAAAATATCATTTTAATTGCAGTAACCTGTGAGATGGCATTTTATGTAATTTTATGTAGTCAGAACCATGACAGCTTTATTTATTTTTTTTTTAGGTTAAATCTAGATAACCATATAGTCACAGCAATGTGGATCTTATTGCCCAAAGCCCAGCCAGGGTCTCCAAGCAAGTGGCTGAATATCTTCTTAATTAATATTACTAAGTAAAATTAGTTAAATTAAAGCTAACCAAGACATACACATCTAAGCTGCAAATTCACACTGAATTTCAATGTCACAAGACCAATTTTTCCTCTTTGGGTAGTTCAGTTAATATAAGCCAACATGCTGGAATAACTCACATGTCAGTTTGTAACATAATTATCATACTGACCAGAAGATAGATGGAATTTCAGTAGAGATTATAAAACTAAATATTCATTAGAGCAATTTCAGTGTGGTTATCTAGGAAAGTTCAGGGTCTGGACCAGTTAAAATAGAATTAGAATTTACTTATTTTTTAATATACAATTTCCTGATTATAGAGGAATCTGTAAGTTATACTCTAGATTTCTGAAGAAATATTCCATACACAGTATGGTGCTAACTGTGTTGAAATGAGGGTTGAATGGTAAAGATTCTGCTCTGAATTTAGATGTGCTACAGGAGACTTTCTATACCAGTGTTAATTTGGTTTTTTATATAGAGGTGACTGGTCCTTCTGCTCTTTGTTATCAGTGTACATATTGCATATGCAACATACATATCCATATGATCTGTAATCTTCCTCTTCTTTGAGTTGTGACAGCTCAGTTGTTTAAAACATGGTGCTAATAATGTCAAGGTCAAGGGTTCGATCCTTGGGCCCATTCCTTTAAGAGCTGGACTCAAAGATCCTTGTGGATCCCTTCCACCTCAGAACACTCTGTGACTGCAAAGTTTGACAAGTGTCAGATCGCAGTTATTTTACCAGAGCTTTAGTTTACAGGCCAGCATATACTCCTATACTCAAATGTTACTAAAGTAAATGAAGCAAAATCAGAAATCCCATTTTAAACAGATTTCCCATTAAATTATAGTTTTCTGTTTAGTGATCCAATTGTGATGATTTGAACACATTAACAATCAGGAAGTTTGCTAATAAGTATTTTCAATAAGTTTTATACTCTTTCTGCATACTAAACTAAGGAAAGAGGTTCATTATCTTGATAGATTAATTAAAAATAGATTTCTAACTCTGAGATCAGATAAATAAAGATAGCTTTAACTATGGTCTACCAACAATAACACAGTAAGAAAAACTTTTCACAGATTCCATCCTGTTCTTATTTTTCTATCCATTTTTTAAAAAACCTTGATACAATGAATGAAAATGTTTCAGATATGCTCTTGATGAAAGAAAATATGATTAAGTTTTTATTTAAGGCAAATGAATATACATTGCTCTGTAATAATGTGCCTGTTTGGGCAAATTTGGAAATATATCCTCTGAGAGAAGACAGGTCACAACCATCCCCCCACCAGCTTCAGGAAAAAATGAATTGTCCTTGAAGGAAAGTGAAAGAGATAAAAACTATTTATTTAACAAACTCACAGGAAAAGGATAATGATGCTAGATAATAGAACCTGTCGCTGTGGAGAGAAAAACCTGGGAAAATTTCAGAGTCCTTCCATAGATCTCTCTCTCCCTCCTTGGAGGTGGGACAGGGTGGTGGGCCCACCTCCAGGGCCAAGACCTCGGTGGAAATTCCTCCCGATGTGTTCTGATGTTGAAACTGTCCAACAGAGAGAAAAGAGAAAAAACAAAGTCTCAGGAAAACGAAAGTTCAACTCTCCATCTTTCTCCAGAGAAAGAAAAAGGAGCTGAAAAACTGGCTGAAAGCAAGCAGGGTGCTTTCCCCACTCTCGCTCTGCTGCTGTAGCTGAACACAGAGAGCCATCTCTATCTCTGTGTCCTTGAAAACATGAGAATAAACTGGTTAGAAAGTTCCCTCGGTTTTGTCTCTCCCCCCTCTCAGGCTCAGTTTAAAGGCATAGAAAGGCATATATACTAACTTCTGGGCATAGTGCAGCGATAGGGAGTACAACATCAAGTCACCCCAAGACAATTAATCAGAGGAATAATACACCTCTAAGAAAGTAATAGCTGAATTTCACTAGAAAATACAAGGTATGATTGTTCAATTCATCATTCAGTGGTAATATCAGAAACTCCATGACACAGAATTACATCCAGAGATCCAGTGAAAATGTTCATGACTATTGAGTAAACACTGCCACTAATGACTGATTTAGAGAGTTGCAGAACATGACCCTTGCACACAGAACAGTAATCATAAACTTTAATCAGCTTGTATTGCATGTTAGTCTGATGATTAATGTCTAATTTGAAGTGAGAAATAGCTGATATTTCAAAAGCATATGAACTCTGTGCAGGGATCAAGAACCACTGGATCTAAACCAATCACAGGTATATTACATGAAAATAAGTTGGTAGTTACAGCTGGTAGCAAAGGAAGTTGACACTGGACTTATTCAGAATAAAGGTGACAACTGGTATGATGGCAGATAAAAAGTTGAATAATACTGAGTAGGAAATCAGGACTTAACAGTTATGGAAATTGTCATCTGAAATTTGAAAATAGAAAAATAACTTTCAGATTTGTACAAAGAAAGCTGAACTTCCACACATGGTTACCTGTCTCACTTAGCACAGACTAAATTAACTACAGGTTAGCTCACCTTTGCAAAATCTAGCCTGTATCAAGGACCATTTCATTTGTAAGCAGATGTAAATTTAAAGATCCTAAATCAAGTGAGATCATATTTTAATATTCTGAATATTACGTGAAACAAATATCCTCCATGATAGTACAAGCTATTTCTGACTCCAGCACTTTTCATTTGTGTTGCTTTTTTTCTGTATCTGAGACTTTTAATAACTGATAATTCACGACTTCACTTTCTTTGTGGCAATTTAACATTTGTGTTCAAGATAATGCTGTCAAAAAAGAAAACCCAACAAAAATCAGGTGTATTAAATGTCGTTGTTTCCTTTTATTGCATCTGTAGTTTCAGTTGCAAATCAATCCCTCTCTACAGAATTAGGTAAAAGTTAGCTGCCTGTAATTTTTTCTTTTTTTTGGTTACTTTATCAACTCAGTGGTGCCAAAAAATAACTCTGTAGAAGTTTTTGATATTATTATGCTCACAGTATCTCTTGTCTTCTTTCCAGCCTTGGGGTGGGATATAAGGTATCTATCAGATAACATGGTGTTCCAATGGGGAAGTTTTGAAGTTTGGAATTTTAATCCAGAGCGGTACATTCATGGCAAAATGATGGCAGAATGGTGGGAACTTCCTACAGCACTGTCACAGTTCCTGGAGGTCACAGACACCCATAAATCAACTATTTAGTTGATTAATTCGGAAATCAATTTTCCGGTATTGCAGACACCCAGGAACCTTGTATAGGAGTCCTCAAATTTTTCATGCTGCATGAGTTCATAGCTGGTTAAGGCCAAGTTTCCAAAAAGCTTCAGAAGTTTTGGAATCATATGTATGTGTCAAAGTGAATAGTCTTCTTAATTTTCAAGTAGGACTTCAGTATTCTTCCAAAGGAAATGCCACATTATATATTTAACGAAAAAGAAATTTTTTTTTCAATTCATGAGGGAATTTCCAGCTTATCAAATATTTGCTCTAATACCACATATTAATACTATTTCTAGTTGAAGTACCTTCATATCACATCTATCTGCAGAAAACATGCAGTTTGCTCACAGGTTATATATATAGATATATAGATATATAGATATATATACATTTATAATTATTTTTTTTAATCTGATTTCTATTTATTCATCTATATTTCTGGGTTTATTTGTTAAGCATATGGAGTTGAAGATATGTACATTTGGATTAATATCTCAAGCTTCTCTAAAGCCAAAGGACCGCAAGGCATTGTTCACCTCATTCTGAAGAAAATTTCCACACCTTTTGAGATCACTCATACCCGAAAAGTACCTTTCCAGCTCCATTGGTCCATAGGCAACTAGCTCAGAAGTAGACAGCCAAAGCTAGGGAAATGCATTCCAGCTTTTACAGGTCATACTCTATTTCAAGAGTTCACTGCATAGACTGTGCAATATTATAGGAATTATCCTAGCAGAAGCGGGGAACATAAGAAAGGAGAAAAATTTTATAGAGAGTCATTCCCTTAAAATTACTTCTATAAACAAGGTTCCTTTTTCTTGCATTAAAACTGCTCATATCTCTTAGAAAGCTCTAGGGATAGGTCTTATATTTAAATTCAGTTGTGTTTATGCTTTACATGTTGGGTACTTCCAATTATTATATTAAATATATCAAATCTCAGTGGGATGACTGGTGATAAGTGTTACATATTTATAAATATTATGTATTCCCAGATTGTGCTTTGGGTTATTAGAATCATAGATACACATTGATCAATGGCTCAGTAGGTCAATTAGTCCATGTCAGCAGCCTAAATATGTATGAAATTGTGACAGAACGTACTCTATTTTGTTCTTAAATGCCAGTAACAGTAGATCAAGCAGACTCCCCAGTCAGGTCTCTCCAGTGTTTTCCTCTCCTTTGGCTTCAGAAACTTTTTCCCACAAGATCTAATTTCTATCTTCTTTGCAATTTCTTTGCAATGCAGTCGAGTTCCGGGGCCAGTGATGCTGTACCTCCATTATAGCCAGGGAAAGAGGTTACTCAGTTCACTTCGACACCCAGTCATGCTCCCAGGCTTCTGAGCCAGGAAACCCCAATTTCTTCTATCATTCTTCACATGTTGTTTTCAGACATCTGCTCATTCTAGTCCACAGTTTTTCTTGAAGATTTTTGAGTTGAAACCCTGCCAATATTAGAGAGAGTTTGTGAACTGTGATAACTTTCCCTTTCCTTGTGAAAGAGCAACGTCCAGGAGTTTGTTACCCATACGGTGTTTGTATATGTAGTTATTTCAACACAAATGTACTTTCCAACTTGTCCTTGCTGAATAGCACTTTACAGGACAAATCTAAGGTTTCTCAAGATGATTTTAAATGCCAGTCCTTTCCTAAAATGTTCTTGCAATCTCCCAGTATCATATATTAACAAGCCTTTCCTCTTTTCTGTCATTCACATAATTAATTAAAATATATCAGTATTGGACCCAGAACAGATCACAACATAACATCATTTCATATTTCTTTCCAATATGAATGTTATCTAGTGAAATTTCCCTCTGGATACAGTTTCCTTTTTTCGCAGAATGTTTAATGGGTAGGTCAGAACAAAAATTGTTTTGACAACATCAAACTTAGTCTCATATGACATTCATTTTAGTGTGGTAAGGAATCACAGTATATTTATCAAACTCAGCAGGAAAACATACCCAGAATATAAAAATACCCATATTACCATCAATAAGGAAAGATATATTAATGGATCCAGATATATGTAAGACATAGTAATGACTTGGAAAGTGTTTATCTGAATATGTGGTCTCAATGTAATAAATTTAATCTCACAAATGCTGTGAAAGGTCCATTAATTTAATGGAATTATTTCCAGTACCAGAAAAAAAAAAAAAAAAAAGAAAGAAATTCTGAAGTTATCTTGGATTAAGCTGTAAGTCTCTACAGGTAAAAAGACTGAAAATTACATGGGGGCAGCTTAATGATGAAGTTGTACAGGATGCTGTGCGCTCAGCCCAGGCAATAAAAAATGGTGTGTAATTAATACTCTATTGTAGTGCTGAGGTACACTAAGGCAGAACCAAGGAGTTTGTCATTTCCTAGTCTTTGAGGACTTAACCATGTAATCTTTATTTTCAGTCTTAACTCTGCCATTCATTTTTGAGATTAGATCCTTTTATTTATTTAAGAGATGTATGCCTTTAACGTTATAATACTTTATAGATTCATCTTTCACGTTAAACTAAAGCATTTATTTTAGATTGGAAACATATAAGGCTTTAATGCTGCCTTCTCTGGGCAAATTCAACTCTCAGTGAAGTCAGAATTGCACTAATGCACATTGTAGAAAACTGCTTTGGTCCTGGGAATTCAGAGAAACTTTAATACTTCCAATGCTTTTCTTCAGGAAAGAAAGAAATCAACGATGCTGATATAAAAGTTATGTGTCTTTATGTAAACAAAAGATCCCTCTCATAAGTATTTTATGAGAGTTTTACTCCAAAGAAAAAGACAAAGCACATGTGGTATATTGCTGGCATTTCAGAGTGAAGTGATTCTATAGATTCTGAAAAAATGAATTATTTATTGAAATGTATATGTTCTTCCATTGGGCAGATATACAGTTGCTTGAAAATATTTTTACCCAGTCTAAATTTATTAAATCAGATATGCTATGTTTATTCTTTGAGAAAAAAAAAATGAACTCTGCTTCTTTGAATTCACAGCATTTTGCAATATTCCTAAGCACCAGGAAATCAAAGAGCTCTTTGTATCATTCTTCTCCCTGTGACTGTTCTGTTGTGTGTACCAGCTTTCCAATTCCAAGTAATAAAAGCATCAATCTTCTAACATCTTGACAGTGGAGTTCGTATAATTCTGCATTAGCACTAAACACAAACAAAAAATTTAGTATAAGCAGCCCCAAGAGACACTTCAACCAGATAGCTCCATTTCCCTGGGCTAAATCAGCTCCTCAAAACTCAGTTTAAGAAACTGACACAGACACTACAGTTAGAATGGTAAATCTACTCCCCATCAGTTTCTTAAATAAAGTTTTCAATCACTGATTTGGTCTACAGAGACAGAGCTCTGTTCTAGGTACTCCTCTCAAGCTATGCTCATTAAAGATCATTGCTCCTAGTGTTTCATCTTAATCCTGGCTGGAGATTGGAGGGTCTTTGAGTACAGAGCTGGATACTGAAGAGATTTTCTTAAGTAAATTTTAGCTAGCCGGTAGGAAATGCTTGCAAGTAAAATATGAACACTGAAATACTGTGATATGATTCAAAAGGAATGAAGGCAAGAGACAGAAAATATCTTGAAATAAACTTCCTGAATTTTTGCACATTTTCATTTTTTTCTTCCCAAGTAATGCGCTTTCACTACTACCATGGCCCCCAGTATGTTACAGTAGGATTTTGAGGGATAGCTCATAGATATTCCTGCTTCAGGAAGACAATCCCTTCTGTAACTGGGGGGGGTTGGGATTTTTTTCTTGATTTGCGTGGTTGGTTGGTTCGTTGATTGGCTGGGATTTTGTTTTTTGAAGGACTGCAACAACCTTCTAAATCTTCAAGGAAAGATACATTAAATCGCAAAATTATTTAGGTTGGAAGGTCACCTTGTGTAACTCTCTTCTCAAAGGAGGGCCAATTAAATAGCATTGTTTGGGTGCTTTTTTTGGTCAAATTTTGGATATTACCAAGTATGGAGTTTTTACCTCATTTCTGGGCACCCATTCTAGTATTTGGAAATTCTCATGGTTTAAAAAGATATTAAAATATAAGTAGAATTCTCTGTGTTCCAACTCATGTTTGTTGTCTCCTGTCATTTTGCTGTGGACCTCTGAGAGGAGGCTGCCTCTGCATTCCCTAAACTCTCACTTTCAGTGGTTACGGGCAGTAGTAGTAGCGTCCTCACAATCCTTGTGCTATTAACGCTGAACTGGCCCACTCCCTCCACCTCTCCTCGAATGTCCTGTGCTCTAGTCCACAACCACCTTAGAAGCCTTTACTGGATTGGCTCCACTCTGTGCGTGTCTCTCATACTGGGAAGCCCAGAACTGGACCGGCCCTCCAGGTGGTTTCTCACCAACCCTGAGCAGAGACAAAGAATCACGTTCCTCAACCTGCTGGTGACACTCCACCTAACACAGCCCAGTTTTTACCCACCAGCATTCCCAGGTTCCTTTCTGCAGAGCTGCTCCCCTGCCAGTCAGTGTTCAGCCACAGAGAGAGCTCCGTTCTCATTGGAAAGGGAGCAAACTACTGATGGTCCTGTCTGAAAGCAGAGCCAGAGACCCCTCACATTCATTCAAACACTATGGGAACACTCAATGTAAATTTTAAAAAGCCAATCTTCCCTTTTCCACAGCCCTGAGAGATGCAGCAAAGCATCCAAACAGAAGCAAAGCGTCCAAACATAACTTCAGCAACAGTGAAGTTGACAGCTGATGTGAACTGTCAGTGAACTGTCATTAAAACATAGGTGATCTAGGAATTAATTTTTAAGGATGCCTGCCAGGTACTACATCCTACTCTTCAATTAGCAGGGTTTGCTGTGCTGTATTTTATAAAATATCTCTTACACATTTGTTTAACACATGAAGTAAAGCAGTTTGATTAGATTTTAATCAGTCTGTATTATTTCTCTTTAAAGAAATTTTAATTTGTCTCTTAAAAACAGAATAAAGTTTCTGCAAGACTATCCTTGGAAAATACAAGACAAATAG